>NC_136069.1:956359531-956873531 GCF_964261635.1 Lissotriton helveticus
TGGGTGCGAACAGATGGCCGAGTGGAAAGGTGCGACCAGATGGCCGGGACCGACATGATGCCAATCTGCCTGCCCCGAGCCTCCGCAGGAGGGCTCCCGCCTGGCTGCAGGGATCGGGGGCCGTAGGGCTCCGAGGCTCCAGGGCTCCGAGGCTCCAGGGATCCGGGGCTGCAGGGCTCGGGGGCTGCAGGGCTCTGGGGCTGCAGGGCTGCAGGGCTCCAGGGGCTGCAGGGCTCAGGGGGGCGCAGGGCTCTGGGGGCTGCAGGGCTCCGGGGTTCCAGGGCTTCCAGGCTCCAGGGCTCCAGGACCACCTACCTGCAGGGCTCGGGGGCTGCAGGGCTCCGGGGGCTCCCAAGGCTCCAGGGCTCCGAGGATCCAGGGATCCGGGGCTGCAGGGCTCGGGGGCTGCAGGGCTCCGGGGCTGCAGGGCTGCAGGGCTCCGGGGCTGCAGGGCTGCAGGGCTCCGGGGCTGCAGGGCTCCGGGGCTCGGGAGCTGCGGGGCTGCAGGACTCCGGGACTCCAGGGCTCAGGTTTGACAAACAAAATGTAGTTTCTCATCACTCTTTTCCTTAACCTTACTACTCTTCTCTCACCCTCCCTCACCCCCGTTCCCTTACTCCACTTCCCTCACTTATTCTCATTCCCCATGTTTACTCCCCTTTCCCTCACTCCCCTCCCACACTCAACTTCTTTCAGTACCCCTTCTTCACTTCCCTTCCCCTCTCTTTCCTTCCTTCGCTCCCTAACTCATTCCCCTTTCCTTACTCACCGTACTCCAATTCTCTCACTCCTTCTGTCGCTCCCTCTGTCCTCTCACTTTCTCTTTCCCCTTCCCTCACTCCCTCTCTCTTAGCCTTACTCTCTCCGTCCCTTCACTCTCTCACTCCTCTTCCGTCACACTCACTCCCTATAACTCACCCACACTCCCTCACTTACCTTTCTTTGCTCCCTCACTCAGTCCCTGTATGTCACTCTTTCCTTCACTACCTCTATATCCTCACTCCCTCAGTCCCCTTGTCTTATACTCACTCGCCTTTATCCACCCTCTAACATCCCTCTTTCCTCAACCTCACTGCCCTTCTCTCACCCTCCCTCACCCCTGTTCCCTTACTCCGGTTCCCTCACTCTCCTCATTCCCCATCCTTGACTCCCCTTTCCCTTTCTCTCTTCACGCACTCACCTTTTCCCAGTCCCTCTGCTTCAGTCTCCTTCCCCTTCTTTCCTTCCTTTGCTCCCTCAGTCATTCTCTTTCCCTCACTCACCTTACTCCCCTTTACTCACTCCTTCTCTCACTCCCTATGTCCTCTCACTTCCTCACTCCTCTTCCCCCATTCCCTTTCTGTTACCCTCACTCCCATTGTCCTCTCACTCTCTTATGCCCCTACACTCACCCTCACTCACCTTCCATCCCTCATTGTCGTGAATCCACCTGCACTCACTCCCCCTTCCCTGTTACTCACTCTCCTTTCCTTACTCCCCTTTCCTATCCGCCTCATTAGTAATCTGTTCTCCCTCTATTTCTTTTTCACTCTCTCTGTCCTTCACCATTCTTTTGTTTCCCTTTCTGTGTCCTTCATTCCTACTTTATCTCTTAGTACCCTTTTATGACTTTTAATCTCCTGCCTCGTCTCTTGTATTTTGAAATAAATAATATTAAAATTATAAGTAATTTTTTTTCCCTCTTCCACAGATATTAAATTTAATAAAAATATGTCATCAAGTTTACATTACTTATAAGGTAAGTTTGACAACAAAATGTACTTTCTCATCACTCATTTCCTTAACCTCACTAATCTTTTCTTAACCACCCTCACCCCCGTTCCCTTACTCCGCTTCCCTCACTTATTCTCATTCCCCATGTTTACTCCCCATTCCCTCACTCCCCTCCCACACTCACCTTCTTTCAGACCCCCTGCTTTACTTCCCTTCCCCTCTCTTCCCTTCCTTTGCTTATTCCCTCATTCCCCTTCCCTTACTCACCTTATTCCACTTCACTCACTCCTTCTCTCACTCCCTCTGTCCTCTCACTTCCTCACTCCCCTTCCCTCACTCCCTCTCTCTTAGCCTCCCTCTCTCCGTCCCTTCACTCTCTCACTCCTCTTCCGTCACACTCACTCCCTATAACTCACCCACACTCCCTCACTTACCTTTCCCCTTGTCTTACCCTCACTCACTTTTATCCACGCTCTTTCACCCATCTTTACTCATGCTCTCTGTCCCCTTGTCTTACACTCACTCGCATTTATCCACCCTCTATCATCCCTCTTTCCTCAACCTCACTGCCCTTCTCTTACCTTCCCTCACCCCGTTCCCTTACTCCGGTTCCCTCACTACCCCTCATTTACCATCCTTCTCTCCCCTTCCCTTTACTTTCATACCCCACTCACCTTCTCTCAGTACCTATGCTTCAGTCCTCTTCCCCTCTATTTCCCTTCCTTCGCTCACTTACCTTACTCCACTTCACGCAGTACTTTTCTCACTCCCTCTGTCCTGTCACATCCTCATTCTCCTTCCTTCACTTCCTCTGTCTTAGCCTCACTACCTCCATCCCCTCACTCTCTCAGTCCCCTTCCCTCATGCTTACTCCCTTTAACTCTCCCACACTCCCTCACTTACCTTTCTATGCTCCCTCACTCAGTCCCCTTCTCTCACTCTTTCCTTCTCTCACTCTGTCTCCTCACTCCCTCACTCCCCTTGTCTCACGCTCACTTGCCTTTATCCACCCTCTATCACCACTATTTCCTCAACCTCACTGCTCTTCTCTTACCCTTCCTCACCCCATTCCCTTACTCCGCTTTCCTCACTTATCGTCATTCCCCATGTTCACTACCCTCCCCTCACTCACCTCCCACACTCACCTTCTTTCAGTCCCCCTGCTTCACTTCCCTTCCCCTCTCTTCCCCTCCTTCGCTCCCTCACTATTTTCCTTTCCTTTCTCACCGTACTCCACGTCACTCACTCCTTGATAATATGTAAATAATATAGCTCTTTTTGGAAAAAACTGTTTTTTTTCTTCTTTTTTTGTCCCGAAAGTTTAAAAAAAAAAAGAATTTTTTTTTAGAACAAAAACAAAACTAGGGAATGCCAAACTGCTCAACAGGAGCAAAAAAAGGGGTAAAATTAGGGATGGGTGGAGCAGCGGTGTTCCTCCTTCTTTCGAACAATTAATTCAATGCTCTGCTCCCCGTAGCAGAGTAGTTCATCACAGTGTTTGCATTTTATTTTTAAATCTCCAAACACCGGCTGGAAGTTCGGGATTAAATGTACTGCTTCTCTTCCCGAAGGTGTTGCTGCTCCGGTGGAGGTGCTGGAGCCATCTCTTGGGGGATTGCGTGCCAGGTCCCTGGTGCTCTCCCTTGCGAAATTATTTGGGTGCCTCCTCTGTACATGCCGGATCAAGTTGGCATTCCCAAAACTATATTTGCGGGTGGGATCCCCACGTGACAGAGTTGTGTCACATATTTTGCAGGTCACTTTTGCTGCATTAACTTTTTTTTGCCCCTCTGGGAAACTAAAGAACTTCCAAATGAAGTGCTCTTTCACTTTTCTCTGGGGGGTGTCTTCAGGTAGGAATTCTGGATCAGAGTCTGAAGAGAGCTCCCTGGAACCAGACATCTTTAAAAAAAAAGAATAATTTCAAGAAGAATGGAGAAGTGGTGTTCTCTCAGCAATTGCAAAGAGGTAGTGAGGGAAATGAGTGGAGACTTTCCATAGTTGTGTAAAAAACTGTTATTAACCAATCAAAAGTGTTGTTTTAAGGTCACATGGCTTGACGCGCGCTTACGCTACGCGCTCCGGGGCGCTTCCGGGGGCGCTTACGTGGCACGTACGTAGGCACTTACGAAGGCGCTTCCCGGGGGCGCTTACGCGGCGCGAATGAATGACGTGTTGCTCGATTTTTGGAAATGTGTTTAAAAGTCAAAATACGGTAATTAAAAATCAAAAATACTACTTTTGTGAGTATGCCACTGAATGTCTTGCATTATTATTTACTTTAAATACATACATATATTTTTTTCGATCGCGGGAATAGCGCTCACGCTTCGTGTACGGCTGCGCTTACCGGTATGCGCTCCCTGAGCGCTCCAGGGTTTAAATATAAAAAAAAATGGAAAAATACATTCCAAAAATAATATTATAAAAATATAGAATATTGGAATAATTAGAAAAAAATATAATAATTAATAGCTAGAAAAATTAGCTATTAAAAAAACTTAATAATTCACTCAAAAAACCATAGGTTTGACACTCGTTATAGTTAGGAATTAGCATTCAAAAAACCTTAGAAATTCACTGAAACAACCGTAGGTTTAACACTCGTTATAGTTAGGAATTAGGATTTAAAAAACCTTTGAAATTCACTGAAAAAACCATAGGTTTCAAACCAGTTATAGTTAGCTGAACATTTTACTCATACAAAACCATTGAAATTCCCACGTTATAGTTAGTTGTACTCACTATAACTTGCGCGCCCGCGATCCACTGCTGATGATGTCACATATTACATCATTCATGACATGGTCAGTGACATCACTGATGACATCACTTATGACATCTCAAATGACATCACTGATGACATCTCAAATGACATCACTGATGACATCACCAATGACATCATCCAGCAACTGTGTGTTTCTGTAAAGTTTAAATATGTTTTACATATTGAAGAATGAGTGGATGTATAAGTGTCTGCATGAAGGATTTAGAAGGTGCGTGACTGACTTTATGAGTGAGTGATTAAATGTGTCTTACTGAATGCATGGGTTAGTGAGTAAATTGTCTGAATGTGTGCATCATTATGTCTGTTGTTGTGTAAGCTGCTGCATGTGTTGATCAGTAGCTATATGAGTGGCTTTATGGGTTGTCCAAGTATTTGTATGTGAGGCTGAGTGTGTGTGTTGGTGGCTGGGAGTTGTGTGACTCTGTGCATAGATGTGTGAGCAGTTGATTCACTTGGTGTATGGCTTCAAGAGTGCTTGAGGAAACAACTGTAGGGCGGTTGACTGTGTGCATGGGTGTGTTGGTGAGTGAATGGATAGCTCAGTGCTACATGTCCAAGTAAGTACATATGTAAAACACAGTGCATGTGAGAGTTGGCATATATAAATGACCATACATGAGAGCCAGTGATTGTGCGAGTGGCTGTGTGGATCAATGTGTACTTGTATCAGTGATTGTAAAAGAGAGTAAGTATGTGCTAGTATATGTTTGAATAAGTAAGGTTTTGTGTGTATAACTGTATAGATGAAGAAATGGGAGTGTGATTGATTCTTTGCATGTTTGACTAGGTGTGTGAGTAACTCCATGGATGAGTGGCAGTGTGTGAGTGTCTGTATAGGTGTATGAGTGCATATGATAGTGTTGTATCGATGAGTGACTGTATGTATGAGTGATTGTATGGGTGAATGAATGGATGTGTGTGTAGACTTAGGAATCACTGAGTGCGTATGTAGTAACTGGTATTGGTGTGTCAATGGTTTCAAGAATGGTGGTCTGTATTTAATACAGGGTGTATCAAAGGTTAGATTAGAGTGTGAGGAGGTGCATTGTATTATCTCATGAATGATGTCATTTGAGATGTCATCAGTGATGTCATCAGTGATGCCACTGACCATGCAATGATGATGTAATATGTGACATCATCAGCAGTGGATTGCGGGCGCACGAGTTATATTGAGTACAACTAACAATAACGTGGGAATTTCAATGGTTTTGTATGAGTAAAATGTTCAGCTAACTATAACTGGTGTGAAACCTATGGTTTTTTCAGTGAATTTCAAAGGTTTTTTAAATGCTAATTCCTAACTATAACGAGTGTTAAACCTATGTTTTTTTCAGTGAATATATTACCTACTGGTGGTCGTCAGTAGGTATATATAGTTAGGACCTAGTTACCATAGGAAATTCCGAACATTCTATTGGGAATAACTTTGGCGCCGATTGAGGGATCTGCCTGGAATTTTCCTTAAATTTGCCTCGCTGTGCTCCGCTCCTTCCCTGAAGGTTTCGGGGGGATTCGTCAAGTGGGGGCCAGGAAAAAAGGGGGGTCCCAAAACATGTTTTCCCCATGTTAATTTCCGTAGGGACATTCTGACAAGGCTACATACAGCTCGAACGGCTGAACGGAATGACACCAGATTTGGCAAAATGGTAGGGACTGGTATGCAGCAGTGCCTTTTGTATGTTTGGTGTAAATCCCTCCAGTAGTTTTTGAGAAAATTGAATGTGAAATTGAGTCCAATGCAGTTTTCCATAGGACCTTTAGACACAGCTACAGCCCGAACGGCTGAATGGAATTACTGCAAACTTGGCAAAATGGTAGAGCCTGGTATGCAGAAGTGCCTTTTGTATATTTGGTGAAAATCCCTTCAAAATTGTTGTGAAAATCGACTTTTTTCAAATTATATATCTATAAGCGGGACACGGTGCGCGCACAGGCGTGCACCGTCCTTGCACTGTCCTTGCACGTGCGCGGACCTTACCGTGCGCGCGCAGAATTCTGATTGGCTGTTGGACGTCTGTCAACATTCCAGTCAGTCGAAATGAGGAAGTGTTGTCCGCCATCTCTTTTTGTGGCAGATGATAGTGGTTGTAAACAGAAGTGTAATAGTTGACAAGGAGGCAGGGTAGAGATTCTTGAGCCCCCTAGGTTTTGTCATGGGGTCTGTAAAGGACCCCGAAGGTTAAAAAAAAATATATATATATATATTTAATCGCGGGGTCCGCACACCGTGCATGGACTGCGGCTCAAAAAGACAAAAAAGAAATACATTAAAATAACAAGTTTCAGTGTTTAGATGTTGGTTGAGTGCAACATTGAGTGATGACTCTTTCACCTTTGGGTTTAGGTAGGTGTTTTGTGGAGAGTTAGTATGGTAAATGGTAGAGAGCATTGGGGGTAGGTTGAAGATTATGTGAGTTTGAAAGTGTTGATAATTTGAACCAATTAAAATGTTACTTTGGTTTTGATTTTGTGTGTGATAAAATGTGATTGGCTGGGTATTTGAATATGTATGAAAAATGAGAGGGAAACACAGCCATTTTGAGATTTTAGTGGTTGAGGTATACTTCTGAGGTGTGAGATTGAGACAGAATTTACTGTTCAACAGTTTTCTAGAAGGTGAGTTGTTAATTTGTAAGGAGAACTCTGTTGTTCACTTTAAGTTAATAGGAAAAATGTTTTCTGTTAGTTATTTAATGTTTTTCTGTTATACTTATGGATTGAGTAGGGCAGCATCAGATGCAGTGCTTTATATTTCTAATTTTTGCTTGATACTATACACTGTCCAGGGAAACACGGCCATTTTGTGACTATAGTGTCTGAGGTAGTTTTGTGAGGAAATTTTGGTGTTCAATTTCTGGTGTGAGATTTACACAGTAGTGACTCTTCTAATAGAGTTTAATAGTTTTTCTCTGCCCTGTCTCACTCTTCCTAAGCGCTGTTTCTCTTTCTTTTAATAGTACACTAACATAAAATGATGAATGAAAATGAGGAGCCTACCAACATCTTCTTTGAAATAACAGCAACGTTTATTGAGGCAACTTATTCTGTGGTGTATATTGATCCTATAGATGAAACAAATCATGAAGAACATGAAGGAGAGGGGGGCGTGGCTTGGACGGCAAGCATGGCGGACGCAGCCTAGGTGAGCTCCGTCCCCGCCAGCCGATCATCGGCAGAATTATCCTGTTCCTCTCCATCACACCGCGGCCCCGACAGTAGCGCTTGATGTGAGGGGCTGCGGAGCTCATATTGGCACAATTTGAACCAGCTCGGCGCCACTGAAGGCGAGTGAGGCCCGGCGGACGCGGCGCGGCCTAGGCGGCCTCCTGAAGCCGGGGACCTCCAGTTTTGCAACCCAAAGACACAGCACACAGAGGCGGCCGGAACCCGGCCAGAAGGCGGCGGCCCTGCGGCGGCGGAGAGACGCGCCTAGCCCTGTGCACCTGGGGTACGCCTCGGCCCGGAACCGGGGGGTACCGGCCTAGCAACAGTGGTCCCACAGGAGGCGGCGGAGCAACGCAGCCCGATCAGTGAGCGGGGGACGCGCTGCCGGAACAGAACAGCCCGGCAGGTACTCCTCTTTTCTCCTTAGCCCCTGGGTGGTGAGGGGCAGAGTGCCAGAGTGAGGGGAGACCCCGGGCGATCCATCGGAGACACAGAGGCCTGGGGCGGCAGCAGTAGCCGGGGACCTCGACCCCCGTAAAGCCCAGCGGTGCGTCGAAGAAGAGGCCCGGGGCCTGGCGGCGGAGAGCACCGGCCGGATACCATCGTGGAGCCCCAACAGAGTGATTGAGTAGCGGGAGACCTGGCAGCCCTCCATTGAGGTAACGGACAAGGGGGGACCCCGCTGGGCGGCAGTGTGTGGACCGGACGAGGGTTGGTGGCGGTGGAGCCTTGGCTGAGGGGCACAGGAGCCCTGGTTGCACATGCCACTGCGGGACCTGACCTCGAGGGGTGCAACCGGGGCCGGCTGAGGCCGTTGGGTGGTGCCTGGCCCGACTAATCGGCGGTCGGCCCGGACCGCGGGGGGCCCCCTGCATCGACATAGTGGACAGTGGTCCGACAGTACCCACTCGGTGGCCCTGGCATTGGTGCAACACACTAATCATGACTCGCGGGGCAGGAGGAGGCGGAGGAGGCCCTAAGCAAGGGCCCATAGATAAGTTCACAGGGCCGGGAGGCAGCACGGGGGCCTCCGGAGGATCCCAGGCGGCCGGGCCAGACAATGCGGCACTGATGGCGGCCATCACCCAGTCCCAGGACGCGCTAGACGCCAAAATTGGGGCTGTGGGAGCAGATGTTACGCTCCTTCGCCAGGACCTGCGGAATGCGGTCTCCCGCATCACAGAGGCCGAAGCTCGGATTTCTGGGGTTGAAGGCGATGTGGTGACTCTCAAGCGCACAGTGGCTGCCCTGGAATCCACGCAAAAGGGCCTAGCGCTTCGGGTGGAGGACGCAGAAGGGCGCGCCAGGCGCAACATCCTCCACTTTGTAGGATTGCCTGAAGGTTGTGAGAAGGGAGATATGGAGGGCTTCCTGCCGCGGCGGCTTGAGAGCTGGATCCCTCCTGAAGCACTGTCCGGTTGCTTTGTTATTGAGAGAGCACACCGGGCCCTGATGCAGAAGCCACCGGAGGGAGCGAGGCCGCGGCCGGTGATTGCGAAGCTTCTCAATTACCATGACAGAGATGTGATCCTCAAACAGGCCAGAGCGAAAGAGCCCCTGCGGTTTGAAAATCATACGATCCTGATCTTTTCAGACTATACCCGATTGATGCAACAGCAGCAGCTAGTCCTTTACGGCGGCAAAGGCGCGTCTGCGAGACCTGAAGATACAATATGCACTCCTTTATCCAGCCCGCCTAAGAGTTATATTCCAATCTCGTACACACTTCTTTGATTACCCGGAGGATGTGTTTCTGTGGACAGATGAACTTAGACCAGTGAAAGTGCACACTCCACCGGGGCGAGACTCCGACTCCTCGCATGATGATGCGTAGGCGAGATCTTCCCGACGCAAGGGCAATTGGAGATCCCGCTCCCGACAGCGATCCATGTCAAGTACTGCTTCGGAGATGGCGGCTGGAGCGGCCGAGAAACAGAAGAAGGGCACGTGAGGGCGCCTAGAGCCAAATGGTGGACAATTTAACTTAATTTCCTCCTTTCTGGGGAGAGCGCTCGCAGGGAGAGCGGGGTGTCTGTGCCATGTGCGAGACCAAGTGAGTGAATGAGGGGTGACTGCAGATGGGGGGGGAGTACACGGGCGGGGGGGTTCCTTTCAGGTGAGGGTAGGGAGGAGTAGGTGTTGGGTGAGTTAACTTCAGTTATGGGGATCCATTGGTGGGGTGGGTTGTCGGTCTCATGTTGGAGGCGGAAACCGTGCTGCAGCGCGACAGGTACTTCATCGTTTCTTGAGGTATGGGGTGGGGGTTGGGGGGAGTTTTGAGGAGTTGGTGGATGTTGAATTGGGGGGGACTGCACGACTCTGAAACGATTGCGATGGCGGCTTGAAGCACGCACAGGTGGCGAGTGTCGTGGATGCTGGCTGCAAAGGGTCATTGATGTCGAGCCAGGATAGAGGGGCTGTTGGGCCTGGGGCCACACTTCAGGTCCTTAGTTGGAATGTGAGAGGGGTGCTGGACAAGATTAAGCGGGGAGCGGTCCTGAAACAGGCCAAAAGAGTGGGGGCGGATGCCGTTATGCTGCAAGAAACGCATCTCCTAGGGACTAAGACACTACGCCTCCAGTGCTTTGGCTATAGTCAGGTTTTCCATGCCGGTTTTGCCAGGGGATCCAGGGGCGTCGCTATCCTAGTACACCGTAGAGTCACATATGTACACTCCACGCACTGGTTAGACCCACAGGGTCGATACATTTTTATCCAGGGAACACTTGGGGACGAGGAGGTTGTGTTTGGCTGTGTGTATGCCCCGCCCCCCTTGCAGTGATCCTTGGTGGAAAAAATCTTCATGGTATGAGCGGCTACCACGAATGTATTGGCTGTCATTGGGGGTGACTGGAATGATGTCATGGATCAGGCGCGCGACAGGTACAGATCTGGGGGGGGGGCAGTAGCATCAGGGCACACCAAATTGCAAGATATGTCCAGGAATTTGGGATGGGTGGATACATGGAGACACATGCATGGCACACAGCGAGAATACACCTTCCTCTCAGCGGTCCATCACTCGTTCTCCAGGCTGGATTACATCTTCGTCCCCCAGGCGGCTCAGGGTAGGGTGGAGGCCGCGGATATTTTGCCGCGGGGACTGTCGGACCATTCCACGGTGGTGGTCTCTTTGAGACTGGACCGGAGGCAGCAGCAGTTTCGTTGGCGCCTGTCGGTCTGGCACCTACAGCTGGGGGATTACCAGGCTCACATGCCGAAAGCTATAGCGCAATATTTGGCAGAGAATACTGGGACGGTGGAGAATAAGGCCATGCTCTGGGAGGCCATGAAGCCCACATTGAGAGGCATAGACATAGCGTGGTGTGTGGCTGCCAAGAGGCGGCGTAGGGAGACTCTGGTACAAGCGGAGGCGACCATACGGGATTTAGAACAGCGTAGTGGTTAGGGGGAGGAGGATCGGGCGCTGGAGCAGCTACTGCTGGCGCAACAGTCTTACGCCTCACTGCTACTCGATGAGGCGCGGCAAGCGTGGCTGGCGACCCGCAGCAGGGTGTACCAATGGGGGGACAAATCTGGGACGATGTTGCATAGACTGTGCCAGGGCCAGTTCTGTACACAGACCCCTCTGAGAATCCTAGATGAGTCCGGCGCCCTGATAACTGATCCTGTGTCGCTTTCGGAAGGCTTTGCGGCCTATTATGCCGACCTGTACTCCCCGCATTAATGCATTGGAGAGGATTTGATTGATAAGTTTATAGCGGATCTACCACCGCGGGCGCTCTCAGATGAGGCCCGTGATAGCCTTGATAAACCATGAACTGAGGATGAGCTGGGAACCGCTCTTGGGGAACTGAATACAGGGAAGGCTCCCGGCCCCAACGGCTTCCCTAGTGAATTCTTTAAGAAATTCCATCTTCAGCTGGGAACCCAATACAGAGCGGTGGTGGAGGAGGCACGGGAACTAGGATACCTGCCCCAAGACTGGAGACACGCTGAGGTGGTGGTCTTTCACAAACCCGGTCGGCCCCCCGAGCAATACGCGTCGTATCGCCCGATCTTTTTATTAAATGTGCAGGTCAAAGTCTAAGCTAAGGCTCTGGCCAATAGACTGTTGCCATACATTTCCGACCTCATACATCCGGACCAGGCCGGCTTTATGCCCAAACGGGCGACGCGGCACAATATTAGGCGGGTCAATGTCGCGATAGCGGCGATTCAGTCGTCCGGGGTGCAGGCGGCGCTATTCCTGGCGGACATGGATAGGGCGTTCGATTCCCTCAGCTGGACTTACCTCTTCTCGTTACTGCCGCGGCTGAACATGGGGCCGGTATTTCTGTCATATGTGAAACTGCTCTATAATGACCTTACGGCCTCGGTTCGGGTGGCGGGGGCGGTGTCGTCGACCTTTCCTATCCAGAGGGGCACCAGACAGGGTTTGTCCCCTCTCGCCCTATTTATTTGCCTTAGCCATGGAACCCCTGGCTGCCTGGGTCCAAATCGACGCGCAGATGAGAGGCTTTGAGTGGACCAATGACCTGTCTGACCGCATCGCACTCTATGCGGACGACGTCCTATTTTTCCTCACTGAACTCAATAAGTCTGGGCCTCGCCTCATGCACATCCTATAGATCTTTGGGGAGACGTCGGGCTTATACATGAATCCACGTAAGTCCACTCTCTGGGTGTTGGGAAGGGGCCCACAGGTTGGAGATTGGGCAGCGGAGATCCAGCAGGCCACAGGAGGAATTAAATATCTAGGGGTGTTCCTTACCAGAGTCCCAGCCATTGCTTGGGAGCGCAATGTGGTGCCGGTTTGGGAAAGGACGCAAGCGGATATCAAGGTGTGGTCTCGTATGCCGTTGACCATATATGGCAGGTCGGCCATATTTAAGATGGTAGCCCTACCCAGGCTGCTATACCAATTGCAGAACCATCAATACCCGATCCAACCAGCATGGTTTAAGCGAGTAAACGCGGTCCTGGGTCAATTCCTCTGGGAGGGCGGCTCCATCAGGGTAGCGCTGCGCACGTGCTTTCGATCTACATACGGAGGGGGACTGGCGACCTCAGACGTCCTTTCCTATTCCCAGGCGTCCCATCTTCTTGTTCTAAATGATTGGTGGTATGGGGATAGGGGTGACCCGGCTTATGCGCTTGAGAGACTGCTGATGGAGCCACACTCACTACACACGCTGCTATATGCGCCAAAGAAACGCAGGGCCTTGCCGATGGCGACGCAGGTCGTATTTGATGTCTGGCGGCGAGCACTGAAGCGGATGGGGTGGTGGCGAACCTTGACAGAGGAGACTCCCCTCTGGCACAACGGCCGCCTCCAGGGTCTGGCTACCCTAGCGGGATTTGCGGGATGGGATGCCATCGGCATCTCTAAGCTGGGGGATGTTATGGCCGGGACGACGCTTAAATCGTTCCAGGAGTTGAGAGTAGAGTTTGACATGCCCCATACACAGTTTTTCCGGTACTTACAATTTCGCCATGCCCTGGCTCCGGATCTGGAGGGTCTGAGGTCCCTCCCTGAGTTTAGCCCTCTGGAGGCCCGCGTCTTTATGGGGGAGTTAGATATTAAAAAATCTCTCGCATTTATCAATCTTTGATCATACATTGCTCCTCTGACTTATGCTCCCTTAAGGAGAAATGGGAGGAAGATGTCGGACCGCTGGAGGAGGAGGATTGGAATGAGGCGCTGGCGAGTTCTAGAGGCGCGGCCATCTCGATTCGCCTCCGGCTGATCCAATTTAAATACTTTCACAGAGTGTACTACACGCGGCAGAGGTTGTGGAGAGCGGGACTCATCGCATCCCCAGAGTGTACTAGGTGTGGGAGCACGGAGGGTACTTTCCTCCATACAGTGTTGTAGACGCCTGGACAGGTTCTGGTGTGGTGTCTGGAATGGCCTGGATGAGGCGTTGGGTTGGGTGCTCCCGCGCATGCCGCGCTTGGGACTGCTGCATGTGCTGGAGGGAGTGGGAGGCAACTTGTACAAGAGGCATTTGTTACTATTGAGACTGACGATAGCCAAGTGCGACATAGCTAGGGCCTGGAAGGACCCGCAGCCCCCGTCACTTCTCGCTTGGAAGAGGGGCCTAGACTTCTGTATGGGGATGGAGAAGCCCATATTCCTGGCTCGCGGCTGCCCCAGCAAACATTATAAGATATGGAAGAGGTGGGGGACTACAGGGGTATTTGGTTAGAGCCCCTGATAGAGCAGGATCCGGATCCAGACATATGAGTGAACTTGTCGATCGGATGAGTGTGCGTGAGTGGCTTGAACAATCAAATGTCGTGCGGGGGGAGGGAACAGGGTGGGAGGGGAGGGGGCAGTAGTTGGGGGGGTTCAGGGGGTCGAGTGGGGGGTCTTGTTCATTCTAACTGTTCCCATTGTTTAGACTACAAAAGCAATGACTGATAGTGTTACTGTACAAATGTATTGATTCTTGGCAGATTCCTCTGGGGTACAGAGATCTGTGGCTACCCATGTGACCAGTCATTAAAATCTGTTTTGAAAAAAGAACATGAAGGAGATACCATGGCAGATGTTTTTTTATGACACAATAGATATGGAATTAATGGAATGTGTAGACATTGTTGAGTTTGACGAATCATTTTCAGACACTTTGATGGATGAAATTCCTGATGAAGAAATGCTACAAGTTCTTTTAGATTTTGAAAATTCTGATAAATAAATTTTAATTTAGTAAAGAAAAATTGTTTTGAAAATTATACTTATTTAAATGTAATTTATGAGGTAGTAGCAAAGTGATACAATTTTGTGTTCTTCATGTCCTGTATCCTTTCTCTCACTGACTGTCTCTGATGCACTAGTTTACAACATAAGTAAGTATATAGAACAGCAAGTGTGTTTCACCAGAGTAGGAACTCATGACCGCCTACGCCAATTCTGACCACACATTGAGAAAGGAAGGAATCATGTGAACAAATCTGTTCCTGCTTTCCTGAAAGACTACAGTATGGATTCAATATACCACAATAACTTGCATTACAACATACAAGGTATCTACAGAGGAGACGATGTCCATTTCCATTTAGTTTTTTTTATTTCAATAGGTACGCGCACCGTGAGTGCTCGGTAAATGCACGGTGCGCAAACCCTATCGCCGCCATTTTGTGGTTTCAGAAGAGATTGAAAAATATAACTTGAAAACGTGGGAAGGGGGTAGGGTAGAGTGTCCCTGACCCCTTAGGCCTTCTCAGGGGGTCGTTCAAGGACTCCTAAGGTTAAAACTAATGTGTTTTTTTTAAATAACAGAAAACACGATAGGTCCACGCACGGGGAGTGCTCGGTGAGTGCTCGGTGCGCGGACCTCGGTAAAAATTAATACAAAAAATAAAGTAAAAAATTATATTTGAGTGTTTACATGTTAGTTGGCTCTAAAAAGAGCCGTTGTGTTCATTGTGTTTTTTTTGGTACCTACAAGTAAGTACCAATGCAGAGTCTGATGTTACAGAGATAGACTCTGTTCCCTTCATCAGTGAAATGTACACCATCTGTCCTATAGATGCCTTGCATGTTGTAACGCAAGTTGTTGTGGAATATACAACCCATTCCATAGTCTCTCATGTATGCAGAAATAGATTTATTTACACGTTTCCTTGCTTTCTCAATCTGCGGACAAAATTGATTGGACCAATTCCATTTTTGCCTTTGGCATATATTGGAATAGACAAAGGCAGTTTGAGGAAAAAGCGACATCAATTGTCCGAAGATGTCCTTCAATAGCATTTCCAGACCAACCCCAGTCAAAGTGCATAAGTCATTTCCACCACAGTGCACAATTATGAGGTCAGGGTGTGGGAGATGCATGAAGGATTTCACCAATGGTATCAATTGGTGACATCTCAATCCTCTCTGGCCAATCCATAAAATATCCACATTTGGTAAATCAAGGTTTAAAATTCCGCTGTTTGTTGCATACCTTTTATACCAGAATACAAAGCTGTGTCCTACAAACCATACTGAAAGCATGTTCAAGGCAGATCTGGTTGTACTCAGATGAGGGCTGTAAATGAAATGGCAGTTGGAAAGCTTGCAGTTTTGAAAAAAAAGAGGAGGACATTCACTGTACTTGAAGCTTAAGAAATGATTGGTGCTTTCTGAAAATGCAAAAGAGCATATTAGGGTGCATAGTTTTGTTTTTTAAAAGAAGCAATTCTAATGGTTCAGAAAAGGTCATTGAAAGGAACATTGCACTTGATTAGCTGTTATATTGAAAGCTCTAACAGCCTTGCTGTATTCATTTGCAACATAGTATGATGAACTTTTAAACTCTGTTCTTCCTTAGGTGGGAGTTACCATGGTAACAGGTTGAATGAGCACTAGGGGATGGGTGAATATTATGTGACTTTGAAAGTGTGGGAATTTAGAACCAATTGAAATGTCAGTTTAGTTTTGAAATAGTGTGGGAAGACATTTCATTGGTTAAGACCTGAGATATGTGTGAAGAATGAGTGGGAAAGTGTGCCATTTCTGGTTTCAGTGTCTGAGGTGCATTTCAGAGATTCTGCTTAAGAAAATCTGCTGTGTGTTTGACACTATTCTATATTTTCAAAAGCGATTTTAAAGGTGAGTAATATAGAGAGAGTGCTGTTTGCAGTATTGGGAAGCATAACAAGCATATTGGGCTTCATTACTGTTGTATTTTGGAAATGAGTCAGGTTTCTGCATTGTAGTGTAGTGCTCATTTAAATGGGTTGTGCACTGTGTGTAAAATGATTTACCATGCTAAATGTTTTTAATAAAATGTGTGGCTTAAAGATTTTTGACAAGGATCACAGTGTCTGTGTGAATTAAGGAATTATATTTTCACCTTTTTCCATAATGTTAGCTGTGTGTGCTTACAGTTTGTATCTTTTAGCTTATAGGGTAGACTTCTTTTTAAATAGTTTTTCATGCTTGGATTCAATGCTGGTATAGAGATAGGGTAATGGTTTCATGGGACTTGTAAATATGCTCCTTTTTTAGAAGCGCCTTGCGCAACCTTTAATATGGGTGCAAGCAGTGAATGTATGGAGAGGGATAGGAATAGCAGATAGAAAAGAATATGAAATGGTGTGGGAGATGCATAAAGGATTTCACTAATGGCATCAATTGAGATGGAATATAAGATAAAGAGGGGCATATTTACAAGCCCCTTGCGCAATGTTTGACATGGGTGCAAGAAGAAAATGCATGCAGAGTAATACAATTGGCACACAGACAAGAATGTGAAATGATGTGAGAGATGCGTAAAGGATTTTACTAATGGCATAAATTGAGATAGAATATACAAAAAAGAGAGGCATATTTACAAGTCCCTTGTGCAATGTTTGACATCGGTGCAAGCAGAAAATACATGCAGAGTAATAAAATTGGCACACTGATAAGAATATGAGATGCTGTGAGAGATGCGTATAAGGATTTTACTAATGGCATAAATTGAGATAAAATATACAAAAAAGAGAGGCATATTTACAAGCCCCTTGCGCAATGTTTGAAATGGGTGCAAGCAGAAAATGCATGCAGAGTAATAAAATTGGCACACAGACAAGAATATGAAATGCCGTGAGAGATGCGTAAAGGGTTTTACTAATGGCATAAATTGAGATAAAATATACAAAAAAGAGAGGCATATTTACAAGCCCTTTGCGCAATGTTTGACATGGATGCAAGCAGAAAATGCATGCAGAGTAATAAAATTGGCACACACACAAGAATATGAAATGCTGTGAGAGATGCGTAAAGGATTTTACTAAACGCATAAATTGAGATAGAATATACAAAAAAGAGAGGCTTATTTACAAGCCCCTTGCGCAATGTTTGACATGGATGCAAGCAGAAAATGCATGCCGAGTAATAAAATTGGCACACAGACAAGAATATGAAATGCTGTGAAAGATGCGTAAAGGATTTTACTAATGGCATACATTGAGATAGAATATACAAAAAAGAGAGGGATATTTACAAGCCCCTTGCGCAATGTTTGACATGGATGCAAGCAGAAAATGCATGCAGAGTAATAAAATTGGCACACTGACAAGAATATGAAATTCTGTGAGAGATGCGTAAAGGATTTTACTAATGGCATAAATTGAGATAGAATATACAAAACAGAGAGGCATATTTACAAGCCCCTCGCGCAATGTTTGACATGGGTGCAAGCAGAAAATGCATGCAGAGTAATAAAATTAGCACACAGATAAGAATATGAAATGCCGTGAGAGATGTGTAAAGGGTTTTACTAATGGCATAAATTGAGATAGAATATACAAAAAAGAGAGGCATATTTACAAGCCCCTTGCGCAATGTTTGACATGGGTGCAAGCAGAAAATGCATTCAGAGTAATAAAATTGGCACACTGATAAGAATATGAAATTCTGTGAGAGATGCGTAAAGGATTTTACTAATGGCATAAATTGAGATAGAATATACAAAAAAGAGAGGCATATTTACAAGCCCCTTGCGCAATGTTTGACATGGGTGCAAGCAGAAAATGCAAGCAGAGTAATAAAATTGGCACACAGACAAGAATATGAAATGCCGTGAGAGATGCGTAAAGGGTTTTACTAATGGCATAAATTGAGATAGAATATACAAAAAAGAGAGGCATATTTACAAGCCCCTTGCGCAATGTTTGACATGCGTGCAAGCAGAAAATGCATGCAGAGTAATAAAATTGGCACACAGACAAGAATATGAAATGCTGTGAGAGATGCGTAAAGGATTTTACTAATGGTATAAATTAAGATAGAATATACAAAAAAGAGAGGCATATTTGCAAGCCCCTTGCGCAATGTTTGACGTGGGTGCAAGCAGAAAATGCATGCAGAGTAATGAAATTGGCACACAGACAAGAATATGAAATGCTGTGAGAGATGCGTAAAGGATTTTACTAATGGCATGAATTGAGATAGAATATACAAAAAAGAGAGGCATATTTACATGCCTAGTCATTCAAAAAATGAATGGTGCATATTAGAAATGACATTTTGAAATGAGTTAGGTTTCAGCAATGTAATGTAGTGCATATTGAAATGGGCGGTGTTCTGTGTCTAAATCGATTTACCGCGCTAAATGATTTTTGCTGAAATGTGTGGCTATAATATTTTTCACAAGGGTCACACTGTGTGTGTATGTGAATTAAGGAATTATATTTTCATCTTTTTCCATAATGTTAGCTGTGTGTGCTTACAGTTTGTATCTTTTAGCTTATAGGGTAGACTTCTTTTTACATTGTTTTTCATGCTGGGATTCAATGCTGGTATAGAGATAGTGTAATGGTTTCATTGGACTTGTAAATATGCTCCTTTTTTAGAAGCGCCTTGCGCAACCTTTAACATGGGTGCAAGCAGTGAAGGTATTTAGAGGGATAGGAATAGCAGATAGAAAACAATATGAAATGGTGTGGGAGATGCATAAAGGATTTCACTAATGGCATCAATTGAGATGGAATATAAGATAAAGAGGAGCATATTTACAAGCCCTTTGCGCAATGTTTGACATGGGTGCAAGCAGAAAATGCATGCAGAGTAATAAAATTGGCACACAGACAAGAATATGAAATGCTGTGAGAGATGCGTAAAGGATTTTACTAATGGCATTAATTGAGATAGAATATACAAAAAAGAGAGGCATATTTAAAATCCCTTTGCGCAATGTTTGACATGGGTGCAAGCAGAAAATGCATGCAGAGTAAGAAAATTGGCACACAGACAAGAATATGAAATTCTGTGAGAGATGCGTAAAGGATTTTACTAAGGGCATAAATTGAGATAGAATATATAAAAAAAGAGAGGTGTATTTACAAGCCCCTTGCGCAATGTTAGACATGGGTGCAAGCAGAAAATGCATGCAGAGTAGTAAAATTGGCACACAGACAAGAATATGAAATGGCGTGAGAGATGCGTAAAGGGTTTTACTAATGGCATAAATTGAGATAGAATATACAAAAAAGATAGGCATATTTACAAGCCCCTTGCGCAATGTTTGACGTGGGTGCAAGCAGAAAATGCATGCAGAATAATGAAATTGGCACACAGACAAGAATATGAAATGCTGTGAGAGATGCGTAAAGGATTTTACTAATGGAATAAATTGAGATAGAATATACAAAAAAGAGAGGCATATTTACAAGCCCCTTGCGCAATGTTTGACATGGATGCAAGCAGAAAATGCATGCAGAGTAATAAAATTGGCACACAGACAAGAATATAAAATGCTGTGAAAGATGCGTAAAGGATTTTACTAATGGCATACATTGTGTTAGAATATAAAAAAAAGAGAGGCATATTTGCAAGCCCCTTGCGCAATGTTTGACATGGGTGCAAGCAGAAAATGCATTCAGAGTAATAAAATTGGCACACTGATAAGAATATGAAATTCTGTGAGAGGTGCGTAAAGGATTTTACTAATGGCATAAATTGAGATAGAATATACAAAAAAGAGAGGCATATTTACAAGCCCCTTGCGCAATGTTTGACATGGGTGCAAGCAGAAAATGCAAGCAGAGTAATAAAATTGGCACACAGACAAGAATATGAAATGCCGTGAGAGATGCGTAAAGGGTTTTACTAATGGCATAAATTGAGATAGAATATACAAAATTGAGAGGCATATTTACAAGCCCCTTGCGCAATGTTTGACATGGGTGCAAGCAGAAAATGCATGCAGAGTAATAAAATTGGCACACAGCCAAGAATATGAAATGCTGTGAGAGATGCGTAAAGGATTTTACTAATGGTATAAATTAAAATAGAATATACAAAAAAGAGAGGCATATTTGCAAGCCCCTTGCGCAATGTTTGACGTGGGTGCAAGCAGAAAATGCATGCAGATTAATGAAATTTGCACACAGACAAGAATATGAAATCCTGTGAGAGATGCGTAAAGGATTTTACTAATGGCATGAATTGAAATAGAATATACAAAAAAGAGAGGCATATTTACAAGCCTAGTCATTCAAAAAATGAATGGTGCATATTAGAAATGACATTTTGAAATGAGTTAGGTTTCAGCAATGTAATGTAGTGCATATTGAAATGGGCGGTGTTCTGTGTCTAAATCGATTTACTGCGCTAAATGATTTTTGCTGAAATGTGTGGCTATAATATTTTTCACAAGGGTCACACTGTGTGTGTATGTGAATTAAGGAATTATATTTTCATCTTTTTCCATAATGTTAGCTGTGTGTGCTTACAGTTTGTATCTTTTAGCTTATAGGGTAGACTTCTTTTTACATTGTTTTTCATGCTGGGATTCAATGCTGGTATAGAGATAGTGTAATGGTTTCATTGGACTTGTAAATATGCTCCTTTTTTAGAAGCGCCTTGCGCAACCTTTAACATGGGTGCAAGCAGTGAAGGTATTTAGAGGCATAGGAATAGCAGATAGAAAACAATATGAAATGGTGTGGGAGATGCATAAAGGATTTCACTAATGGCATCAATTGAGATGGAATATAAGATAAAGAGGAGCATATTTACAAGCCCTTTGCGCAATGTTTGACATGGGTGCAAGCAGAAAATGCATGCAGAGTAATAAAATTGGCACACAGACAAGAATATGAAATGCTGTGAGAGATGCGTAAAGGATTTTACTAATGGCATTAATTGAGATAGAATATACAAAAAAGAGAGGCATATTTAAAATCCCTTTGCGCAATGTTTGACATGGGTGCAAGCAGAAAATGCATGCAGAGTAAGAAAATTGGCACACAGACAAGAATATGAAATTCTGTGAGAGATGCGTAAAGGATTTTACTAAGGGCATAAATTGAGATAGAATATATAAAAAAAGAGAGGTGTATTTACAAGCCCCTTGCGCAATGTTAGACATGGGTGCAAGCAGAAAATGCATGCAGAGTAGTAAAATTGGCACACAGACAAGAATATGAAATGCCGTGAGAGATGCGTAAGGGGTTTTACTAATGGCATAAATTGAGATAGAATATACAAAAAAGATAGGCATATTTACAAGCCCCTTGCGCAATGTTTGACGTGGGTGCAAGCAGAAAATGCATGCAGAATAATGAAATTGGCACACAGACAAGAATATGAAATGCTGTGAGAGATGCGTAAAGGATTTTACTAATGGAATAAATTGAGATAGAATATACAAAAAAGAGAGGCATATTTACAAGGCCCTTGCGCAATGTTTGACATGGATGCAAGCAGAAAATGCATGCAGAGTAATAAAATTGGCACACAGACAAGAATATAAAATGCTGTGAAAGATGCGTAAAGGATTTTACTAATGGCATACATTGTGTTAGAATATAAAAAAAAGAGAGGCATATTTGCAAGCCCCTTGCGCAATGTTTGACATGGGTGCAAGCAGAAAATGCATTCAGAGTAATAAAATTGGCACACTGATAAGAATATGAAATTCTGTGAGAGGTGCGTAAAGGATTTTACTAATGGCATAAATTGAGATAGAATATACAAAAAAGAGAGGCATATTTACAAGCCCCTTGCGCAATGTTTGACATGGGTGCAAGCAGAAAATGCAAGCAGAGTAATAAAATTGGCACACAGACAAGAATATGAAATGCCGTGAGAGATGCGTAAAGGGTTTTACTAATGGCATAAATTGAGATAGAATATACAAAATTGAGAGGCATATTTACAAGCCCCTTGCGCAATGTTTGACATGGGTGCAAGCAGAAAATGCATGCAGAGTAATAAAATTGGCACACAGCCAAGAATATGAAATGCTGTGAGAGATGCGTAAAGGATTTTACTAATGGTATAAATTAAAATAGAATATACAAAAAAGAGAGGCATATTTGCAAGCCCCTTGCGCAATGTTTGACGTGGGTGCAAGCAGAAAATGCATGCAGATTAATGAAATTTGCACACAGACAAGAATATGAAATCCTGTGAGAGATGCGTAAAGGATTTTACTAATGGCATGAATTGAAATAGAATATACAAAAAAGAGAGGCATATTTACAAGCCTAGTCATTCAAAAAATGAATGGTGCATATTAGAAATGACATTTTGAAATGAGTTAGGTTTCAGCAATGTAATGTAGTGCATATTGAAATGGGCAGTGTTCTGTGTCTAAATCGATTTACCGCGCTAAATGATTTTTGCTGAAATGAGTGGCTATAATATTTTTCACAAGGGTCACACTGTGTGTGTATGTGAATTAAGGAATTATATTTTCATCTTTTTCCATAATGTTAGCTGTGTGTGCTTACAGTTTGTATCTTTTAGCTTATAGGGTAGACTTCTTTTTACATTGTTTTTCATGCTTGGATTCAATGCTGGTATAGAGATAGTGTAATGGTTTCATTGGACTTGTAAATATGCTCCTTTTTTAGAAGCGCCTTCCGCAACCTTTAACATGGGTGCAAGCAGTGAAGGTATTTAGAGGGATAGGAATAGCAGATAGAACACAATATGAAATGGTGTGGGAGATGCATAAAGGATTTCACTAATGGCATCAATTGAGATGGAATATAAGATAAAGTGGAGCATATTTACAAGCCCTTTGTGCAATGTTTGACATGGGTGCAAGCAGAAAATGCATGCAGAGTAATAAAATTGGCACACAGACAAGAATATGAAATGCTGTGAGAGATGAGTAAAGGATTTTACTAATGGCATAAATTGAGATAGAATATACAAAAAAGAGAGGCATATTTACAAGCCCCTTGCGCAATGTTTGACATGGGTGCAAGCAGAAAATGCATACAGAGTAAGAAAATTGCCACACAGACAAGAATGTGAAATGCTGTGAGAGATACTTAAAGGATTTTACTAATGGAATAAATTGAGATAGAATATACAAAAAGGAGAGGCATATTTACAAGCCCATTGCGCAATGTTTGACATGGGTGCAAGCAGAAAATGCATGCAGAGTAATAAAATTGGCACACAGACAAGAATATGAAATGCCGTGAGAGATGCATAAAGGGTTTTACTAATGGCATAAATTGAGATAGAATATACAAAAAAGAGAGGCCTATTTACAAGCCTTTTGCGCAATGTGTGACATGGGTGCAAGCAGAAAATGCATGCAGAGTAATAAAATTGGCACACACACAAGAATATGAAATGCTGTGAGAGATGCGTAAAGGATTTTACTAATGGCATAAATTGAGATAGAATATACAAAAAAGAGAGGCATATTTACAAGCCCCTTGCGCAATGTTTGACATGGATGCAAGCAGAAAATGCATGCAGAGTAATAAAATTGGCACACAGACAAGAATATGAAATGCTGTGAAAGATGCATAAAGGATTTTACTAATGGCATACATTGAGATAGAATATACAAAAAAGAGAGGCATACTTACAAGCCCCTTGCGCAATGTTTGACATGGGTGCAAGCAGAAAATGCATGCAGAGTAATAAAATTGGCACACACACAAGAATATGAAATGCTGTGAGAGATGAGTAAAGGATTTTACTAATGGCATAAATTGAGATAGAATATACAAAAAAGAGAGGCATATTTACAAGCCCCTTGCGCAATGTTTGACATGGGTGCAAGCAGAAAATGCATGCAGAGTAATAAAATTGGCACACAGACAAGAATATGAAATGCCGTGAGAGATGCGTAAAGGGTTTTACTAATGCCATGAATTGAGATAGAATATACAAAAAAGAGAGGCATATTTACAAGCCCCTTGCGCAATGTTTGACATGCGTGCAAGCAGAAAATGCATTCAGAGTAATAAAATTGGCACACTGATAAGAATATGAAATTCTGTGAGAGATGCGTAAAGGATTTTACTAATGGCATAAATTGAGATAGAATATACAAAAAAGAGAGGCATATTTACAAGCTCCTTGCGCAATGTTTTACATGGGTGCAAGCAGAGAATACATGCAGAGTAATAAAATTGGCACACAGACAAGAATATGAAATGCTGTGAGAGATGCGTAAAGGGTTTTACTAATGGCATAAATTGAGATAGAATATACAAAAAAGAGAGGCGTATCTACAAGCCCCTTGCGCAATGTTTAACATTAATGCTGGTATAGGGATAGTGTAATGGTTTCATTGGCATATTTACAAGCCCCTTGCGTAATGTTTAACATTAATGCTGGTATAGAGATAGTGTAATGGTTTCATTGGCATATTTACAAACCCCTTGCGTAATGCATATTCTTGTCTGTGTGCCAATTTTATTACTCTGCATGCCGTGCACTCACCCCTGGCTTTTGGTCCCTGGCTTAGGGGCTCACTTGACTGCTGCCCGTTATTGCCGACATCTTTGGTCTCCCTCCCGCCGCCGCTGTTGGTCATCTCGCGGCTGCCAAGAGGAGGGAGACTACACCTTCCAGCCTGCCCTGCTCCCATCCGGAAGACAGCTGACACCGCGCCCGGAGGCGCTTCAAATTCCTGGCAGCCCCGGTGGAGTGGGTTGCCGTGCACTCACCCCTGGCTTTTGGTCCCTGGCTTAGGGGCTCACTTGACTGCTGCCTGTTATTGCCAACATCTTTGGTCTCCCTCCCGCCGCTGCTGTTTGTCATCTCGCGGCTGCCAAGAGGAGGGAGACCACACCTTCCAGCCTGCCCTGCTCCCATCCGGAAGACAGCTGACACCGCGCCCGGAGGCGGTTCAAATTCCTGGCAGCCCCGGTGGAGAGGGTTGCCCTGCACTCACCCCTGGCGTTTGGTCCCTGGCTTAGGGGCTCACTTGACTGCTGCCCGTTATTGCCGACATCTTTGGTCTCCCTCCCGCCGCCGCTGTTGGTCATCTCGCGGCTGCCAAGAGGAGGGAGACTACACCTTCCAGCCTGCCCTGCTCCCATCCGGAAGACAGCTGACACCGCGCCCGGAGGTGCTTCAAATTCATGGCAGCCCCGGTGGAGTGGGTTGCTGTGCACTCACCCCTGGCTTTTGGTCCCTGGCTTAGGGGCTCACTTGACTGCTGCCCGTTATTTCCGAAATCTTTGGTCTCCCTCCCGCCGCCGCTGTTGATCATCTCGCGGCTGCCAAGAGGAGGGAGACTACACCTACCAGCCTGCCATGCTCCCATCCGGAAGACAGCTGACACCGCGCCCGGAGGCGCTACAAATTTCTGGCAGCCCCGGTGGAGCGGGTTGCCGTGCACTCACCCCTGGCTTTTGGTCCCTGGCTTAGGGGCTCACTTGACTGCTGCCTGTTATTGCCAACATCTTTGGTCTCCCTCCTGCCGCCGCTGTTGGTCATCTCACGGCTGCCAAGAGGAGGGAGACTACACCTTCCAGCCTGCCCTGCTCCCATCCGGAAGAGCTGACACCGTGACCGGAGGCGCTTCAAATTCCTGTCAGCCCCGGTGGAGCGGGTTGCCATGCACTCACCCCTGGCTTTTGGTCCCTGGCTCAGGGGCTCACTTGACTGCTGCCCGTTATTGCCGACATCTTTGGTCTCCCTCCCACCGCCGCTGTTGGTCATCTCGCGGCTGCCAAGAGGAGGGAGACTACACCTTCCAGCCAGCCCTGCTCCCAACCGGAAGACAGCTGACACCGCGCCCAGAGGCGCTGCAAATTCCTGGCAGCCCCCGCATCGCGGAATCGCGCTGGGCTGAGCCCGGGCAGAGGGCGGGCCGTCTACGGCCGTCCAAGACCGACCAAGGCAGGGCTGGGCCACTCCCCTTGGTATTTTTCTTTTTCTTTTTATTCTAACAGTTATCAACAACAAACAACATACAATATTTGCTGTCCTTTTGTTATCCAATCCCCGTTATAAATATATACGGTTTCTTATAACCCATAGAAAATGACTAGTAAAGCTTCTAAGGATAGGAATACCCAGGTGGGGGGAAGCGTCAGGGGGACACTGGATGCATACCTAACGAAGGCGGTCTCGACGCTGGAGCACGAAATTTCAGTTGTCGAGAGTCATCTATCCTTAGAGTTTCAACAAAATAGACGATCCTCCCAGGGCCTATTAAGCACAAAAATGACTCCCCCTTTACAAAGTACACAAAGCAATGCGAACACCAGCAACATAGTTATTGGCATACCTCTATTATTTCAAGATCAGTCGCCATTACAAGAGTCAATGGGTAGGCTATCTCATGAAGTTGTCAACTTGGACCCCTCCTTGGATTTTAGCCTGGAGGAGCCCTCCTTGTTACAGCTGCCTAAGCCCACCCCAAACAATAAAAATAGGAATAAAGAGCCTGTTAAAAAACTAGCTCAAGGTGCGTCCTTAAAAAGGAAGAGGGGGGCCACTTCCATCGGGGCAGGAGACCCAAAGCACCCAGAACTATCTTGAAATCTCCTTCCGATCAGTATACTACAGTAAACAAATCCAAACAGTTATTGGGGGAGCAAAAATCATTGGTAAATAAAAACGTGCCAAAAACTCACCCTATGGAGACTGATCAACAGCAGTGTACTATGGAAAAGATGGAACACCTACTCAGACCCCTAGTCCTCCCATTAATTGAGAGGGTAAAAAATCTAGGTAGTGAGTTGAGTAACATAGCAGCTGCGACTACTCTGAACACCAACCTTTTAAAGGAACTGACAGCCCGCAAAATGGACACTATGAGCAACGGGCAACCACATAATATCAACAGCACCCCGCTTCCCAAAGATATACCATCTTGTCCGAAACCGCTTAGTAAGGGGGCGAAGAAGGTGACTTCAGAGGATGAAAAAGCGGACATAGCGGCTAAGACAGCTGTTACATCTTCATTTACATTCATTTACATGTTTTACTATCTGTACCTTTAAATCCTTGTTGTATACCTTTGAGTGTTCTGTGGAACACAACTGGTTACTAGGCATTCAGGTCAGTTAGATCTGTTCCTGCATGCCTAGAAGCTGGATGCTGTTTATGTTGCTGTGCTGGTGACAATAAATCTACTAAAGCTTCAAGTTGTCATCTCCAATTATTCAACAAAATTTGGCGACGAGGGTGAAAATCATCTTTAATTGTGGATACAGCAGCACAGAAAGGGAGTTATTTTTGGTAAAAAAAATTACATTATTTAAAATTCATTATTTTGCTTCACATCTTTGAGGATCGTCTTCATGAAGATTTCTACTTCAGTATGAAGAAAACGTGGACAAAATAACTCCAACCAACATAGGAAAACAGAATTTAAACGATTTCAGGTAAATCTGTCGTTTATTTACCTTTGAAACCTGCTACATCCCCTGCTCGAGTCAACGACACGAGACTCAGCGCTCTCCCTGCTTCCCAGTACCGGCGGAGATTAGCTGTCGTCATCACCTTCCAAGTACGTATTGTGTGAAACCTGCATTGTTCAAGCGTCATCTTCAAACGCTTGAAGCCACACGGAAGGCACAGAGCAGCTACACGGAAGGAGCAGAGCGAAGCAGAGCGGAAGGTTGCATCACGTCACCACGTTCATTACGTGATTACGGTGCGTGGCAGCCATTTTGTTGCAAATCTGTTTTCCGTTTCCATGGCAATTTATCACCGAGCGTGGTAACTTCGAAATATTTGGATATCGCTTCGTTTTTTTTTATTCAACAAGTACGTTTTATTTAAAATAAATACAACGACACTGAGACAGCCACTATTTGGATTACAAGTGACCTTTCATTCGTTTTTCAATTTAAAAAAAAAAAGGAATAGAAAAACTTGGTGTTTAGATTCACCAATTCATCTTAACTATCGCAAATATAACGCAATTAACAATAAATTCTTTTTAAAATACTTTCAACCTTACCAAAACCCAAGGAACATATTTCATTTGTATTTCAAATACTTTATAACATACCATCAAACTTTAAAAAAAACAACTAAGGAATACATTTCATTTATCTTTATTATTTACATACAACATGCAATTTGATCCACCAGAAAAATTCTTGCAGAACAAGGGAGACCCTCCAACTCCATGGACACGTTGGAAAGAGGAGTTTTTCAACTATATGATAGCAATTGATGGTGAACGTATGGGTTCAGAGAGAAAGAAAAGTATTCTTTTACATTGTTTGGGCTCCGAAGGACAAATGGTTTTTAGGGCTTTGCCTCCCATTCCACCTGCAGAGGGAGAAGGTGAAGGTACTAATGTCTATAAAGAGGCTCTACTTAGAATTGAGAAGAGATTTAAACCTATTTCGAACATTGCTCTTAATAGATATAAATTTTACACTCGTGCGCAGCAAGATACAGAGTCTTTTGATGCGTTTATGACTGCCTTGAGGGGGACAACGCTGGAGTTTACTGGCCACCTTGTAACGCCGCCACCGGAGCTGAGAGTCACATACCTGAAAGGCTCCCTTGCTGGGAGGACGCCGCCACCGGGGCCAAGAGTCATCATCCCTCGAGGCTCCCTTGCTGGGAGGACGCCGCCACCGGGGCCAAGAGTCATCATTCCTCGAAGCTCCCTTGCTGGGAGGACGCCGCCACCGGGGCCAAGAGTCATTTCCTGCCAGAATCGCGCCGCCGCTCCGGGACCACAGATCCCGGCAGGCATCGCGGCGGCGCGCAATTGTGACGGCGCGCCAGGAGGCGCTCATAAACAGCGCTAGAACCGGCGGAGAGGGGGGACAACGCTGGAGTTTACTGGCCACCTTGTAACGCCGCCACCGGAGCTGAGAGTCACATACCTGAAAGGCTCCCTTGCTGGGAGGACGCCGCCACCGGGGCCAAGAGTCATCATCCCTCGAGGCTCCCTTGCTGGGAGGACGCCGCCACCGGGGCCAAGAGTCATCATTCCTCGAGGCTCCCTTGCTGGGAGGACGCCGCCACCGGGGCCAAGAGTCATTTCCTGCCAGAATCGCGCCGCCGCTCCGGGACCACAGATCCCGGCAGGCATCGCGGCGGCGCGCAATTGTGACGGCGCGCCAGGAGGCGCTCATAAACAGCGCTAGAACCGGCGGAGAGGGAGGACAATGCTGGAGTTTACTGGCCACCTTGTAACGCCGCCACCGGAGCTGAGAGTCACATACCTGAAAGGCTCCCTTGCTGGGAGGACGCCGCCACCGGGGCCAAGAGTCATCATCCCTCGAGGCTCCCTTGCTGGGAGGACGCCGCCACCGGGGCCAAGAGTCATCATTCCTCGAGGCTCCCTTGCTGGGAGGACGCCGCCACCGGGGCAAAGAGTCATTTCCTGCCAGAATCGCGCCGCCGCTCCGGGACCACAGATCCCGGCAGGCATCGCGGCGGCGCGCAATTGTGACGGCGCGCCTGGAGGCGCTCATAAACAGCGCTAGAACCAGCTACGCGGGACGCGAGCGGGACGGCCGGGGCTAAGCCCGGGCAAAGGGCGGGCCCTCTACGGCCCTCATCGGCACGAGGAGGCAGGGCAGGGCCAGAAACCCTGCGCAAGGTTCGTGAGGCATCCTACCGTCCAAGTAAGACTGTTTTGTTTGTGATACATATTTCCCTGTGGTTTGAGGAGTTTTAGCTCTTTGTTATAATTAGCAGTATGCCTAAAAAGGGATCTGCACCACCAGTCAACACAATGGAAAATTACTTGGTGCAAACAGTGAAAAAAATCAATCTACAGAGGAGAGAATCGCTGGGATTGAGTCAGTCACCTGACTAACACTGTTTGTCCCCATCTTCATCCCCCTCACCTGAGGACTTAGTGTCCCTGCAGACTTTCTCTGATGCCTGTTCCAATTGTCCCACCATCCAGGAATCCGGCTCCCTAAACGATAATATGTTGACTGGTCCCGAGGTCCTTATCGTGGAGCTTGAAAATAAATCTGACAGTGATGTGGATCAGGAAATTCGTGCTGACCCTACAGATGAAGATATTTCTATCACTGAACAAACTTCACGATCAGACTCTGTGAAAATCAAAAACCCGCCGAGACGGGGGGGACTAAGATCTGGGGCCAGGAGGAAGAGGGTAAACACCCCAAAAGCAAACATCAAGGAAGTTGAAGGGGGAAGTGTTAAGACTAATGTCAGCCATGATGAGGACTTGTTTGATAGAATTGCTGACTTAATAGATAGTAAAATTAAATCCATTGTTAAACCATTACTCTCTAAAATTGATAAATTACAATCTGAAGTCAAAAAGCTGGGAGGGCAGTTGAATAAACTAACAGAGGGTGTTGATAATGTCACGATGTTGGTATCAAACCTGGACAATAATAGTAGAGAAGTTGATGATCAGGAGGGGGAGAATACAGATGACATATTAAATAATCCACCACCTCAGCTTCCTGATCCAAAAACTAATGGACCCAATACTAATAGAGGGGACGGTCTGTTAACGGTTGAGGTACCTCCTGCATATGCTCAGTTAACTGACCCTCTTCAATTTATAGTTGAAGCCTCTCCTGTTGTTTTAGTACTGGCAAATGTACCACCCTTAGAAGCCGGTGCTGAAGAATCCCCTTCCTCTTTGTCTAATAAAGCCTTGCAGTGGCTTACAACTAATATGAGGTTAGCCCCAGGGGGGGGGTCAACTGCTTGCTCAAGAGATTAAAACTGCTAAAAGGGTCCCATGGCTAGGTAATCGCCCTAAAAAATTTAAGGGGGATTGCGTGGCAGTAAGCTTCTCACACTCAGGCGTGTTGCCCAACATCCTTATTAATCTATTCCCACCCCAACGCAGGCAGGGTTCTGTTGTACCATTAACTCTGAAGTTCTTTTATGGTGAGCAGCAGAACGTTACCTACCCTAAAACACCAGCCTTTGGATGGGATACCAATTCTGATTTAAACTATAGATGGGGCCGTGAACAACATCGGAATATTGTAAATCAACCCGCTCCCTTAGTACATCAGAATCCTTTTGCTCAACCCCTCTTATTGTCTAATCGATTTGCACCCTTATCTTTTTTGGATCATAATGACTGACTCTTGTCAGAACATTCTAGTCAGACAGAGAATAGTGTGCCAGTACTCAGTATGCTTACTTGGAATATAGCAGGTATAAAGTCTAAAGTAGGTAATGCAACATGGTTGACTTTTATAATTAAGTATGATATCATTGCTTTGCAGGAAACTTGGGAAACAAATAATAGTTTTTCTCTTGATGGCTACAGTTATTTTTGTATTCCCGCTGTGGCTAGCACAGCAGGAAGAGCGAAGGGAGGACTGTTAAGCCTCTTCAAACTAGACATCAAAGGTAGCCTCAAGAAATGTGACTCAGGATCTGAGCAATGCCTTATTGTTGAATTGTCTCGTGTGGAGTCTCCCAACATTTTGTTTATTAATTTTTACAATTCCAACGCTGCTGACTGTACATCATATAGTCTAGGTAGATTGGATTACTTTCTGTCAGTCTATAGTGAAGATGTTAATGCATTTGAAATCATCTTTTTGGGGGATTTTAATATACACCCTTGTTCACTTATGTGTGTTTGCGATGACTCAGAATCCCCTCCAAATTGTGCACTGGTCCATCTTGAACATAACAAACAGGGGGGTTGTTTAGAGAACTTCCTCGCAAGATGGAATTTATACGAATCCAGTTGTGGGGAGGGGGGGATTAGGGCCCCTACTTTCAAGGGCTCAGACAATGACTCTATCATTGATTATATTTTTATTTCTGCATGTTTTTTATCCAAGGTTTTAATGTACAGAACTGTGGTTTCCGCTTTTAGCGATCATAACCCAGTTTCCATGGACCTAGTAGTGTCTGAACTTTTAGGGCGAAACCATGGTCCTTGTTATGAAGAAAGAAAGCTTAAAGTTAAGGATCAGGGACGGAGATTGAAATGGGATAGTATAATCCCAGAACCCTTTGTTCAAGAAGTTCTTTTAGAGGCTGAGGAGGAGGTCGGTGTTTGTTTATCCAGTGACTCTAATGATGGGGAAGTGATCCTTGCATTTAGCAGCATATGTAGCAAGATAAACGGCAGGCTTTCTGTGACTAGTAAACCCAAGTCGAAACCTCTTAAAAGATGGTTCGATCACAGTTGCTCAAAAGCACATTCTGCATTGCTCAATGCTTTAAAAACTGTTCCGAAAGATCGTGACCTCATCAGTAATAGTAGAGCACTATACAAAAAGGCCATTGCAGTAAGGAAAAAACAGCTTAAAGATGAAGCCTGGACACAACTCACTGATCCAGCCATACTAAAAAATAGCGGAGAATTCTGGAGGATTATCAACCAACCCTTACTCACAGGGGAGGTTAACTCCCCCCTACAAACTAATATCCCTGATGAGGGTTGGATTAAACACTTCAGAGACATCTATTCAGTTCATAATAACGCTGAAACCAGGGAACAGGATGTGAATATCATTCCATTAGGGAACCACTTGCACTTTGAAGTCAGTGAAGTATTATCTGCAATAGATTGTACTCTGAAAAAAAAGGCACCGGGACCAGATGGTGTCCCTGCTGATGCCTTTAAATGCTTCCCTAACTTCTGGTCAAGATTGCTCTGCAGGGTCTTTAATGCCTTAAACCGTGATAATATCCCCAAGTCATGGAAAACATCAATAATTATTCCTGTTTTTAAAAAAGGAAATAGGCAGGATCCTGCATGTTATAGACCAATTTCACTGATTGATTCCTCAGTTAAGATTCTAGGGAGAGTCATATTAGTCAAATTGAACGAATGGGCCACTGAGAATAATATCTTGAGTAATGTGCAATATGGGTTCAGACCTAAAAGAAGTACCCTGGATCAGTGCCTTAATCTCCACCTGTTGATCGAGAAATATACCAGGGCTAAGGATGGGTCCATGTACCTTGGGTTCATGGACCTCTCCTCTGCGTTTGATATGGTCAACAGAACCAAGCTTTGGTTAAAATTACTTGACATGGGCCTGGATAGATCCATAGTTAATTTATTGGCTGACTTACACTCTGGCCTTACTGCTAAAATTAGAGTATCCTCGAATGGAAGGTGTACAGATGTTTTTGCGTCTGAAAAGGGAGTCAGACAGGGTTGCATTCTGGCACCACTGTTGTTTACGCTTTATGTGAACGCGCTGGAGCCTGCCCTCAGGGGCGTTACAAGCGACATCCCACGTGCAGGAGAGCAGGGGATACCAGTTCTCCTTTACGCGGATGACGCGGTTCTTCTTGCTCGTACCGGGGTGGGGCTTCAACGACTCCTGGATGCCTTTGAATCCTTTATGGGCTCACTTGACCTGAAAATAAACGCGAAAAAATCGCAGGTTATGCTCATGGGCAGGGCCTCTAGGAGACCTTTTCATAAAACCTTTCTTTGTGGGCAGGAAAAGCTCGCACGCGTCTCCTCCTTTCCCTACCTGGGGCTCACCTTTGACGAGAAAGGTAGCTGGGGTCCTCATGTTAAAAGCAGAGCATCCATGCTGGCCAGGACATCTGCTGCCCTCCATGGGTTTTCTAAAAAACTGGGGGGTAGGCCGTTTGCAGCTGTAAGTAAAATATACAAGGCTAAATGCATTTCAGTTGCATCATATGGTGGTTCATTCTGGGGACATAGGGGAGTGGAACCCATACAGACAATGGAAAATAAATTTTTTAGATCTGTTTTGGGTGTCCCTCAGTCAACCCCGTCCTATACCGTCCACATGGAATTGGGGGAAGGCTACATCTCAGACCTGATTAGAATAGCACCTTTAGTCGCCTGGCTGAGGATGTGGCTTAACACAGAAATTCCTCTTAATCATACCATAATGAGGGACTGTTTGACCTTAGATAATGTACACAGGATCAGGTGGTTGATGTACATTAAGGAAAGTTTTTTGAGGTTGGGGAGGCCTGAACTTTACACTGTTATTGACTCCGTAACATCTAAAGACATTGTTTACACCAAAGTTGGAATGAAGGAGCTCCTATCCCTGGAGAGGGAAGAAATTGAGCTGAAGAAACCCTGTGTCAGGGCCAGCGTTTTGCTGGCTATACCCAATGGTGCTGACAATTACCTCAATGTGGTGACCCATCCCTACCACAGGTTTATTTTAACTCGTTTTCGATTTAATTTGATACATTTTAGCTTGGGTTTTTATCCCGTTTGGAGTACCCCTGAAAAGGCACCACCCTGTTCCTGCGACCATTTTTCTGAGCAAAGTACTATGCACTTTATAATGTTTTGTAGCCACTATAATGAAGCTCGGAAATTGTTTCTTGTACCTATACTCAAGGAAGCAGGATTTATTTTAGTTAGACCTGCTCTTATTTATTTACAAATGTTACAAACTCCCAGGGTTATGTTTTACGTGGCTAGCTTCCTGGTGAGAGCTATTAGAAGCAGGAACATCAGACTTAAAAATGTGTCTACCTCCCTTTGTAGTATAGACCAACACCCTAGTTAGTCTGTTCGCTGGTGACCTCTTGGGTCAGCATTTTTAGAAAGCACTGTAACAGGGTTAGTAGTTGCCAGTTCTAAATATTTTGCTGGGGACCTCCTTAGTATTTTTAAACCTTTTTAAACCTTTATTTAAGCCTTCTTTGCACTTTAGCACTTTGCACTTTGTACTAGTTATGCTGATGTAACAATATAACATTGTGTATGATGGTCTTTTTTAACTTTTTTAACTTGTTAATCTTAAATTGTTTTTAACTGTGTTTAATGTATGTGTTGTTTGTATTTTTTTTTGTTTTATATATTTGCCATTGTCTTTGTATGATATTAAGTTATCGCAATAAAGCATTTTGACTGACTGACTGACTGCCTTGACATCATTATCCTTGCATTGTAACTTTGGAAGTATGTGTGATGAGATGTTGAGAGATCAAATTATTGTTCATGTAAAAAACAAAAAGACGCAAGAACAACTTTGGGAACTTGGAGATCCCAAATTGGCTGAAGCTATTGCTATTGCGAAATCCTTAGAGCAGTCTGAGAAATGGATGCTTACTGTTCAGAAACATAGTGTTAACAAATCTGATTCTCCTGATGAAGTATGTTTAGTTAAACATAAAGATTTTCATGTCAATGACAATCAACATCCTTCTGTTAGTATTAATAGGTGGAACAACCCTATAAATATTAAAAGGTCTGACAGAAATACATATTGTTATAAATGTGGCAGTAGGATGCATTTGGCCTCGTATTCTGGGTGTCCTGCCATTAATAAAGAATGCAAGAAATGTGGGAGATTAGGACATTTTTCAAATGTATGCAGAGATGTAAGGAAATTTGTTCAAAATCCTAAGAGTAAAGTAGCTTTTGTTTCGGAGGATTTCCCAAAAAATTGTAACTGCTCTAATGATACTGGAGAAATTTGTTCCATGAATAACAAAGGGTTTGTGGTTTACTTACATGAATAGATTTCTATGGTTGATGATTCACATGTTAGTCAAGTCATCAAAAAACCTATTTGTGAAATGTTTGTCTTGGGAGTATCTCTTAACTTAATGGCTGACTCAGATTCTCCCTGGACAATTATTACTAAAGACTACTTTGATGAACGTTTAGGACAAATGTTAAATTTTGCAGAAATTCTTCCCTCTGAAATTTGTGCTTTAAGTTTCAATGGTTCAAAAGTAGAAATGTTAGGTTACTTTACGGTCAAAATAACTTTTAGATCCAGATGTATTGAGATTAAATTATACAATGCAGTTAAAGGTGTGAATGTGATTGGTTGGTGGGATCAATGGAGGTTTGGCATTATTCTTAATCCCCGTGCCAAAGATCCTGTTATGCTTGGTGATGATTTTGAAATTGAAAATGTTGCTTCTGTCCTTAATTCTAAAGGAGTTGATTTGATTAAATCAGAGTTTGAGGATGTTTTTTCAGACAAGCTGGGTATGGTTCGAAATTTTTCACATAAAATCAAACTTAAAATTGGTGCCATCCCGGTTAAACAAAGACTTAGAGGTGTGCCCATCAATGTTAGGGAAGATCTGAGAAAAACTTTGGATGATTTGGTGTTGGACAAAATTATTGAACCCATAGATTCTGCAGAGTGGGTTTCTCCCATTGTTTTAGTCAGGAAGCCTGACAAATCTTTGAGGATGTGTGTGGACCTCAGGGCCCTTAATTTGGCTATAATTGTAGATTGCCATCCCCTTCCCAATATAAATGAGGTTGTTTCCATGCTAGAAGGTGCCAAGGTCTTCTCCACCCTCGATTTAAGATTGGCCTATCACCAAATTCCCCTCACAGATGACTCGAAGTGTCTCACAGCCTTCATTACACCTCAGGGTCTTTTCCAATATACAAGAATGCCGTTTGGTTTAGCTTCGGCGGCCTCGGTATTTCAGAGAGTCATGTATAATATTTTCAGAGATCTTGATCATTTTGTAAAGTGTTTTCAAGATGATATTTTAATTTTTTCAAGATGCAATGAGGAACATTTACTACATTTACGTTGTGTGTGTGAGAAATTGAGAGAGAATGGTTTGACGTTAAAAGCTAGCAAATGCAAATTATTTCAATCTTCAGTTGAATATCTTGGTCACACTTTATCAGGGGATGGTGTAGTACCTAAGAAATCAAATGTCGATGGTATAAGTAAAGCTCCTCCTCCCACTGATAGAGATCAGTTACTATCTTTCGCAGGTATGTGCGAGTATTATAGTAAATTTGTCAATAATTTTGCTACCAAAATGGAACCCCTCAGGAAACTTCTTAGGCATGGTAATACTTTTCTTTGGGAAAAAGAACAGCAGTTGGCTTTTGATTCTATAAAGTCAGAGATTTTACATGCCCCAACTCTTAGACCTTTTTGTTTGAACAAAATGTGTATTATCACGGTTGATGCCAGTATGTATGGTCTTGGTTCTGTGCTGTCTCAAATGTCAGGTAAAGAGGAGTGGAATGTATGTTTTGCATCTCGCACCCTTAATGAAACTGAGCGTAGATATGCTGTGATAGAAAAAGAGCTTTTAGCTTGTGTGTGGGCGATTGAACATTTCAGGAATTTTATTTGGGGCAGCAAATTTGTACTGAGAACAGATCACAAACCATTAGTAAATATTCTTTCTCCTGGTGGAGGGCTAAATTCTACTGCACATATTTCCAGATTAACTTCTAAACTCCAGGAGTATTCTTTCACCCCTGAGTATGTTCCAGGGAAGAAGAATGTTGTTGCAGATTTTATGTCTCGTCATCCGTGTGTAACCTCAGATACAAAAAATTTGGATGATACAGAAGTTGTTACATGTTTACAAGATGTCTTATCTACTTCTTTTGGTGAAATTTCTGAGGAAATGTGGGATTCTGCTGATAATCAAGATTTAACGTTACAATCTATAAAAAAATAAATTTTAGAGGGTTGGCCTGACAAGAAGTGTGTAAAAGAGGATTGTATGTCAATGTTCCATGTCTCCAATGAATTAGAAGTTGAGAACAATTTGGTTTTTAAAGCTGGCAAATGTGTACCACCTTTTGCTTTACAGAATACAATTTTGGATGTGGCTCATAGATCTCATCCAGAGATGTCTGCCATGAAAAGGTTAATTAGGAACTACTTTTGGTGGCCAGGTTTAGATCGTTTAGTTGCACATAAGGTGAGAGAGTGCTCTGTTTGCATGGGGAATGACAAAATGTTAAAAGTCAGTACTCCCCCTTTGAAGACAACATCTTGGCCCACTGTTCCCTGGAAGAAATTAGCTTTTGATATTTCTGGTCCGTTTTTGTGTCTTCCAAGTGATTCTCGCTATGCTTTTGTTTTGGTAGACTACCATTCCAAATGGCCAGAGGTTACGTTTGTTTCTTCGGCTTCCACAAACATGGTGGTAGAATTTTTTAAAGAAATTTTTTCAAGAGAAGGTTGTCCATCGACCATTGTCACCGATAATGGAGTTCAACTCACCTCTTTAGAAATGGAAAATTTCCTTAAGTTGCATAGTATTAAACATCATACTGTTTCTTTTTATGAACCACATGAAAATGGTTTAGTGGAACGTTTTAATAGAGTTTTGAAAGGCTTCATTTCTGAGGTGTGTAAGATGGGTAGCGATTGGAAAACTGGGTTAAAAGAAAAACTTTGGGCCTATTGAATTACTCCACATTCAACCACTGAAGTTAGTCCATTCCGCCTGCTCAAAGGACTTGATCCAGCTTCAACTATTTGTCCTTGGTGGTTTCGGGATAAATGTCCAAATAAATCCTTTTCAAGGGATTTGGTTGAACAGGTGGTTCAGAAGGTTGAGAATAAACAAACCAAAACCAAATTGTGGTATGACAATAAATGGAATGTTAAAACTCCTAATATTGAGGTAGGAGATTGTGTTAGGATCAAAAGACCTGGTTTTATAATGAAATGTTCTGATAAATTTGGCAAGCCAATGAAGGTTGTTAGAGTGTTTAGTAACAGCGTTATTACCCAAGATGGTAAATTGTGGAATATCAAACGTGTTGCTAAATGTCCCACACTTCTTCAACCCGTTCTTAAATATCCCACTGCTCCTCAATCCATGAATCCTTGTTCTCATCAAACAGATAAAGGTTCCATTTCCTCACGGGTCAAGACTTCTGTTCGACCTAGATTGGTTCCCAGAAAATTTGATGACTATGTTTCTTAACTCTTGTTTTCTTTTGTTTATTTTATTGAAGGGAGATGTGTTACATCTTCATTTACATTCATTTACATGTTTTACTATCTGTACCTTTAAATCCTTGTTGTATACCGTTGAGTGTTCTGTGGAACACAACTGGTTACTAGGCATTCAGGTCAGTTAGATCTGTTCCTGCATGCCTAGAAGCTGGATGCTGTATATGTTGCTGTGCTGCTGACAATACATCTACTAAAGCTTCAAGTTGTCATCTCCAATTATTCAACAACAGCAATTAAGGAAGGGGCAAAATCTACCCTGGTGTCAGATATAGTAACTAGGGCAACAGGGGATAAGGAGTCCAAGGGTAGAGGGCCAGCAGATCATTTCCCCAAACCACAACCAAATACAAATTATGCCACAACAGATAAGGCTTACATTTCGGATAAAAGGACAAACAGAACAAAACGCCACATAGACCTGCCACCTGAAGCGGCCCCATATGTTATCGTGCTTACAGGGGTCCCTGAACTTTCAGAAGGGAAAAGGGAAGGCTACTTCGAACTAAAGAATAAAGCTGTCCATTGGCTCAGAAACAACAGACCACTGCCCCCTAACTTGGATGGAGAGATCGTATTTGTGAGAAGATTAGCTTGGGTGGGCCAGAGACCCAAAGATCTAACAGGGGATGTAATTATTATTAATTTTAGAGACCGGAGGGTTGCGACTCATATTACTGATTGGTACCTGGACCGAGGAGGTCACGGCATATCAACTAGGGATTTGAGCTATTTTTACCCTCAGTCCCTGATGACACCCCGGGGTTACCAAAGCACCAATAACAATCCCATTCATATTGCATATGGCCCTGTTATGAACAGAAATACAAACCCAAACCGATGGGGCTCAACAAACTTTAGATCAAGGCCCATTGACAGATTCAATTGTCAATGGGGAGGAAGTACTCAGTTTGTCCATCCTGCCCCACATTGGTCAATCCCTCTAGCAAATCGTTACGATGCCTTCTCGGGCTTGGACGACTTAGACTGACAGATTAGGAACTTGCCGATAGAATACCATATGACATCAACCCTTCCACCATCCCTAGAGTTTAATTGGAAAAAGAGGGGGGCTACGCATGACATGAATGTCTTAAGGAAAGCTGAAGGGAGGAAGTCAGTAATAGATGCTCAACAACCTAGTGAGATCCTTCGGGTGGATAGTACGTCTTCACCAATTCCTCAAGCACTTACAACCTTTCCCTCTCCTATAGGAATCACAGCAAGCCCCATTACAGAGAACAGCAGAGCGAAGGGAAATGACCTCACACACAGTCTTCTCTCTTGGAATGTGGCCGGCCTGTTAAGCAAAGTGGCCCAGAGCCATGGTTAGATGTTATTTTGGAACATAGTATAATTTGTTTACAGGAAACGTGGACGACAGAGGAAATTCACATAATGGGTTTCCAAACTTTTCATACGTCAGCTACTCCTAGTATTCAGGGTCGGAACAAAGGAGGACTCTGCACTTATGTCTCCACGTCAGGGGGCATTAAAGTGCAGAAGTTCCTGACCACGGAGTTCTATCAGATACTGGTGATTAGATTGGGCCAACTTCATAATATGATTTTAATAAACTTTTATAATAATGTGCCACTCAACCGGATAGATATCGTATTACATGACCTTATGCTCAGTCTGATAGCTTTAAGTGATCAGTCAACAGGGGAGAAGGTCATGATCTGGGTGGGTGACTTAATTGTACTGTCTGTCCCTACCGATCAACAGGCTTGTGCGGCCTAGCGGACCACGAGGAGGACAGCCCCACTCATTTTGTCCTCATTTTGTCCACACCAAATGAGGTGGTTCCATTTTAACCTCTCCTTTGTGAATGAGTTATGTAGCGCATATACCCCGTTCCAACCAACTTTTAATGGGCGAGGGAGTAATTCCACAATTAACTTTACACTAATCTCCTCTGCCCATGCTGGACTCGTGGGGACATGGGAAACAGGACAGGCGTTGTTTAGCGACCACTATCCCATATCTTTTACCATAAAAATCGGGAGGGACACACAAACTGTAGAGGGCGACATACTTTATACCCCAAAGATTAAACTGGCCACTAAAAACAGCTATGCCATTAATTGGGAGAAGGTAGAGCCTATTGGGTTCTTGAAAAAATTAGTTTAATCAACCTCTGCAGACATTCTTGTATGCCTGACCCAAGACGAGGAACCGGTAAAAGTAATGGCTTCCTTCTCTAACATACAACTAGCTGTGAAGGATTTATTATTTTGAGAACGCAGGTATGATCCAAATAAAATACAAGGCTGGTTTGACAGTAAGTGTACTAAAGCTTTAACATTTTTTAAAAAGGCCTTGAAGAACATACCCAAGAACCTCAAACTAATTAGGCAAGCCAGGAAGTCATATAAAATGACTATTAAAACCAGGAAAGCCCCATTAAAGAAAGAGGCGTGGGAGGCCTTATGTGAGGCCTCACGAAAAAGAGATAACACGGCTTTTTGGAAAGTGGTTAATGCTCCCTACCTCCAATGTAAAAATGAAGATTTTATAGATATGGCAATACCAGGGGATACCTGGGTGTCTCATTTTAAATCACTTTATGATAGGGTAATTCCTGGCAACAATACAAATGCTATTAGCCAGAGAGAGCTTAGTTCCAATGATCTGACCCATCCTAATTCTTTCCCATTAGACATAAACTTTAGCTGCCAGGAGGTCATTAAAGCCCTCAAAGACAGCTCATCCGGGAAAGCACCCAGACCGGATGGTGTACCGATCGATGTATATAAAGCAGAGCTAGAGCTCTGGGCGCCTCTGTTAACAAACGTTTTAAACAAAGCCAATCAACATGGGTTCGTATCCTCCTGGCCTGACGCTATAGTTGTACCCATCTTCAAAAAAGGCGACAGAAACAACCCCACGTGTTATCGGCCAATATCGCTTTTAGATGCCCTAATGAAAGTAGCTGGCCGAATAATTTTAAACAGGATTCACACCTGGGAGGAGGAAAATTAAGTTATCTGCAAGTTGCATTATGGCTTTCGATCAGGTAAAGGGACAATGGAACAGTGCTTAAATTTGGCCCTACTTATTTCTAAGTACACCCAGGCAAAGAATGAAAAACTTTATGTCACTTTTGTTGATTTGAGTTCGGCCTTCGATTGCGTGTACCACGAGTTATTATGGAAGATACTTCGTGATCTGGGCATCGACGGCCGAATTTTAATCTTCATTAAAGAATTATATAGAGACGCGGGAGCGAGGGTGAGGTATGGACGGCAGGGGGTGTGCTCAGAGAAATTCCCAATCCTGAGGGGTGTGAGGCAGGGGTGCATCCTAGCACCCCTGTTATTCACTTTATATATTAACTCCATTGGACAACCCCTCAGAGACGCACAATATGATTACCCCTCCATAGGCGGGACACCTATACCTATATTATTGTACGCCGATGTTGCGGCAATAATGTCACGGACTAGGTTAGGCTTACAGAGGGCGGTGGTTAAATTTACCAGCTATATGAGGGACAGAGGCCTAAAAGTTAATATATCCAAAACCTACACCATGTCTTGCGGGTCTGGCATGAAGAAGGCGTCATGTCCAATCTTCCTTGAAGGCAAGAAGATAGAAACCACTGATAGGTTTTGTTATCTAGGCGTAATCTTTGATAGGAGGGGAAGCTGGCAGGCCGCTGTGAATGCCAGGCAACTAGCCTTTATATGGTCCATAGGCGGTCTGAGCAATTTCTCGGCCAAACTCGGGGGGAAACCGGCTAAGGAATTAATACACATTTACAAGGCTAAATGTGCATCAACAGCTACATATTGGGCCGGCTTATGGGGGGTAGAGAACGCCCAGAGGATACAATGTTGTGAAAATCAGTGTATCTGTGACCTACTGGGCGTCCCCAAATCTGCATCAACTTATATGACACACATAGAAGTAGGCCTTCCATACATTACAGACACCATAAAGATCTCCCCCATACTATTGTGGCATAAGGTCTGGGTGACTAGGGAAACCACATTAAATAGGGACCTAATTGCAGATTGTCTTGCACTCGATGGAGTGGCCAACATCAAATGGCTATCTTATGTTAGAAACATGCTGACAGAGATAGGGCACCCAGAATTCTTCACCAGGCCAGCTAGTATGGAGCTGGTATCTAGAGGCTTCCTGAAAAGGATGGTCTCTGACCACTTAATTAGCGTTAGGTGGAATCTTGAAAAGAGTAAAAATACAGTTCTAAGATTTCAGGAAATCACCCAGCACGAGGGGCTGAAGCATTACCTCTCCTTGGCCCTAAGTCCCTATGTCCGTATGCTGTTGACTCGTCTTAGGTTAGGCACTTTTTTCCGTCTGGTTACTTTCCCCCTTTGTAACAACTGGTCCATGGAAAATTTGGTTTGCCCTTGTGACGATACCTCATACCAATCAAACACACATTGTGTGTTGTTTTGTAAGTTCTACCAAGGCCCAAGAAGGGCTATTTTTTTACCTGTTCTTAGGGCATGGGGGATTCGGACTTGTAGACCGGCCTACGTGAAATTACAGCAGTTAGAAGATGACAACGTTATTCATGCTGTCTCCAGTTTTTTTAAACTTATAATCAAATTCAGAAATACAATGTGACGCTCTTGTAATAACATCATTGTCTGATAGTGTACACCGTTTTAATTATGTGAGAAGTTATGTTTTAACCAAGGGTTTTTATAGTATGTGCCTGATTAATTCTATTCGAATTTTACTTTTTACTTGATCCCATTGTATAAATGTTTTTTAAGTATATATCTGGCTGTAACAGGCTTTTATGATTTTGATTTTAAAAATCGAATAAAGCTTATTTGAATTTGAATTTGAATTACTCTGCATGCATTTTCTGCTTGCATCCATGTTAAACATTGCGCAAGGGGCATCTAAATATGCCACTCTTTTTTGTATATTGTATCTCAATTGATGCCATTAGTAAAATCCTTTACACATCTCTCACAGCATTTAATATTGTTTTCTATCTGCTATTCCTATCCCTCTCCATACATTCACTGCTTGCATCCATGTTAAAGGTAGCGCAAAGCGCTTGTAAAAAAAGGAGCATATTTACAAGCCCAATGAAACCATTAGCACTATCTCTATACCAGCATTGAATTCAAGCATGAGAAACACTTTAAAAAGAAGTCTCCCCTATAAGGTAAAAGATACAAACTGTGAGCACACACAGCTAACATTAAGGAAAAAGATGAAAATATAATTCCTTAATTCACATATACACTCAGTGTGATGCTTGTCAAAAATCTTAAAGCCAGTCATTTCAGCAAAAAACATTTAGCATGGTAAATCGTTTTAGGCACAGAGAGTGAGATGACACATACGCACAAACAGACAGATGGTGTAGGCAGAGATTGAGATGACACACACATACAAACAGAGGGATGGTGGAAGGAGAGAGTCAGATGAGGCATGCAAAGAGGGAGATGGTGCAGGCAGAGAGTGATATGAGACACACAAAGAGAGATGTGAACTAGTGTTTATAATGTTTAGTTAATGTAATTGCTATGTGCTATGTTAGTAGTGGTCTATAATATGTCACATTTTTCTTTTGAACAGATTGTAAATATCTACAGAGTCATAATAGATTATGCCTACGAAAGACCGCCAAAAAAGACTTTATAAGAAAGCTTTATCGACCAAGAGGACTCAATTAGAAGATTCATGCAAAGGACAATCTTCAGAGAAAAGAAAAAATGCTCCTGGTAAGCAAACCAAGGATTTTTTAAGGAAATTGTTAAAATGCAAAAAAAGTCAAGAAAGTGTTTCTACGAAAAAAAAACAAAGTGTAAATAGAAAGAAAAAGCAGAGGTCACCAAAAAATGGTATAATGGTACGAGGAGATCATAGTGTGTCTGGTAATCGTAGGACAAATCAGATTATTTACATTCGTAGACGAATGTTTCGTAACAGAGTAGTTTTGAATTTATTAAAAAATCTTAAGAAATATAATAGGAAAACGGCTTTTTACAAGAAAAAGAAAAAATAGAAAAGTTTGTTGATCAGGCTTTTGAAGTGAAGAGAAAGCTGTATATTTTAGTAATCAATAGAGTTCGTACACTAGATAAGGCAATCAATGATTTGAAATCAAGTGGAGGAGTGTGGCTCAATGGTTACAGCGGCAGACCCTGATGCAGAGTTCTGGCCCGGGACCAGGGTTCAATTCCCGCCTCGGCGGGTCTTGGGCTCAATTTCCTCGGACCTGACAATTCTCGCCTCAGTGCCTATTCTAATCATGGGCCCCACGCTGCAACTCTGGGCAATAGCTTGCTTAATCTCCACACCGGCCCCAACAGCGCTAGGATGCCTGGCTTCACCCTGGGGGTGCCCAGGAGTGGACACTTCACATGGAAAGCCAGGAAGGGTTCCACAGCGGTATGAGTAATAGCGCCAGGAAACCGCTTGGTGACAGTGCGCTCTACAAATACCTTGACATTTACATTTACAAATCAAAATGTAAGTGGAAAAGAGTAATTAATCGGACTAATTTTTGTGATGTTTTTTCGGGAGAATGGAAGCATAGTTCAAGTTGTGAGCCATTTTTTAATGAAGAGAGTTACTTTCAAGATAATGTTTTGGTGCATGCAGTTGACACCAGTGGTCGAGCATATGAGGTGAAGGACGGTTGTCCAGTTGAAAAAAGAAAAAATTGTGCCTAGAAATGCAGATGAGGTGTTAGCTGATGAAGTTTTAGGGAGACGTCCTAAGGCTCCGGTGTATACTTGGAATTGTAGTAGTATTTGTAGTGTGCAACAGGATTCTATTAATTTGTTTTGCAATTTCTTACGTACATATAGTAAGAAAATTCTAAAACAAAAGTTTAAGATGTTGCAAGACTTAGATCCTTGCAGAGTGAGGGAAAAACAGGTTTGCATGGTCATTCACTGGCTTGTCTTTCTAGAAAAGTATGTCAGAGTACTTTTCACCATTTTAGGAAGTTAGGAGTGCATCAAACTAAAGTGAGGAAAATAGTGAAAAGGTTGTATTATGCAAAAAGTCCAGCACTTAAGCTAAAACAGTTAAACAGTGCTCTTTTGCATGGATCTGAATTAGATGTGAAGAAGATATGTGATAAAATAGAGTTTTGGTACTTTGGTGAAAAAGAGGACACTGCCGAAAATGATACAGTAATAGAAAGTAATATGAAAGAGAATGTACAGATTGTAAGTACTCAAAATTTTGATCATGAAATTACAAAGTTTAAGGTCATTTCAAGTGAAAGGCCACATTTTTCTTGTGTGTGTTGTCGACAAACTCATAATAAGAATCAGACTCGGTTTGTTGATTTATATGTTAAAAGTGAAATGGAAAATAATAATGAATGGAAGGTTTTAGCAACTTATTTGTTGGTTGAGAATTGTTTTGATTTGGGTTCTGATCTGCGTATTTGTAAATATTATTATAATAAATTAAATGAAAACAGAATGCCTGCTAGAGCTGTACATAATAATCTTGAGTTGGTAAAGATTCCATCTGAATTGATGGGTTTAAATACCTATGAGTGTATTCTGATTCAATGTGTGCATCCTTTTCAGGCTATTGTTCGCATGGAGCCTAAGACAGGGAAATTGCCTCCTTCAGATTTACAGAGAGGATTAAGGGGAAGAGTTGTTTATTTGCCTTTAGATTTAAAGAAAAATATTGACACCATTGGCGTAGAAAAAGTGGAAGAGGAACCTCTAGTTATTCTAGTTAATGGCGTTCCTACAAAGAGTAAGAAAATCTGGCAAGAATTAGTGGATGTTAGGAAAGTCAAAAAGGCAACGTCGTATTTAGTAAAAAACAATCAGTACTACAAAAATGTATATGTAGGAGAAGAGGAAACACCTGTAGAAGAGGACAGTGATTCATCAGCTGGACAGATTGAAAAAGTAGATGTGTCTAGAAGTGAACAGATTTATGAGCATTATAGTGTTCATCCTCTGCATTCCAAAGAAGTAATGGTGAATGCTATTGAGTTGTTCCAAATGAAAGAAGCCAAAGGAAGTCCCATAAGTGTATGGGAAGAAAGCTTGGAAGCTCGTTGTTTTCCTCAATTGTTTCCAACAGGTCAAGGTGGAAGATATGATGACCGATCTGTTCAAATTCCTGCGTCGGAATACCGGAGTTTAAGATTATATGCAGAAGATCCAAGATTTCGTCAATGCATTCCATATTTGTTTCATCTTCTGTTTGAGAGTGACTTCTCTGGACTATCTTATGCTGTGAACCATACTGAAATCTGGAGTACATCTTCATAATGTTTCGGCAAGGGACTTTATGGATAAAGTCCAAGTGGAAGACAGTATTTTGGAGTCTCACCTAATCAATCTCATGGCATGTCAGCGTGGTACGAATGAGTATTGGTACCGTCGTCATCGGGAATTGAAATGTATGCTAAGAAACTTAGGAACTCCTACATGGTTCCTCACTCTTAGCTGTGCTGAGTATGCCTGGGAAGACTTACTTGAATTTCTTCGAGAGGCAAATGGAAACATAGAAAATATAGAATTCAAGACACCTGGAGAACTGTGCTCTTTGGATCCAGTTAATGTTTGTAGGAATTTAATAATCGATTTGAAGCTATGATGTCTTTCATCACAAACAAAAAAAATCCTCCACTTGGAGAGGTTTGGGATTTCTTTTGGAGAAAGGAGTATAAAGCAAGAGGTGCTCCTCACATACATATGCTGCTATGGATCAAAGATGCTCCCAAATTTGGAACAGATTCGGATGACACAGTGATGAGTATCATTGAACAATATTCCACATGTGTTGTTCCGAAAAGTACAGAAGAAGACAATTTATGACATCAAGTCTTACGCTTTCAAACCCATTGCTGTGGAAAGTACTGTCGTCGAAAGTTCAAATCCAAGGAGAAGTTCTACACAAAATGTCGTTTCGGATTTCCACGACTAGTAATATCTAAAGGAAGAGTGAACAATTTTATGTCTTCACTGCGACATACTGTGACAAGAAAATCACCAAAAAATACGTACAACTTGAAAAGAAATGAAGAGTTCAAATACATAAATGACGACAACCCAGTCATTTTGTCCATGTGGAATGCTAACATGGATATTCAATATGTTGCTGACAACTCTATTGCTGTGGCTCGATATGTAACGTCTTACATCACAAAATCAGAAAAAACGGAACTGAAGGAAATGTGGGAGGATATTTCGCATGAAAAGAGCCTAAGTAAGAAATTATACAGTTACAGTCTGAAGATGTTGTCGCATCGAGAAATTGGAGCATATGAATGTTCAGATCGGTTATCATCAGCAAGTCTGTATGCCAAATCGAGATCCATCATTTGGGTGAGTCTAGGTCTTGCTGCAACACGAAACCGAGTTTTGAAGTCTGCACAAGAAATTGAGTATTTGGCGGAGTTTCAACCAAACAGTACAGATATTTTGAAGACAAACATGTTGGATACATATTATCCAAATAGAAGTAGTCAGTTCATTCAGTTCATTTAGTCTTTATTTTGAATAAAATTCATAAAAGACAGCAGAGATAAAAACATTTTCAACAGTTTCAACATTATACAATGGAACCCCCAAAATATAAGGAAATTTACATTCAGACAATATACAGACATTATTTAAAAAAAGAAAATTAGGTTAATTTACATGGGGTTGCAGTTTCTTTGCGCGAATCAGCCACAACCACCCTAAAAATTTAGCGACACAAATCACAGATTTTTCGATACGTAAGTCGCATAATTTCAACAGGGCTGCACGATGCCCCCCACAATTTAAGGTTTTGCAGATAGGTTTCAACCATTTTTGTCTGGGCAATCGATACGCTGGGCATGCAAAAAACAGATGACCGATACTTTCGACCTGGTCCGGACAAAAAGGGCATTTGTTACTTGAATTCTTCGCCCACTTTGCAGTAAAGGAGTTGATCGGCAAGGTACCCACCCTAAACTGATGATACAGCTTACGGTCGAGGGTTTTGCATATCATATCCCAATAGGGCTCAAGGGACGGTGTTATCTTGTGTGTTAAGAACATTCCCGTTAGGCTATTTTCTGACGAAAGAGAGACCAGTACAGATTTCTTAGCAGCCCAAAATTGCTCTTTAAATTCCACTTTAGATGGGAACCTAGAATATTCAGGATGTAACCATAATTCAGGGAGGCCCATAGAATACAATATTTGTTTAACCTCCTGCAACCATGGGATTTTGTGAGCACCCTACAATGATCTAACCTCGCCCAATTCATGAGCGAAAAGACTAAGCTCTTGGGTCGTCCAAAGGCGACGCCAAAGAGCTGCGAGACGATACTGTGCCATCTCATTCAGCGGTCTGCAGCCTAAGTCCAAAAGCAATGGTTTTATGGGTGACGATTGTGGGAGCCCCACTAAGTTCCGAAAAAACCTGTTCTGAGCAGTGGTTAGTTTTGACAGGCCTTTATAACCCCATATGTCTGCACCATATAGGGTAGCTGCATTAACCTTGGCCTCATACATTTTTTAGCGCTGGTGTAATGCGTTTGGTCAAGGTTAGAAGTAGTCATCTTGAGAACGTTTGTCTCTATGAAGTACTGCAAAGCTATACTTTTAAGAGGAATACGACAGAAGATATCAATAAAGGAGTATATGCTGTAATTGGATGTGAAGGATGTCTGGTGAAAAAAAAAAGGACATTTGATTAATCATCGTAAATTGAGTTGCGAATCTCCTGATAAAAGGGAATTTTACTATTTAGCTCTTTTGCAACTCTTTAAGCCATGGCGTTCAGAAGAGGAACTACTTGGAGATTTTCTCAGTTTTGAAGATTCTTTCAATGCAACCAAGGATACCATAGAATGTCCTGTTTTTTTCAAATTATCTGCAAATGTTGAACGATGAAATACAGCAAGAAGCTACCATTGCAGCAGAGATTGCTAGAGACAGTTCTCAAGACAGTCAGAGTTCTGCTTCGTTGAGTCAGGATCTACTAGGAGGACCAATTATCCAAAATGAAGCTGCCACTGCCATGGAAGAGGTGGAAAGAGCCATGGAACAAGCTCAGGAGGATGTAGTTAATTTAGAAGATTTGGAAAATCAACTAAACGTAGAGCAGAAAAAAATATATGATGAAGTCACAGAACAGATTGAGCATGGTTTACGTCATGATAAAAAAGAGTGCTTATGTACATCATTTGAACCTGTCCGACTGTATGTGAGTGGAGAAGCCGGAACTGGGAAAAGTTTTCTGATTAAATCAATTGCAACTTATCTGCAGAAAAGAACAGAGGCATCACTATCTTGTGTTGTTACTGATCCAACTGGGTTGGCAGCACATAACATTAAAGGGAATACTTTACATCGTTTATTGATGCTGCCAGTAGAGCTTGATAATAAATTACAATACCACAAGCTATCTGGAGAAGCTTGTTGTGAAGTTGGTAGAGTCCTGAAGAAAATGAAAGTTCTTATCATTGATGAGGTAAGCATGGTTTCAAATGTGATGCTTGCTTTTGTGCATTTAAGAATGCAACAAATTCTTAAAACAGAGTATGATGTGTTATTTGGAGGCAAACACATCATTGTCTTTGGAGATCTACTGCAGCTAACTCCAGTGAAAGGACAACCAGTGTTTAAGATGCTTACGCATGAAGATACAAGAAAGTGCCTAGGAAGTATTGGAAATGTGAATATCTGGTGATATTTTAAATATGCAGAACTGCTTCAAAACATGCGACAGGCAAAGGATGAAGATTATAAAAATATTCTACAAGATGTAAGAATTGGAAAAGTAACTGAACATGGCAAAGAAGCTTTACAGTCACGATTAATTTCCAATTTGTTTCCAAAGGAAAATATTCTCCCAGATATTATTTATCAGAAAATTGCTGAAAACAAAACTGTAATATGCTTGATGCCAACTCTTCTGGAATGTTCAGTCTTCAACAATAAAATGTTAGAGTTAGAACATCAAGAGATTGTGAAACTGGAAGCTATTGATAAAATAGAGCACGAAGGAGTACTATTGTTTTGTCAGAAAAGTTGAAATCAAAGTTGGATTCTTTAGAGAAGACAATTTCTAAAACTGCTGGTTTTGAAAAGACTCTATATGTTTGTTTAAATTGTCGTATAATTTTACAACGGAATTTAAATGTGGAAAGAGGTTTAGTAAATGGAGCAATGCGTCATGTTGTTGATTTTGTGAATTACCGAAATAGAGATGGAATTGAATTTTTGAAAATTAAATTTGATGGAATTCAAGAAGTACAACAGTTTAGTCATTGTTCTGTTCGATTTTTGCTTGTGAAAGATTTATATGTCCGCCGAAAACAATTTCCTGTTTCTTTGTCATATGCAGTAACTGTTCATAAATCTCAAGGTTTAAGTGTAGATAGTGCTTTGATGAATATTGGAAGTTCTGTCTTCAAGGAGGGTATGGCATATGTTGCTTTATCTCGAGTCAGAACTTTATCTGGATTGTACTTGATTGAGTTTGATGAGACAAAGATTAGTGCAGATCTAAATTGTGTAAAGGAATATAATAGGTTAAGAAGAGACTATGCTCCAAATTTACCTCAATATCCTCTATTTGAAAAGCATGTGGTAGGCCGAAAAAGAAGAAATGAGAAAAATTGTAGCAAGGCTGTAGCAAAAAAAAGAAAAGTAGATGAACCAGTAATTGTAAGAAGAAACAAAGAGGATTCTGTTGAAGATATTGTTGGATTTCAGTTTGAGAACAGTTCTGGTGTAAACTGCTATGCTAATGTGGTGGTTAATGTTTTTTTTCTCCAAAGTTTGCAAGAACAGATTGTTGAAAATCGGGGTCAAAGTTTTTGTTGTTTGTTGAATACTGTGAAATGTAGCAGTGATAAAACAAATATAGAAAGTGTTTCTGATATTCGAAATGATTTAGACATATGTTCTGGTATAACTCAATTTTCTCAGGATATTCAGCAAGATTGTCAGGAATTTCTAATGTATATGCATGTTGTATTGCAAGAGGAAGGTATAGATGTTGAAAATGTTTTTGGCCTTCCTTATAAATGGCAACATGTCTGCGATAATTGTTCCTTTTCAAGTAGTACAACAGTAGATACTGAAAGATTTATATATTTGACTTTACCAGACTGCAAATCAGTGTCTTTTAATAATCTAGTTAGAGCAGCTGATCAAAACATGGTTTGTACCCAATGTAACTCTGCAATGCTATCAACATTATTTATACACGTTATGGACAGTACGTAATTTTAATGTTCCAACGATGTAGACCTGATGGAACTAAATTAACAACTTTAATAAAAAATGCTGTGGCTTCTCAATTATCAATTTCAGGAAGAACCTTTGTAACAGCAGCAATTATTTTCCATGATGGTCCTTCAACAACATCTGGACATTATACAGCTTATTTAAAATGTAAAAACGGTTGGACTTATTGTAATGATACTGTTTTGACTTTCAAGAAACGTTTGCCTTTTGACTTAAAAAATTCTTACCTAGTGTTTTTACAACCTACATTTTAGGAAAAGTAATTGGCCTAGAAAGATTGGAGCAATTAATAAAAGTTAGTCATCAGGATACTATATGATGTTCAGATTCTGATAGTTTACTGGTTGTTTAAGGTTTTATGGACATGATACACATCCTTGGGTAGAGATATAAATATTGTTAGGTGTTACGAAAGACGTTGGAGCTTTTCATGCAGAAGGTCGGGAAAAGGAAGGTCAAGAGTATTATTAAGTATTTTCCAAACCAAGTAATTTTTACGTACTATTTGGCCCTGTGGGAAAGTACATCAATGAAAAATGAGTTTCTCTGGTAAATGTTGATAATATATGTTTTTACATAAGTTTGTAATGATACTCAATTGATTTTCAAACAACGTTTGCCTTTTGACTTAACAAATTCTTACCTAGTGTTTTTAGAACCAAAATTTTAGTGAAAGTAATTGGACAAGGAAGATTGGAGCAGTTAATAAAAGTAAGAGTGTTGTTCAAAATTAGTTTGTGAGTGAAAGTGATCAAGATAATTAGTAAACTGGTAGTTGTCACAGAGGTAGTATAAGTGCATCACATAGTGAGTGATATCAGTATTATAGGAAATGTTTATCAAGAGTAAGTCAGAGGTGCAAATATCATTATTGTTAGAAGATGAAATAGATGTTGAACTTTTCATTCCGAAAGTCGGGTAAATGGAAGTTTAAAACTACTATTAAGTAATTTCCAAAAAGAGGACTTTGTGTATACCATTTGGCCATGTGGAAATGTATGTAAATGAAGAATACGTATTTCGGGTAAATGTGGTTAATATATGTTTCTATATCACTTTAGTTTGAGAGTATAATAATGAGATACTGTATCTTAGAAATTGCTGTTTAGAAGAAAACATTTAAGATAGGTTTTTTCTAAGTTTTATGGGTTTTTTAAACACAACCATTTTGATTGTGGTTTTTTTGCCCGCTGTGATATGATGAATAGTATTGAACTCACTGTTTTTAGTGAAAATCAATATATTCTGAGAACAGCAAAAATAAACCATATAACATGTTGTACAAGTTAATTTGCATTTTGTATTGTGAAATATATATTATAACTGATTTGTTTACTCTCTTCTACAGGTATTACATTTATAAGGTAAGTACGACTAATAAAAAATAAATTTTCATTACTTTTTTATTTCTGTTTCTCTCTATCCTTCCCTTACTGCCTCTCTCTTAACCTCACTGCTTTCATCCCTTCAGTTTCTCACTCCCTTTCTCTTATGTTCACTCCCTTTAACTCATCCACATTTTGTCACTGACTTTTTTTTGCTCCTTCACTCAGTCCCCTTCTCTCACTCTTTCCTTCACTCCCTCTATTTTCTCACTCTTTTACTCTTCTTGTCTCATGCTCACTCACCTTTATTCATCCTCTATCACCTCTGTTTTGTCAAACTTACTGTCATTCTTTTACCCTACGTCACCCCTGTCCCTTTATTTTGCTTCCCTCACTTATCCTCATTCCCTATGCTTCACTCCCCTTCTTCTTAGTCTTCTCACCCACTCATGTTAAGTCAGTCCCTCTGTTTCACTCCCCTTCACCTCTCTTTCCTTTCTTTGCTCACTCACTAATTCCCCTTCTGTCACTCACCTAACTGCACTTCAAACACACCTTCACAAAACTCCCTGTGTCCTCTTACTTTCTCTGTACTCTTCCATCACTCTCTCTCTCTTAGACTCACTGTTGTTAACGCACCTGCACTAATTCCCCCTTCCCTCTCCCTCATTTCCCTTCCCTAACTCCTCTTTCCTTTTTCTCCTGCTTTGTCTCTTGTATTGTGAATAATGTATTATAACTGATTTGTTTTTTTCGTTTCCACAGATATTTCATTTATAAGGTAAGTACGACTGACCCAAAAAAGTTTTTATTTCTCTTTTTGTCTATCCTTCCATTGCTCCCTGTCTCTTAGCGTGACTCTCTCCATCATCTCATTCTGTCACTCCTTTTCCCTCACCTACACTACCTCATTTTCCGTTCTTTGATCCCTCACTGAGTCTCCTTCTATCACTCCTTCCTTCACTCCCTATGTGTGGTCAATCACTCACTCCCATTGTCTCACACTCACTCTATTCTATTCTATTTTATTCTATTCTGGGTTTGGTAAAGCGCAACAGCTGCCCCAGCAAAGGGGCGTCCCGGCGCTGAGAGAAGTTACAGACCCTACCAGGAAGAGGAAGGGGGGGGGGAATGGAGAGCTAACCGGAAGGAAATAGGAGGGTCTTGATGGCTTTTCGAAAAGTAGGAAGGCTGTCTAGGGAATGGATGTGAAGGGGCAGAGCATTCCATAGCTTGGGTCCCAGGACCCTGAAGGAGCGACCTCCAGTGCGGCAAAGCTTTGCACGGGGAACACTCAAAAGGAGCTGGTTAGAGGAGCGCAGATCACGACCAGGAACGTACGGGCTAATGAGATTTTGTAGAAGAGTGGGACTTCCCTGTTTGAAGATTTTAAAGATCGTAATGAGAGCTTTAAATTGAATTCTGAAGCCAACGGGCAACCAGTGAAGTTTACGGATGGTAGCTCTGGCTGAGCATCTTCGGGGAAGGCCGACCAGCGTTCTCGCCGCCGCGTTTTGCACGCGGTGAAGTCTAGCAATTTCTGTTTTGTTTGCGCCCAAGAGGAGGACATTCGCGTAGTCCAAGCGAGAAAGGATATTTGCTTGGACAATCAACTGGCGGACCTTCGGATCGAAAAAGCCAAGTATAGAGCTGAGATTTCTCAAGAGACCTATGCAGGTGGCAGCCACCTTTTTGGTGTGTGTCTGGAAGCTGAGTGTGGCGTCCATCCAAATTCCAAGATTTTTTACAAGGGGTTTAGGGAGTGGGATTGAACCAAGGGATGACGGCCACCAGTGTTCGTTCCAAAGGCTGGTGTTTTTGCCAAGGAGAAGCACTTCGGTTTTCCCGGCGTTCAGTTGGAGGTAATTGTCCGTCATCCATTTTGCCACTGCTGCCAGGCCATTTCTGAACCTGGAGGCCGCAATAGAGGGGCTTTCCGTGAGGGTGATGACCAACTGGGTGTCGTCGGGATACGATACCAGCGTCAGCCCCCACTCTTTGGCCACCTCCGCAAGAGGCTGCACGTATAGGTTGAAGAGGGAAGGGCTCAACGCTTTATCCACCCTCTATCATTTGTCTTTCTTCAACTTCACTGTCCTTCTCTCACTCACCTCACCCTTGCTTCCCTCAATACCCTTTATTCCTATCCTTCACTCCCCTTCTCCTTTCTTGTTTCCCTCACTTACCTGTTCTCAATTCATCTGATTTACTCTCCTTCACCTATCTTTCCTTCTTTTGCTCCCTTACTCATTAACCTTCCCTCACTCACCTTACTCCACTTCACTTACTCCTTCTGTCACTCCCTTTGAACTCTGACATCATCACTTCTCTTTCTTCACTGTATCTCTGTTAGCCTTACTTCCTCTGTCCCTTCACTGTCTCACTGCCCTTCCCTTACACTCACTTTCTTTAACTCACCCACACTCCATCACTTGTCTTTCTTTGCTCCCTCACTCAGTCCCCTTCTCTCACTCTTTCCTTCACTCCCTCTGTGTCCTCACTCCCCTTGTCTCACGCTCATTCACCATCTCTCTTTTGACTGTGCTATGTCTTCCTTTGCTTGTTCCATGTTTCTCTGTGTGTGTGCCATCTTACCCTCTGTCAGCACAATATATGCATGTGCGTGTGTCATATTACCCTTTGCTTGCACCATCTCACCCTCTACTTGTTCTATCTCACTCTCTGCCTGCACCATCTTACTCTCTACCTGTGGCATGTGTCCCTCTGCATGTGCCATCTATCTTTCTTGACTCTTAATCTCCTTCCTTCTCTCTTGTATTGTGAAATATACATTGTATGCATTATAATTTATTTGTTTCTTGTGTTTTACAGATATTATATTTAAAAAAATAATTTCGTTAAGTTTTTTTATATCTTAGAAGGTAAGTATAAGAAAGAAAAAACTTTTTTCGCATCAGTGTCTAAGTTTTCATTATTTATAAGGTAAGTATGAGAATCAAAAATAAGTTTGTTATCACTCTCTTATTGTGACAGAATAACTGCCTCACTCTTTCTCGGTCCCTTGCTCCCTCTCTCTCTACATGTGTCTCCCTTACAGTTAATCATCTTTGCTCTCTCTTTCTACCACTCCTCCTCTTTACCTCAGTCAGTTTCCCTCTTTCTTTATTTTGTTAGGTTTGATCTTATTCTCCTTCCTTCACTCTGTTATTCATTTCTTACCTGTTAGTAAACCTTCATTTTTTGGCACTGCACTTCCTCCAGTGCACTTCCTTCTCTCTGTTTCTCACACCTCTTCCCTTTTGTGTTCACTTTTGTTTGCACTTCTTTGTTTTGAAAACAGTGCCACAGGCCCTTAAATATTCGTTAGTTACCACCGAATACTATACGGCCTCAAGGCCCATAGGAATCAATGGCAATTACCGAATCGGTAAATACCGATTCGGGAAAATGACGGAATTATACAGATTCGGTCATTTCAAAAGACAAATTACATACATTCCATTTACCTACTCTTAAATATTGAAGTGGTATGATTTGGGACGCGATGTAGGTAGGCATTTACCGGTCAGTAACGGCTGAATTTGGCCATTACCGACCGGTAAATGCCTTTTCCTATGTAGGATTTAATTACAAAAACACAGTGTTCCTAAGGCAAACTATTTATATTGACGCTTCACAGTTAAAGAATTGTCACAAAAGTGAACATAAATTTCGATTCATCAAGAGAAAAATACAAATAGTAAATCATTTGTTTTTTATTCCAACATTTTTCTTTTAAATCATAAGTTCAACCATATTCGGCAACAAAGTGGTACAAAGTTTCTTCATTTGTTCAAACTATAAACAGTACCAAAAGACACTTTTGTAATAGATATGGACAGTATTTACATATCTTCCATATATATACAGTAATTTTGTACAAACTATATACAAGATTCCTAATCAATCAATGTTGATATTATTTACAAAGAAGTGTCGTTGCGTCGACGTTTCGGTCTCATGTAGTATGATTTAACGAGACCATCATCAGGACAAAGGTTGCACCATGGACCTATAGTGAAGTAATATAAATACAATCACAACTATGTATGTACAAACTCTTGAGAGTAAAGTCTAGACCGTCTGCCCACACCGAAACAGTAGGTGAACTAATAAATAAATAAGAAGTGTCAACTAATGTGTCCAAGGACTAAAATATCCTATTTACAGTAATTACAAAGTGGCCATGTCCCAAAGCGACATGCACCCACCACCAAAATCTCCAAGTGATAAACATATACAATCAAATAAATACTCACTGAAAACCAATGGAAAATACTCTTGTTCTGTTGAGAATGTGACAGATATATAAGAGTATATAAATATATCTATTGACTGAGAGAAATGACTATACAAAACAGAAACCAACAATCACTCTAACATTTATGTAGATAGCAAGGAGAAGTCGTACCTTTAGAAGTAATGAATTGACCAAATCACATCGAGGGCATAGTAAATTAACTCCGTCGTATCTGTATCAAAAACAGAATCACGAAGGATAGTAAGATGTAAATGAGTCCAAGGACGTACAGGAACGTACTCTCATTCGATAAAACTTAAATGAAACTCACCGAAGTGCGAGTAAAGCGGCACACTGAATCAATCATAGGTCGGTAAAACGCGAACAGAGTCTAGCGTTTTCCCAGGATACCTAGCAAGCGATCCCGGTCACGTGATAGAGCGTGACGCGTCACGACGGCCATCTTGGGACAACCAAGGATGCCTGACCTTCTATGTGAATAATCCAAGGAGTCAGGCAAAGCGGCAACAAATCCAAACGAGATGTCAACAGAATCAGACCACTTAATTATAAAGAATGTTTCGGAGGGCAAAACAATTCTATACAAACTATAGAACGTGAGACTGGGAGGTCAACTATCACAATCATCTGTACATTGTAGATGAAAATAGTTATTCAGGGAATCATTTTAAAGGAAGACAGGGATCACACAGATATCCCAACCATAGGCAGATAACAGTAGATAAAGGATGGCTATGCAGGTTAGCGTAAAGTAGCCAATGTTTGCCACTCAACGAATGAATTTAGTCCCTTGGACACAGTATTAGCTGACCAAATCCACCTGTTTTCTTTCTGTGTGAGTAGGCGGTCAATGTCACATCTGCGTTTTGACTGTTTAACATGTTCTAGAACCCACCATTGCATATCACAAGGCAAATGTTGTTTCTGTAGATAGTGTTCAACTAATGGCGCTGTCTCTACTTTGCATCTGATGCGTGATTGGTGTTGAGTAATTCTTTTCCTTATCTCTTGTGTAGTTTTTCCTATATAATATAGGGAGCAGGGACATTTAATGCAGTATATCACATTTTTAGTTAGGCAGTTTGTGTGATTTTTTAGAATCCAATTTCTACCATTTATACAGCATGTTTTTGTTGTTATTGTGGTTTGACATGCAGTACAAGAACCACAGGGATAATGTCCCACTATGGGAGGCAAACCCCAGATGTTTTGGATGGTATTGATAGTTGGTTCCTTGTAGGCTTTAACTAGATGGTCCCTTAGGTTACGTGCCCTTTTGAACGCAAATCGTGGTAGTGGTAACTGTGGTTCGGTCTTTTGAATCAGATGCCAATTTTTGGTTATGATCTTCTTGATACGATTGGATTCTGATCCAAAGGTCGTGACACATGTTATCATATCATCGACAGGATCTTGTTTAGTTTTGACTTCCAATAGTGCCTGTCTGTCGTAATACCACGCTCTTTTCATCGAACGTTTCACTAATCTGTAAGGGTATCCTCTCATTGACAGTTTAGTTTGCAGCACTTTTGCTTCCGTGAAATAATCACTACGTTTGGTACAATTACGTTTGAGCCTTAAAAATTGTCCAAACGGTAGGTTATCACGTAAATTACGCGGATGGTGGCTAGTATATTTGAGTAGCGTATTGCGTGCTGTAGGTTTTGTGAAGAGACTGGTTGCCAGATGTCCCTCATCATCCCAGATTTTAAGATCCAGGAAATGTACTGATTCCTTGTCGTACTCCATGGTGAATTGTAAGTTGTTATTTTGTAAATTCAACCATGCATGAAAATCTTGTAATTTGGATAACGGTCCCTCCCAGATTAAGCAAACGTCATCTATATATCTTAGATACTCTAAGATGTAGTTCTTAAACGGGTTGTTGTTATAAATTACCTGTTCCTCAAAGGCAGCGACATAAAGATTAGCTATATCTGGGGCAAAAATAGCACCCATTGCCACGCCCTTTATTTGTACATAAAAGGTCCCATTAAAGATGAAATAGTTATCATTTAGTGCAATTTTGGCACATTCAGTAATGAATTCCGTCAGGACCTGATGTGGACGTGGTCGGTTGTTTAATACCTCAGTGATAACATTGAGTGCTTCTGATTGAGGTATATTTAAATAAAGACTTTCGATGTCCATAGTAACTAGGACATTGGTCTGGTTATTGTATTCCTTACCTTCAAGTCGATTTATTACACTGGTACTGTCTCTGGTATAAGATTTTGTGAGTACTACATCCGGTTTTATAAAGTGATCAACATACTCCGCTAGGGGTTGGAGTATCGATTGACAGCCTGCAACAATAGGTCTGCCCGGTGGTTTTTTATCATCTTTATGCACTTTGGGTAAAGTGTAAAAGGCTGGGATGGAATAGTCATTCTTGTTAAGATAGTCAAATTCTTTCGGGTCTACCCAACCGCCATCTAGTCCTTGTTTTGTAAGGATCTTGATCCGTGATCTAATGTTGTCCGTAGGATCAGATAGTAATTTCTTATAGTGTGAGGCATTCTCTAGTTGTTTAATGGCTTCGTCATCATAGTTGATTTTGTCTTGAACAATGATACTACCCCCCTTGTCAGCCGGTTTGATAATAATATCATCGCGGCTAGCAAGGTTTCTTAAGGTCTCATGTTCGTCCCTTGAGAAGTTATACTTAATATATCTCCTATCATCAAACATCTGATCGATCTCATTAAGTACCACACTCTCAAAGGTGAGTAGATCTTTGGGCATTAAGTTAGTTGCCGGGTAAAATGTCGATGGACAACGTAAACCAGTGATTGTCTTGCCAGGTGGGGGTGTGTTATGAAAGAAGTATTTCAGTCGTATTGTTCTAAAAAGTCTAAACATTTCTACCTGTGTGTCAAAACGGTCATTTCTGCAAGTAGGTATGAACGAAAGACCAAGACTTAGTACATCTATTTCCTTTTTGCTCAATATGTATTTAGAAAGATTGAAAATTGGTACAACTTCTAGATTTAAATTCTCATGGTTTGTGTTAACAAGGGTAGTGTTTGTTATTAGGTCAGTATGTATAGGATTGTTTACTCCATGTAGTAGTGATTCCTCAATATTTATATTATTAGGAATAGTAATCATTGTTGGATTAGTACGAGTCGTGTTGTCTACCACTCGTAGTAGTTGTTCCTTGTTTGTCGGAAGCCCGGAGTATATTGGTTCCTGTACTGACCCCGTCGTGTGTTGCGTGTACGTCCTCTCTGTGGGGTCCGGCCTCTCCCTAAAAAAGGGGCAGGGTTCTGGCCTCTACCAAATCTGTATCCTGAAGTGCTAGGTCTATCAGTGTTGTCGTCAGAACTGGAAGAACCTGTTTCAGAGAAATTAGTATGTTTTGGAGCCCAAGATGCTTGATTCGGGGTAAAGAAATCTTTTTTCAGATAAGGATATGTGCGATCTCTGGCATAATTCTTTATATCCTTCTGTAATTTCTCGGTCTTTTTTCCTATGTAGGAGGCATTTATTTACAGATTTGGTATTTTTACCGATTCTGTATTTACCGAATCGGTAAAATTACCGAATCGGTAAATACAGACTCGGTAAAAATACCAAATCTGTAAATTCTAATGTAGGTAGCACTGTTGATAGTGCTAGAGGCATCTAAAATTCGTTATTTACCACTCAATACAATTGGGTGGTAAATAAGAATTCCTGTGTACATGCACATCTGTGCATGTACACCTGTGCCATGTGGCACACATACATTTCCTAAGGGCATGTATGTGTGTCACATTGCACACAAGCCAAAAACAGGGGTGCTACAGGGTGTCAAAGTGACACCCTGTTCCCCCTGGCAGAATTCGGCATTTACCGATTCGGTAATTACCGAATCGGTATTTGCTATTGATTCCTATGGGCTTCAAGGCCCATAGGAATCAATGGCAAATACAGATTCAGTAATTATCGAATCGGTAATTACCGAATTTTACCGAATCGGTAATTAATTCGGTAAAAATACCTACATCCCCATTGCCAGTTCTTAAATACCGAATCGGTATGATTCGGTATTTAAGAAGTGGTAATATGGGATTACCTACATCGGGCCCTCGGTATTTATGAGTAGGTAAATCGAGATTACGTACATCTGGCCCATTGAGTTGTAACATATTTATATACATATGTTACATTTCAGTGCTTTGGAAGTAGTACAGTATACTATAGGTAAACACCTTATAGGTTTATGCTGTACCACATTCTTATAGTTTTGCACTTTGACATTCACTATGACAAACTTTTACATACAAACATAGAAATGTAGTTCTTTCTTTAACCAGTAAAGGTAGTTCTAAAAAGAACAGGTTTTTTTTTTGTTTTGTTTTGCTTGAAAAACGTAGAAAAATGAACTTTTTACACAAAATAATTGTTCAACAGGAACAAACTATGAAATTGAAAGAAAAAAATTATTTGCTGCATCTGTGGTTCCTGTTCTTCTGTAAAATTACTTCAATGGACTGTTGTCCAAAGGCTACTAATTTACTGCAATGTATGCGTTGCATCATTACATTTTTCAGTTCTGGCTGAATGTTCGCCACCATTGAAGATGGCATTGGTGGTGCTCCGGTTCTTGCTGTAGATGTACTAGGAGAAGAGTCCTCCTCCTGAGATCTTTGCACCACAGCTCTACTCCAATTGTTGGGGTGTATATTTTTTACATGGCCTTCCATGGTGAGGGTTCCAAATGAATATTTCTTATTTGGATTTCCTCTTGATAACACTGTGTCACAGATCTTGCAGGTGACCAGTGGTGCATTTACCTTCTTCTGATGTTCTGGAAAGCTGAAAAATTTCCAGACTATGGACTCCTTCTTCTTACTTGGGCGAGGGTCCTCTTCAACAAAGTCTTCATTAGAAGAATGGTCAGACTCTGGATGTTCAGCCATTTGGAAGTATTTTTCTGTAGCTAGGAGCTGTAGAAAAAAGGTGTTGCTTCTCTGAAAGCCAAAGAAGAATTGGAGTAGGAAGTATTAGAAACCAAATAAATCTTTTGGTTTAAGGTCACATGGTTGGACGTAAGCTTACGGAGCGCTTACGTTGCATTTACGGGGCCCTTACGTAAGCTTACGTTGCGTTTACGCTCCATTTACGGACGCTAACGTCATCTTATGATGCGTTTACGTAGTACGCACCCTCGCGAGATTTATATAATTGCTTACATAAAGTTATATATGGTCTTTAAAAGTTTAAATTAACATGTTCTTTATTATCCCAGATAATGTGTACCTTTACATTGTGCAATGAATACGTAGATATAACGATTTAAAGTTTCTAAAACGTTCGGGGGTAAGAGCTCGAAGCTTTCATGGTGCGCGGACGGAGCTCTTACGTTGCGTGCACATGTGACCTACCCTCGCGAGATTTGTTACTACTTCAAAAAGTAATATACTGTTGTTAAAAGTTTAAAAAAAACATTTTCTACATTAAAGCAGATATTGTCTACCTTTAAAATCTACGTTAAAAACGTAGATATTATGTTTTAGAAACTTAAAAAATTTTGTCGTGGTAAGAGCTCAGAGCGTTCACGGAGTGCGGACCCTGTAATCATATAAAAAAAACCTTGAAAATAAAAATTATATATATATTATATTAAATATATATATTCACTGAAAAAACCATAGGTTTCAAGCCTTACATAGTTAGGTATTAGCATTTAAAAAACCTTGCAAATTCACTGAAAAAAACATAGGTTTCAGGTCATATATAGTTAGGTATTAGCATTTAAAACACCTTGCAAATTCACTGAAAAAACCATAGGTTTCAGGTCATATATAGTTAGGAATTAGCATTTTAAAAACCATTGAAATTGCTCCTATATAGTTAGTTGTACTAACTATATTTCGCGCACCCGCAATCCACTGCTGATGATGTCACATATTACATCATTCATAACATGATCAGTGACATCACTGATGACATCTCAAATGACATCACTGATGACATCACTGATGACATCTCAATTGACATCACTGATCACATCACTGATGATATCATTCATGTGATAATACGATGCACCTCTTCACACTCTAATATAACCTTTGATACACCCAGTGTTAAACACAGACTACCATTCTTGAAACTATTGACACACTAATACCAGTTACTACATACGTACACACTGATTGTTAGGTCTATACACACATCCAATCATTTACCCATAGAATCACTCATACATACAGTCACTCATCAATACAACACTATCATCTGCACTCAAACACCTATACAGACACTCACACTCTGCCACTCATCCATGGAGTTACTCACACATCTAGTCAGTCATGCAAAGAATCAATCACAGTTTCATTTCCTCAACTATACAGTTATACACACAACACCTTACTTATTCAAACATATACAAACACATACTTACTTTGTTATACAATTACTGATACAAGTACACAATGATCCATACAGCCACTCGCACAATCAGTGGCTCTTATGTATAGTCATTTATGTATGCCAGCTACCCACACACACACTCAGTCTCCCATACAAATACTCGGGCAACCAATCAATAACACATATAGCCACTCATATAGCTACTGATCAACACATGAAGTAGCTTACACAACAACAGATATACTGATGCACACATTCAGACAGTTTAGTCACTAACCCATGCATTCAGTAAGACACATTTAATCACTCACTCATACATTCAGTCATGTACCTACTAAATCTTTCATCCACACACTTATACATCCCCTCATTCTTCAATATGTAAAACATATTTAAACTTTACAGAAACACACAGTCACTGGATGATGTCATCAGTGATGTCGTCAGTGATGTCATTTGAGATGTCATCAGTGATGTCACTGACCATGTTATGAATGATGTAATATGTGACATCATCAGCAGTGGATTGCGGGTGCACGAAATATAGTTAGTACAACTAACTATATAGGAGCAATTTCAATGGTTTTTTAAATGCTAATTCCTAACTATATATGACCTGAAACCTATGGTTTTTTCAGTGAATTTGCAAGGTTTTTTAAATGCTAATAGCTGACTATATATGACCTGAAACCTATGGTTTTTTCAGTGAATTTATATATATCTATATATATATATATATGCCAAGAAATGTGTTCCTTCAAATTCTGTAATCCCCCCGTGTCCGGGACTCCACAGGAACAAACGAAAGCCGACCCAAGGATGCAGGTGAGTGATTTTATTCAGATTTGTAGCAGCCTGCCAACATGACGCGTTTCAGCCTTCTCAGAGGCCTTGTCACATGACGCTAACGTCGCCAGTAGGTAGTTATAGTTAGGACCGAGTTTCCATATGAATAACATTTTTTGTTTTGCTTATAACTTTGGCGTTGTTTGATGAATCTTTATGGAATTTTCCAAACTAATTCTTTGTTTGTATCAGCTCCTATGTTGAAAGTTTGTGGGTGATTCGTCAAGAAGGGGGCTGAGAAAAAAGGGGTCCCAAAATTTGTTTTCTCCATGTTAAGTTCCTTAGGAAACTTTAGACAAGGCTACAGGTCGAACGGGTAAACAGAATTATCTCAAATTTGGCAGGGAGAAGGGTCTTGGTCTAGAAAGCATGCTTTTGTTTATTTGGTGTAAATCCATTCAGTAGTTTTTGAGAAATATTAAAATGTACAGATATCGATATTTGGGAATTCTGCCATCTGGTTGGCTGAGGCATTACGAGCACAAGCTTGCTGCGGATTGGCAGTGAGCGGTGTGAGCAGTTGCAACTAGGAAGTGTTCGCTTCCTTTTTGTGATTCCGTTGAAGCGAGTAAGGGGAACAAAGGGTGAAAAAAGTGGGAAAGAGGAAGGTAGGAGCACTGTATCCTCTGTGGGGTGTTTAGGGTATGCTATAGAGGGGTTGCGAAGTGAACTACTCATACCTACCGGTCTGAAAGTGATGGGCTACGGAAATTAAGTGAGGTATTGCCTAGAGTCTGATGCTGCTAAGGTGAGCTGGTGCGGGACTCGGGGATTAAAGCGTGAGCCCAAATTGTGTGTGTTATGCTGTGAAGTAATGTGCCATGCCCACGGCAGTACACCTGTGGAAGTAGTGTCGGCATGTGTTTATACCTAGTAGGATGAACTATTGACTCATACTGGTCTGAAAGTCCTGGGGTACGGAATATGTGTGAGGTACTGTCTAGAGTCTCATGCTGCTAAGCTGAGCTGCTGCCAGACTCGGGGATGAAAGCGTGAGCCCAAACTGTGTGTCATATGCTGAGAAGTCATGTGCTCTGGGCGCTGTGCCATACCTGTGCAAGTAGTGTGAGCATGTAGTTATACGTACTTGGATGAATTTTTCTTTCGAACATTATAGCTAGTGTATGGTTCTTAGGGGTAATATAGCGGGAGTGCAAAGGTAAATTTGTAGGTATCAAATCTATTTGGTATTTGTGAAGTGCTAACTACTCACTCGTACGGGTCTGATGGTGCTGGAGGCGTAAGCTGAGCTGCTGACGGACTCGGGGTAAAGTCATTGAACTACTGACCCCTACTGGTCTGAGAGTGCGGGGTACGGAATTAAGTGAGGTATTACCTTGAGTGTCATGCTGTTAAATTGAGCTGCTGCTGGACTCTGGGATGAAACCCTGAGCCTAAACTGTGTGTGCTATGCTGTGAAATCATGTGCTCTGGGCGCTGTGCCACACCTGTCCAACTTGTATATGGTGCTTAGGTGGTGTATAGGGAGTGCAAAGGTAAATCAATAAGGTATTTGTAAAGCGCAAACTGCTCACGTCTATGGGTGAGTAGAGCAGGGGATCAAAGCGAGAGCTCTGTGGTGCAAAGTGAGATAGTCTGCCCGATGCGCCACAGTTGTGTGGAGAATACATTTTGGCGAGGGTCCGGGAGTTGCCGTTATCTGGCCCTAAATTAGTTAGCCTAAGTTGTAAGTTATAGGGTGGCTCTAAAAAGAGTACTTGCGTTCATTAGTTGGAGCGACATCTAAGTGTGGATACACAGCTTCAAGTTATTCAGGAAAACTCGGTTTCCCTGATCTGTGAAGTGTACTCTATCACTTCTGTAGATATCCTCCATATCAAAACGTATGTTGTTGTTGTAGATGGACCCGATTTTGTGGTCTCTGAGGTATGCAGACACAACTTTGTTGACTTTCTTTGAGATCTTTCAATCTTGGGACACATATGTTTGGAACATTTCCACTTCTGTCTTTGGCATATATTGGAGTATACAAAGAAAGTTTGAGGCAAAAGTAACACCAGTTGTCCAAAGGTGTCCTTTATAAGCATTTCCAAACCTACCCCAGTCAATGTGCGTAGGTTGTTTCCAACACAGTGCACAATCATGGGGTCAGGGTGTTGGAGATGCAAACAGGTTTTAACCAAAGGCAACAATTGGTGCCACTTCAATCCTCTCTGTCCAAATCATTTAATGTCCACATTTTGTAAACCGAGGTCTAAGTCAATACGTCTCTGTTCTGCATACCTCTTGCACCAGAAAATATAGCTATGTCCTTTGATCCACACCAGCATTTTGAAGATATGGCTGAAAGGTATGGAAAGATGTCTGTAGCTCATGCAGTTCCTTCGTAGCATAAGAGATATGTTTAAAGATGGGGAACTCTGTTTTTTTCACATACAAAATGATACCTGATTGGGAAAGGAAAAGCATTGTTTTTTAAAAGTAGGGTGCACATTCATCTTGTGGAAAAGCATCTTTGTGATTGGTTAAGAAAAAGCAGTTTGAACGTTGAGTACATCTTATAGGATAAAATTTGCTCAACTCAACCACACCTGCTACTTGCATTTGGAATGCAGTGTTCGAACTCACAACAATCGTGAACTTTTAACATGCACATGTTGTAGAATGTTCTAGAAAGTGTGTTGATATAATACGTTGCACTTCTGACTTCTATGTGTTACCTTGAACATTAAAAAAACCTGTTTATATGGAAAATTAGAAAGACAGTAATAGAGAGAAGTTTTGAAACCTAAAAGAATCAGGGAATTATTCTAATTTGTTCTTTACATGTATTTATGTGTGGAAGAGCAAAATTATAGAAACAACAGCATCAGGAAGAGGAAGAAGCAGAGAGTTGGGGGAGAAGGGCACAATGGCACACATGTACAATCAGGTACAGCATAAGTAAAGACAAACAACGGCCAAAATGAAATAACAACAAGGAGCATAAGTCACACAACCCGGCAACATCACACCACTGAATGAGCATAGAAGTGAAAACCAAGCTGCATTCATTTTAGGATGTGTACAAAGGCTGGTCGTGGGTGTTGTGGGATGTGTGCAACCATGGTCATCATGGATGAGATGCCCAGTGTAGGAGGGTGGATACCGGACTATGGTTACCCCAGATTTTTTGCCTAGTGTTTAGCTGGTTTTCGACTTAGTTGGCCTGTGATCCTGCTAATCAGGGTCCCAGGCTATCTGCTCTCTCTTTAAATGGACTCCATGTACCCTAGGTACATCACCAATTTGGTACTGGACACTTTATCAGACCCTGTACAGTGCACTATAGGTGCCCAGGGCATAGGTGCATCCAAGGCCTACCTGGGGCTGCAGCGTATCTTTTGCCACCCCTGGCTGGTCCTTAAATTGACACAACTGGCTGATCACTCAGCTGGGGCAAGGTGGTGTAATCACCCCTTGCTTAGATATAGTATACCTATATCTAAACCTATATCTGGATACATATATACCTATCAGTCACTCCTATGGCAGGTCTTAACAATCCTGGAGGCAGAGTGCTTGGTTTTATCTGAGATGGTGCTCTAGCATGAGCTGAGCCTGTCTGCAGCTTTCGGAACCATTTCCTTATAGCTGTTCTAGTGATACTGCCATACCATATACTCTTAAATGTATTATAATCCTCGCGGTTAATGCTAACTTTGGTTTGGCTTTATCAAAACATGTTGTGTTTGGTGTCATACACTTTGGAATACTACCCCCTCGCCAGTTCTGGCGACGGGGGTAGCATTCCACCCTTCTAGAGGGAGAAGACATGTTACTTTACTTAATACGCGGTTAATTCTAACCAGAGCCCCAGCATCACAAAATGGATGCTGCTGCCACAGACACGAGTCTGGCCTCCTGCTGCTGACCGAAACTTGGCAGAGGACGCTTGGACAAAGGGTTTCCTGTCACAGGGAGGTGTCACACCACCCCAGACAGGAGATAGTGAATTATAGCAGGGAGGGTTGAAAGAAACTAGACACTGCCTGGGGCGCACAAGGTGTCCCCGAGCAAATGCCAGCCAAACCGGTTCTGGGACTCTCCAGCCCCAGTCCTGGCGGGAAGCTGGACAAAGGGAAAGGGGTGTAACCACCCCCTTCCTGGGTCCCACCCAAAGGAGGGGCCTAGCAGGTAATCCAGCCCCTTGATTTGAAAAAAAGGTAGGAGCTGTGCAGATGCACATCAGATTATCCTGACTGAAACTGATGAAACGAAACTCTGGACCCTTTGACAGCCCACTCGACGTGGAAGACTGAAGAATCTCCCTTGTGGTCAAGGAGTGACCACCCTGTGCAAACAGGCACCATCCAGCACCTCGACATTTGCTTTGTTGCAGTTCCTGCCAGAACTCGAGCAACAGAGATCGACAAGAGCCAGCTTTCCTGCTTTCCAACAGCCCGATCCACAGTCTATGCAGAGCTGAGACCCGTGGAGGTGACCCGAAGCGTGGGAGCGGCCATCTTGGAAAAACCACGAAGCGCTGACTGTGCAGCACCCAAGGCTCCCTCGAAGCTGTGCATTGGAGTTTAAGAAGCTCCAGCCCGAGCAGCTTTTGCACTGAAGCTCACCCCGCCACACTCACCGAGTGCTGCGTGGGGCCCTTTTGCATCTTTCTGCTCGACACGTTGGTCCAGTCGCTTGCCCATTGGCTAGTGGCCCAAGAACCGATGAACCTAAGAATTTAACCCCTTCCACGCTGATGACGAGCTGGGCTCGTCATGAGGTAGCCTCCTGGCACGCTGATGACGAGCCCAGCTCGTCACGTAACATGCGCTTTAAAAAATCTCAGCGTACGAGCGGAATTCCGCCCGCACGCATGCGGTTAAACAGCTGGTCTGATTGCTCCAGACTGGCCCTCGCTCCCCTGAAAAGGAACATCCGCTCTGCCCTTGCTGGTCCGAGTATTAAGTGATCTTCGAATCCTGCGTGGGTTGCTTTTGCCAAGGTTTGTTGACTCCGATCTGAAAGCCGACACTGCCGACAGCGAGAGCCTTTGTGGGACAGCTTGTGATCCACTCCAGGACATCCTCGGTGCCCCAGAGTCCAGGTGGCAGTGGAGACAAGCTTCACAACATCAACCTGATTGCACCCGACATTGCCTGGTTCCTTCCTGGTCACTGGCTAGTGATCCAGACTCTGTCCCCTCTGCTTTCAGGCACTCTACATCTTCGATCCACCCTTGGATCGCACCGGACACTTCTCTTCTGGACGCCTGCAGCATCTTCATCTCCAGGCACCATAGAACTGCGTGACGAAACCCGACACATCTTCGCACCTGTGCACCCGCTTCCTGTGGGTGAGGTAACTCTTGAACGCCAGTGCTCCTGTAGAGCTTTACACCTCTAGTGTCTTAGTCTAAAGTGTTGTCCTTCTAGTCCAGTCGGAAGACTCTTAAAACTGTAACTCGATAACTTTTACGCACCATTGACTTTGCATTGGTGCATGCGTGTGCTTTAAGCACTGCACCCGAATCCCGCGGGCTACTCCCGTCCTAACTGCTGTTAGTCCAGTGTAGTCCCAGCGATTCCCAAGGCCCTAGGCCTTACCACTGATCGAATAGTGATTGTTATACCACTTTTTTGATATATGCTTTGAGTGGCCACCGGCCTCATCCATAATTGTGCTACCTCATATGTTATATTGTGCTTTTGTTTAAACGCTTGTGCTTCATTGCTCATAAAGAGTAGTGGGAATTATTCTGAGAATAAATACATATATTTTTATAATATATAACTTGTGTGGTGTCCTTTCATTTGATATTACAGGATTGCATATGGTAAAACAGCTGGCTTCACATGCCCTCTTGAGTTAAGCCTTTAAGGCTGCTTAGTCCATGCTACCCCTAGGATAGATAAGGTTGACTTACAACCACCACCATAAGGGATTGTTTGGACTGATACAAGGTGCCCACAGAACTGTGGACATCATATACCAGGCCAACTTCTCACACCCAGCATGTGGCACATGGGCGGGTTCACTGTGTGTTACGTTGCCAAACAGCTGCTCTTCCCTCCCACGACCCTCCACACTTTTGTACGGTACGCTGTTGTACCGCATGCACTCGTGCGGCACAGCATTGTAATGCGTATTTCGGCATGTCCTTCAGAATTCGAAGTACACCATGAGAGTGCTGTTTGGTGGTGGGGTATGCCACTTTGCAACATCGTCTGCTGCGGCCGTTGTGGCATGCTACAGCAGAACACAGAGACACACTTACCGTACTTCCTGCACACCGACATGTTCGAGACACCTCGTTTCACTTGCCGAATAGGCACACCCCTGCGCTGACCTGTGTAGGCTGGACCAGCACATGTGTGTTGTGTTTGCAGGAGGATGCGTGTGTAGCTACATGTCCAGGGTCACTGGTAACGCTGAGGTGCCATGGTAACGTCTGCTGAAGACAGCACACTGTGATGTTGCAGGGCATTTGCTTATCATGCTAACACAATGACCACACGGACACACTTGCTCAGATGCAGTTTTGGGGGGCATTGGTGGTCCTGTTGTTGTTTCGATGAGTCTTGTGGCCCTCATGGGTATCCCTGTATCGCACTCATTGACTCTATGGCACCTGTGGGTGTTCAGGTGTGTCTCTTCGCTGTGTTTCTTTTCATGCTGCAGGTAGTCGTCCTGCTTAATACCAGCAGAAAGCAGGTGTAAAATTCCTGGTGGTAAAGTGGGTTATCGGCGGAATTAATTTCGCATGCAGTGAAAGTTGTGATGTCATTACTTCATGTGCAGAACAATATACGGACTGGGCAGTGTATCCCATCAAGATTCAGCACCTGATGCACTATTCCTAATCAATATAAATACAATGAGATTTCTTCATTGATTTTGTGTGTACACTGTAAGTGCAGGCACTACCTCAGTGCAATTCAGTACCGGATTTTAGTATTTAGAATAAATCGCAAAGGTGCACCTCGGGTCTTTTTGCACGGGAACAGCTACTCTACATTTCTTTATTAGCACTTTAATGCAACTAAAGTTGAGATAAATCTAACACAGTATTCAGAAGTTGGTGCAAACTGCAGAGATCAACAGTATTCCTGCGATAAGTGCTCCAGAATTTAACACCATGGTGGATACAAGCAAATAACAGTAATAACAACAAGAAAGAGTCACACAGCAGTTGAGAAAACAACCAAAAAGGCTTATAATTTTTTTTGTCAAACTTTATTTTTTTATAAACATATATAAACCTGTATGTATTTTATTGCACTTTTATGGCCTGATGTGACCGAAATAAAGTTATCGAATTAATAAACCATAAACTATTTTCAAATTTTATTTTTTATTAATATATATATAAAAAATAAACAATACATCAAATTTAACAAATATAATAGAAAACAACAAGGTGGAAGATTCCTGTCGGGACCATGAATGTCGACGACAGAGCTTGGAAAATAAAGCACAAAATAAGGACGTATGTAATGTGCATATCAAAGAACTGAGAGAGAGAGAAACAGAGAAGGAAAAACAAGCCAGAGAGAAAAAGAGAAGGAAGGAAAGAAAGGGAGTGAGAAAGGGAGAAGGGAGAGCGAGACAGAGGGAAAGGAATGAAGAGAGTGAGAGAGAGAAGAGAGGGAAGTGAGAGAGAGAGAGAGAGGGAGACAGAGAGAGGAAGACTGTCGCCTCTGCGCATCGATTAGCAAATAACAATCTGGTGTCATCGGAGTGTGCAGCAGTGGGCAGACTCCACATGCCCGTCAAAACCCCACTGATCTCAGATGTATTGCTGAGACCTGAGTCTTGAATGGCGGAGACCACATCACATTGTGCGCGGATATTACAGATGTCGCTGAGTCCTGAATGGCGGAGACCACATCAGCTTCTTCGCAGATCTGACAGATGTTTCTGAGTCCTGAATGGTGCAGACCACTTGAGCTTCTCCGCAGCCCGGCATATCTCACACATGTCGCTGAGTCCTGAGTTGTCATAGGCGTAAAGCACCTCGGGGTTTGGTGCCGCTAAGCCTGTGGAACTGAAGTTCGTGGCATGTGGTGGTAGGCTCCTGATGGCCACATGAGTTTGTGGTGGCACTAACCCTATGTGTATGAAGTCTGCGCCAAGGGAATGGTAGGCCGTTGTCGGCCATATACCTGAGGGTGCGACTAACCTTATGTGCAACTTTGTGGAGTCTTTATAGTTGAGACCCGTGGAGCGTTCGCCAGCTAGTCATCACCGCCAATAAAGGATGTGACGCTGTCGATCTATTATATTTGCGTGGTCACATGCCCTGTGCCACATGTGTTGGATGAGTGTGGTGTGTGTGCAAACCTTCCCTAAGGGAGTGGCCGTGAGATGTTGAGAACTAAACCACTGACCTGCACAACAACAGCGAGTAAGCCCGCGAGAGGTAGCTATGTGGGGCCAATGTTGGAACGTAATCGGAGTGGCATGGTGTACGACGGAACAGAGCAGGGATAGACACAATGACACGGACGGTCTGTAGTACTGCGTCTGGGAGTCGAGCAGATGGGCCACAGCTGTCCCTCTGCGAACCTGGGCCCAAACTGTTCATAACTCACACTATATAAGTATTTAAAAACCATTTTGTGATTCAGTCCGTCAGCTGGCATCTGTCCGAGGCATTTGTGAAAACATATTGGGGTTCTTTCTGTGAGTGATACCCCTTTGAGGCTCCCTCTCCCCACATTAGCAGGCAACATACCCACTTCCAAAATTACCAACATACCCGCAACAACCTTCTTGGGCCCAGAAGTATCCCTGTGCGGTTGGACAAAAAAGAATCTTACACATGTATAGATTAACATATAAAAACAATTATTATTGAAAGAAAAGAACAACAAATAAGACTGAAGGGAATCTGGTGCTGTGGTTGCTGCCACGATGTTGTGGTCACTGCCGTTCAGGACTCAGGACACAGTTACACATGTGCAATTTGTTTGTGTTAAATAGGGTTAGTGGTACCAGAAGCATTGAGAGTGTGTGAGCCTGTGATGATGCTTGATGTGGAGGGGTCGCACTGGGAGCAATGTGTCTTGCCTACAGGACTGCTTCATGTGGAATCGGGACTGTATCTGAATTGTGAGGCCTGCTGACTGTAGTGTAGGTCAGAGGTAGTGATGAGGAAGGGCCCATAGCTACGTGCATACGTTGGTGGCCTCACCGGCCTGCGTAGTGCAGGTTCAGTGGCACCACTTGTCGGCAGACTTTAATCTGTAAATGCTCCTCACTAATCGAAGGGAGTGAGGTGCTGTGGTCGCTGCTACGATGTTGGGATCGCTGACATTCAGGACTCAGTTACACATGTGGGATTGGCTGGTGTTAAAGAGGGTAAGTGGCTTATGTGTCGCCGGCCTTGCATATTGAAATATGCTTCACTGATCAAAGGGATTGTGGTGCTGTGGTTGCTGTCACGGACTTGGGGTCAGTGCGATTCAGGACCCAGGACAGTTACACATGTGGGATCGGGTTGTGTGAAAGAGAGTTAGTGGCACCATGTGTCGCCACCGTTACATATGCATATATCCCTCACTTATCGAAGGGAGTCTGGTGCTGTGGTCGCTGCAAAGAAGTTGGGGTCGCTGCCATTTAGGACTCAGGACACAGTTACACATATGGGATCGGCTTGTGTTGAACAGAGTTAGTGGCAGCACATGTCACCAGCCTTCCATATGCAATATGTCTAACTGATCGAAGGGAGTCTGGTGCTGTGGTTGACTCACGGACTTGTGGTCACTGCTATTTAGGACTCAGGACACAGTTACACATAGACGCTTGTGTTGAAGATGGTTAGTGGTTCCATGGTTCCATGGGTCCACGGTCTTCCACAGTGTAGGTCAGAGGTAGAGGTGAGCAAGGGCCCACAGCCACGTGCATATGTTGGTGGCCCCCCCAGCCTGCGTAGTACATGTTCAGTGGCACCACGTGTTGCTGGTTTTCCATATGCAAATATCCTTCACTGATCGAAGGGAGTCTGGTGCTGTGGTCGCTGCCACGAAGTTGGGGTTGCTGCCATTCAGGACTCAGGACACAGTCACACATGTGGGATCGGTTTGTGTTGAACAGAGTTAGTTGGTACGATGTGACGCCGGTCTTCCACAGTGTAGGCCGGAGGCAGCGTTCAGCAAAGGCCCACAGGCAGGTGACGCTGACTTGAGCTGCACAGATTGGGAGTATTTGGTCTTCTTAACCCATTATAGTCTCTTACACAATTTGAGTCGCTACTAATCTTGAATTGTGAACTTTGTAAGCCCAGTGTAGGGCACAGGCAGCGGTCAGGACGGGCGCAGAGCCACATGGCATTGAGTTGAGCTGCACAGTTAGTGGCACCTAGAGTACTCGGCGTGTGCACACCCTGCGATAATAGGAGGTCCTGGCGGGCCGCACTGGGAGCAATGTCGTGCTTTGATAAGGCCACATGGCGATGATTTATGGTGCAGTGAGTTAGTAGCACCTGAAGTACACAGCGGGTGCGCACTGTGCGATGAGGCGTGGTTCCGGCGGGCCGCACTGGGACCAACGTCTCTTGCAAACTGGACTGCATCATCTGCAATCGCCACTGCATCTGAATTGTGAGCCCTGCTGTCTGCAGTGTAGATTAAAGGCAGTAGTTAGCATAGACATTGAGAAATGCTTTTTGTCACTTCTTCTTGACAAAATCCGAGGACATAGAGTACAATTCTCTTCGCAATTATTAAACCAAGGCTGAATTCAATGCTGTCCGCAGTGTAGATCAAAAGGAAGTAGTTAGCATAGACATCGAGGAATTCTTTTTGTCACTTCTTGACAAAATCCGAGGACATAGAGTACAGTTCTCTATGCAATTAATAAATCAAGGCTGAATTCAAGTTGTGAACCCTGCTGTTCGCAGTGTAGATCGGCGGCAGTAGTTAGCATAGACATCAAGGAATGCTTCTTGTCACTTCTTCTTGACAAAATCCGAGTACATAGAGTACAGTTATCTGTGCAATTAATAAATCAAGGCTGAATTCAAGTTTCGAACCCTGCTGTCCGCCGTGTAGATCGAAGGCAGTAGTTAGCATAGACATCGAGGAATGCCTTTTTGTCACTTCTTCTTGACAAAATCCGAGGACATAGAGTACAGTTCTCTGTGCAATTAATAAATCAAGGCTGAATTCAAGTTGTGAACCCTGCTGTCTGCAGTGTAGATCGAAGGCAGTAGTTAGCATAGACATCGAGGAATGCTTTTTGTCACTTGTTCTTGACAAAATCTGAGGACATAGAGTACAATTCTCTCAGCAATTAATAAATCAAGGCTGAATTCAATGCTGTCTGAAGTGTAGATTGAAAGGAAGTAGTTAGCATAGACATCGAGGAATGCATTTTGTCACTTCTTCCTGACAAAATCTGAGGACATAGAGTACAGTTCTCTGTGCAATTAATAAATCAATGCTGAATTCACGTTGTGAACCCTGCTGTCCGCAGTATAGATCGAAGGCAGTAGTTAGCATAGACATCGAGGAATGCTTTTTGTCACTTCTTCTTGACAAAATCCGAGGACATAGAGTACAGTTCTCTTTGCAATTAATAAATCAAGGCTGAATTCAATTTGTGAACCCTGCTGTCCGCAGTGTAGATCAAAGGCAGTAGTCGGTACAGACATAAGTCTGCAGTGCTGTGGCGCTGGGTTCGCAGGGGGCTTGTGTAGAAAAGGCCCGTGTTCATGGCGGCAGCCACATGCCAGGGTAAGGGCCGCCGCTCTGCAGACTCATTGGTCTTCCCATAAGTGAACCACACCCAGGGCCTGGTCTATTTATTCATATTCCTACACTGAAGTGGCGTACATTGGACCAGCCCTCTCTACTTCTGCATCCAGGGGGGGCAACACAGCTACATGACCGAGATCTTTCCCACTGCCGGAGATAACATGGTTGCGTCCACTGTGCACTACACTACAAGTATCTATAGTAAATCTCCACCTGGAGAGGTTTGAGCTTTGCATAGTGAGGTCTGTGCAGCACATCTGGGTTACACTTGGGATTGTGTGCATTATTATTGATGGCCAACTTGTCTCCTTCACACATACTTGGTTGCCACATCTCCCAACTTTCAGCTATTGTGTGGTTGAGGGGATATGGTATTTTGGGAAGGTCCATTGTCCTGTTTTGCGCTGCCTCGGTGGTAGTAGCAGGGGGGTGGTCCGGGGGGAGGTTCTGGTGGTGGTGGCGCTGGGAGTTGTGGCCTTATTGGGTGTCGGAGTTGCATGATCCATACCTCTATCACGTGTTGGTCTTTAGAAGTGGCTGTGAGTTGGGTGTAATTCACGCAGTAGATAGTTGAACTCCTTACATCAGTTAAAGGTTGATGTTAAATTGTTACTGGTAAGTCATCCTATTGCCTGTTTTTAGATCGCATTGGAGAATTGTTTGGTTGTTGAAATATGGGGAGTGGTGTTTTCGTGTTTTTTTGCACAGGACCTCCTAGTTTGTATATCATTAGCGTTAGTTGTGGCTCTGGTTTGTGGCGATTTTATTGGCAGAAGGTATCGATGGAGGAGTTGTGAGATTTGCAGTTTTAAAAAAATAAGCATGGTCTCCCACACTTCATTTGTTAAAAAGCCCCCGGGTGGGCCAGGTCCTGTTGGCACTTCAAAATTAAGGTGTGGGGGCTTGTGGGGGCCCCCACAGCCCTGGGGACCACCACCTCCCTGGGGCTTCATAATTTATGCATGGGGCCCCAACGCAGCCCTGGGGACAGCTACCTCCCCGGGGCACTAAATATTCAAGTGCCTGGGGACCAGCACCTGCCTGGGGCATTACAAATGATGGGAGGGGGCTGTGCTGCCCCCCTCCAGGAGCAATTGATGGCCCTGGGGAAAGCCACCCCCCAGGGCCGGCTCCTGTAATGTCCCGGGGTGCCCACCCCTGGGACATTGCTGTTTGCTATAGCAGGGCGGGAGCACCTCTCCCGCCCTGTCAAAGCAAACTCTGCTTTGGTATTTGGACACGAGAGCAGGAAATCTGCGATCGCTTCCAAAAACCAAAGCAGATTGCTTTTGCACAAAGGGGAGCTGCATGTGAGCAGCTCCCCTTATGCAAAAGAAATGCAAGCTCCCGCAGGAGGCAGGGAGCCGGCTGGGACTGTGGTTCTGAAAAATATGGATCCGTAATAGTACCGGACTCGAGAATAAAAACTTCGTCGAAATAGGACGAATTTGGTATCAAAAGACCGAGAATGACGAGTACATCAAGTACATGTATTTTCGGCATATTCGAGTGACGATTTCACCTCGAAATCGCCATTTGCCTTCTAAAACCCTTAGCTGCATGTTGCCCTCTACATAGGCCTTAATCCAGTCGAATTTGATTCCACAAGGATACATACTCCTTAATCGACTTCTTCCTGACCCCAGTACAAGTTAAAACCATTGCCCCAGGCCGAGCTCGTTAGGTCAGTTCCCTCCCAGTGGCAGAGCAAGATAGCATCTAGGCCCAACCGGCCATAAAGCCATTTCAGCGCGCACACCTGCCATATCTCGCTCACATCTTTCTCCACTCCTTTTCCTCACTTATTTTATGATGGGGAGGTGACCGTTTTTATTAGGGGTCCAGCGATATCTGATGAAATGTTGGGCCTTGCCGGATGATTTGTTATGAGCAGCACGACGTGAAATATGTACATGTCATCATGACTCTGCTTTTCTTTTGTAATCAGTAACCATAAATGAAATACCACGAATGCAAGGAATGTTTTGCCCAAGGGTGAAAATTGCGTATAAGAAGAGAAACCTAACCTTGTGAAAGTGTGCAGTCTCCTGAATATACTTGTATCGTACTTCTAGGACCCTGTCACCTTGGTTGCAGCCAATAAACAAATCTTTGACTTCACCTGGAAGACTCTGAAGTTTCTGTAGGTCTGACTCAGGAGAACCCGAGGTCTCTGGTGTGTTGATCCCCTGGCACCGCTGGGTTACCGGTTCGGTACCGGTTCTTAAAAACCCAGTACCTCATTTGGCGCCCAGCGTTTGGGGCGATTCCAGTGGTACCAATCAGCCTGAAGATCGTGAGGAGCTTCGTGTGAAAATTCCGGAGGAGGGCCCACCACCTCATCGACCCCTGCATGTCGACGTGGTCCGAAGGTCTTTACTGCGAGGTTCCCCGCTTCTCGACGGCTACAAGGACTGCTGCCCTGGCTATCGCCCTGATGTTGGACCCTTGAAATTTTCGGTAGAGCGAAACGCTGAGACGAGTCTTCTGGTGAAGCCATCGATATTTTCAGTTAAGTATAAGTGGAGCGTCTCCCAGTCCTTAGTTGGACTTACTTTGTGGTATCTTGGAGATACATAAAGGTTTTTATTGGTTCTGGCAAGCACCATAACCGAAGGACTCGTGTATTCACGAGAAATATCGTAATCGATAAATCCTTTGAAGTTTCGGAACTAGACTAGAGAGTGAGGATGCCTAGTCTTAGACTCGGGAATTGGTTTTGTCTTGGTAGTAATAATAGGGACTCCCGATTGGAGGACTCGTGTCCGGTTCCTCCAGTTGGAACTCCGACTTACGAGCTGTACGTTAAACATGGGGTAGGCCCCATCGTTTACAACGAGGTATGGATTAAATACACTAGGAAAGATGATGTTTTAAAATGGCCCCAATATGGTAGCTTTGATTCTGAAATCTTAGATAACCTTGAAGTTAAACTCTTCAAAAAGAAAGCCCGGCCGGCGATGTTTGATTCTTTCCGCATATGGCGCAAAGAAGCCAAACAAAAAGAAATTAAATTAGCTAAGAAAAATAAGAGAGAAGGGGGACTTTCAGTAATGCAAGCTGCCGTGCAGTTTAAAAATAATGAGGAAGAGCAGATAAATGAGCAATTGCACAGGCAACGTAAAATGGCAATAGATAAGTGCTATCCAGTTTTGCCGTCTCTTCAGCAAGGGACAGCAAAAGAGCGTGAAAAAGACCAATTAATGTCGCAATTGTTAACTTCGCCACCCCCCTATGCGCAGAATGCTACAGCACCCCCGCAACCTTTTGTTGCACAAGCTGCGCCTCTGGCTCTTCCACAGCACCCACCAGCTGTTCTTCAGCTGGCTCCTACTTCTTCGGTGCAGCCTCCTCCAGGCCCACCGACCACTTCTGCTTCATCTATGTCTTCTACGATTTTGCCTACTGTACTTTCTACAACTCCTAATGCCCCTTCTATGATTTTGCCTAGTACCACATCTATTATTCCTCATACCTCTTCTGCCATCTCTGCACCCGCCTCATCTCACCCCGTTCTTTCATCTGTTTGTTCTTCCGTTTCACCTTCCCTTCGGCAGAAAATGGCCAGCACTGTTACTAATCTTCTTTTACCGCTTTTCGGGTCGCCTGCTACGACCCCTAACATAGGAAGAAGACAGTTGCGAAGTCAACTGCCCGATTATCAAGAGAGAGATTCCCTGAATAGTTTAGCTCGGAAATGGGTCTTGGACACTGCAAAATATGATTTACAGTCTGTCATGGAAGTTTTTCCTCAATGGGAAACAGCGACACAGAGATATGTGTTCGAACAGATGTGTGTTTTTCTTTGCGAGGATTTAGAAGACAATGATCAGGATTGCCTCCCACAAGAAATGTGTCGTATAAGGTTTAAGTTTAGTCTGGGTATGATTGTAGGTCCCGATGTAGAAAAAGCAGTCGAAATGCTATTATCATATCGAAGTAAGGGAAGTAGTTCTGGGTCACCATCGGAATCCAGTGCATCTAGTAGGAAAAAGGCACGACAATACCCTATGAGAGAAGTTCCCCCACAATGGAGAGAGGGTGACGCGACAGCTGTCCCACCTATCCTGCCCCACTTTCACCGCGTATGGGTACATGTTCCATGGAAGCGAGCTGAAGTTTTAGCACTCAAACAAACACTACCAGATCCGCGTAAAAATCCTGCAGGGTACTATAAAGAATTGTCGCAAACTGCTGGGTCATGTATAATGAATTTGGCCGATATCGATATGTTATTCGGGAACGTTGTTCCACAGCCTTTATGGGGAAAAATTCGTCATGTAGATCATGACCAGGAATTAGGTGACACGTGGGCTAATATTACTGCTGCAGATGCACGACAAGTTGGTGGTGCCAAGCCTGAGCCTCTGATAGCGGAACTACCTGGTAGAATAGTAGATTACATGAAAACGATAATACCTGCAATACGCGTAAATTGGGATAAGTTATCTGCATGCAAGCAGAAGAAAGAAGAAACTGTTTCAGATTTCTTCACCAGATTTGAAGAAACATTCATTGACCACAGCGGTCAAGATATGACCACAGAAGGTGGTCAGAGATTGTTTGTCGATAAATTTGTCCACAATCTGCTTCCAGATTTGTGTAGAAAATTGAAAGATTCAGAAAGTTCTTGGGCAGTCTCATCTTCAGCCCAGATATTAGCTACCGCACAGTACTATGAGAATAGAGACAAGGATGAGAAAGATAAAGTAGAAAAGAAAACTAGAGAACTCAAAACGAAGGTTTTGCTACAGCAAGCCTATCCTCCACGTGGTGGTGGTAATAGAAATAATAATGGTCAGAATAACTACCAGAACACTTTTCAGCAGCCTCAGAGAAACTTGCAGAGATTCGATTACAATCAAAACCGCGTAGGTCCCAACCAGTGTTTATACTGCAAACAAGAGGGTCATTACAAATATGACTGTCCTGCCCTGCCGCAACGTACAAATGAATTTTCTGGCGTAAGAGGTCGTGGTAGTCAGCAAGCGCCTAGAGGTAGAGGGCGTGGAAACACCCCTCAGGACGCACGTCCCCTTCCACCACAAAACTCTATGAACAGGTTTGATCAGCAAAATAACGTATCTGACAGGACAGCTCAATACTACGTTGATGAGTATTACACAGAAAATGAGCAGTGGGAGAATAATGATTGCTAGGACAGCCTTAGACAAGGAGAGGGAGTTGTTTCAGTTCCAGTAGATCAGAGTGGACCTTACGTTGAGGTGATTACATCGGGTGTGTCAGAACCTTTTCTGTTGGATACTGGTGCTACAAAGAGTTCTATTATGCACTCCAAACTCCCTGGCGCACCTTTGTCTGGCGAAATGAACGTTTCCGTAGGTTTTTCTGCCGCCCCGGTTAGAAATCCGATTTCTGACCCTTTATCTCTTTCTGTTGGTCCTTGTGAATTCGAAGCACCCCTTATTTTGACAACAGGTTGTGGTGAAAATTTGCTAGGATTAGATTTGCTAAAAAGATTGTATGCGACTTTGTACTGTTCTCCCTCAGGAGTACAACTGACTTTAGGCAAGAAAGTGGTTTCTCCCATGTATTTGTCGAGAAATACGCTTCCAGCAGAATTGGCACTCCTTCCGGATATTCTTTGGGCAACTGGCCTGAATGATGTAGGTCTTTTAGAAATTCCACCATATGTTGTAACATTAAAGTCGAATGTCAAAATGCCACGAATTCCCCAATACAGAATATCCAATGAGGGCGAAAAAGCTTTGCTAGCGATTGTTTACGAGTTAATTGAGAAAGACGTAATTGAAGAAACACGAGACAATGTTTGCAATAGTCCTGTTCTGCCTGTTTTAAAACGAACTGACCCTTCTCAGCCACCTGTGTATAGATTCGTGATTGATCCTAGGGAAGTAAATAAGATAGTGGTGCCACAATTCCCAGTTGTCCCCGACATTACAACATTATTGACTATGATTCCAGCCTCTGCATCCTGGTTTTCGGTGATTGACCTGAAGAATGCTTTCTTCAGTATCCCGATTGCTGAGGAAAGCAGGGATATTTTTTCCTTTAGTCTAGGTGGTCGCAGTTTCCGCTTTAAACGCGCTCCTCACGGCTACTGTGAAAGCCCCTCAATATACAGTCAAGCTCTGAAAAGTCAGCTCGACGCAATGGTTTTGCCCAAAGGTTCCACACTCGTACAGTACGTGGACGATTTGCTCATAGCCGCGGATACTGAGAAAATATGTAAAATGGCCACGTTGGCACTACTGCGTCATCTATGTGATCTACATCACAAGGTGTCACTTTCCAAGCTCCAATATTGCCGACAAGAAGTGACCTATTTAGGTCATCTCTTATCGAAGGAGGGAAGGAAACTGACCCCAGAAAGAATTCAGGCAATAGCAAAATTAAATGTGCCAAGAACGCAGAGAGAAGTACGCGCTTTCTTGGGCATTACATCGTACTGTAGACAGTGGATTCCAAATTTTTCGTTATTAGCCAAACCCTTATTGGCACTAACGTGTACAAATACACCCAATCCCATTCCTTGGTCTGATGAGTGTCAGAAAAGTTTTCTTGAATTACGCACAGCATTATGTTCGGCCCCTGTGTTAGGTAACCCCAACTACAGTAAACCTTTCACATTATATGTCCACGAGAAGGAGGGTTGTGCATTGTCCGTGCTGACTCAGTTATACGGAGATAGACAACGGCCATGCGCCTATTTTTCGTCAACTTTGGATCCGGTAGCACGAGCATTGCCAAGTTGTTTAAGGGCCACAGCAGCAGCAGCTGTTTCTATTCGACAGTCTGCAGGTCTAGTAATGAATAATACACTAATCGTGATGGTCCCGCATGCAGTAGACACATTGTTAAATAGGACCAAGACACAGCACTTAACTAGTGCTCGACTGTCCAGTTATGAATTGACGCTACTAGCAAGCCATGTGCACATCAAAAGGTGCAGTACCCTGAACATAGCCACCTTGTTACCAATTGCTGAGGAATCGGATGCTTCAGAACAGCACGATTGTTTCCTCAGAACGGAGGAAGAGACGAAAGGAAGAGTTGACCTATTCGATACTCCTCTCGCCGAATGTGATGGTACATTGTGGGTGGATGGTTCCTGCTTTAAGCTCCCAAATGGTAACGTGACTACAGCATATGCTGTCACAACTTTGCACACAATCGTTGAAACTGCGCGAATACCACACGGTTCAGCTCAAGCCGCTGAACTCGTGGCATTAACGAGAGCATGTGTGTTATCCAAAGGAATGAAAGTGACTGTCTATACCGACAGCCAGTATGCTTTTGGAGTGGCTCACAGTTTTGGACGATTGTGGAGAGAACGTGGGTTCCTGACTTCGCATGGAGCTAAGATTCAGCATGGTCAGTTGGTGAATGAGCTTCTTGAATCACTGGCGTTGCCCCTGAAAGTAGCGATCGTAAAATGTAGTGCACACAAGAAAGTGATTGATGATGTTGGTCGTGGAAATGCATTTGCTGATGAAACTGCTAAGGAAACGGCAAAGAATGTGATGAGCCGAATGTATGTTGCGAGCCCAGAAAGATGGACTGGTGATGTTGGAATATGTGAAGACACGATAGAAAGTGTGAAGTCCATCCAAGCTGAGGCCACGGAGAAAGAGTTAAGCATGTGGAGAGAAAGTACAGGGAGAATGGATGCAAATGGTTGTTGGATTGAATCGACAGAGCAACAGAGATGGTTGTTACCCGATGCATATGTGCCTGCAGTGGTTACAATGGCTCATGGGATGGCCCATATCAGCGCGAAAGGGATTTGCGAGTTGTTGGCCCCAGTGTGGAAGAATTTAGGGATTCCCAAGTGTGCAGAGAATGTTGTCAAGAATTGCATGGTATGTCTGAAGCACAATCCTGGTAGGGGAACCCCAACTCCAGCTGGTCATTTTGCACCTCCTACGTATCCGTTCGAGGTTTTGCAGCTAGATTTCATACACATGGAGAGGTGCAACAACTTAAAATATGTGCTCGTGGTTGTTTGTGCCTTCTCAAGATGGGTAGAAGCCTATCCCCTAAGGGACAATACTGCCTTGTCCACAGCGAAAGCCCTTGTGAAAGAGTTCTTCCCCAGATTCGGAATGCCTAGAATGGTCTGGTCGGACAACGGAAGTGAATTTGTGGGTTGTGTGATGAAACGAGTGTGTGAAGGGCTAGGCATTAGTCAGAAGTTCCACGCTGCAAATCACCCCCAATCAGCTGGATTAGTGGAATGTTACAATGGCACGCTTAAACTTAAATTGGCCAAAATCCAAGCGAGCACAGGTCTTAAATGGCCTGACGCTCTACCCTTAGCACTCCTATCCACCAGAATGACTGTGCATTCGCGAATGAAACTCAGCCCCTATGAAATAATCTTTGGTCGGCCAGCCAACATATGGGGAGTGCCTAGGCCCACGAAGTTTAGCGAGCTGCAACACCCCATTTTGCTTGACTATTTGTATGAATTGACGGCTAAATTGCGTGCTTTATATCAACAGGTCCACAACACCTTGCCTCCGGTTTCCGAGACACCGGGTCACTCCATTGACCCCGGCTCCTGGGTGTTGGTCAAGAATTTCCAGAGGACAAGAAACGACCAGCCCAGATGGACCGGACCTCACCTCGTCCTCCTGTCTACAAGGTCGACCGTTAAAGTGGAGGGGAAGGCCAATTGGGTCCACGGGATCCATTGTAAGAAGATACCCTTCCCTCTGCCAGATGACCAATGGGTCCGGACAGGAGGCACTGACTCAAAGCGCACAACTGATGAACGCGTAAAAGAAGCTAAACGTGATTGTGAAAGTGGGAACATTTTCCAAGAAACTACGCCGCCATCAGAACAATTGAACTCTTTGGAACCTGAGCTACTATTTCCGGACCAGACAATAACCGGGAAAAGACGCTATAATTTACGACCGAGAAAAACAGACTAAAGTAAAAGTGATTTATTTTATGATCCGAGAGAAAAACCTGTGGACTAATAAAAAATAAGTTTTTTCCAAAATGCTATTTTTGAAAGTACAGATTCTCCCATCTAGGTAGCTTGCTTATTTTTGTTTTTTTCGAACCGCCATCCGGGTTCCGCTGCTAGGGTCGCGGTTGATTAAAGACTTTTGGGTGCAGCTGACAACAATAGGTTGCTGGTTCCAGTTGGTCGAAGGGAGCCACCCTAGACTGACGGAAGCATCCTTTAGCAGAAACAACCTACCGCCGCGGGCAGCACCTTAGAGAGGATGGAGTTTCCTGATGTGGAGAGAACTGCCAAACAAATGAACTTTAAGCAGAGACTTTTGAAAGCAATGAGAAAGAAAATTTTTATAATAATGTGTATTTTTATGCTATTTAGCGTAATGGTGTTTTTAATAAGCTATGTTCTATTCTCTTTTCACGTGACATTCACGCCTACTACATCACCCATACCTCCCCCTACTGTTTCCTCTCATTCTTTCCACTCTTTGCCTGACCACGAATCAAATAGGAGATTAGAGTTCATTAATAACTCCTTTGTTCAGCTATTACACCAACACCAACTTGTAATGAACACAACCAACTGTTGGGTGTGTGGTCTCATGCCCCACACCACGGATAGAGGTATCCCCTATTTGGTCCTGCCATTTAGTCGCAATGGGTCAGTATGGGCATATAGGACAATGTTCATATATGCACGAGAAATCCAACCCCTACGTTCGGTAAAAGACAACCTCAAGACTAGCGCCCTAGTCAAGGGTATAGTTGACATGATCAAGGAAGTAACTTCCTATGAAGATACTCCAGATGATGAGATACTTGCATATGTAGGTTGGAACGTGACCGGACATGCCACTACGTTAAGTGAGAAACAGCAAGCCAAAAGATCGTCCCCTATCTGGATCGTACCCCATCAAGGTCACCTGTGTCTGCAAGGTATTGGCAAGAATCCCAGAGCTCAGCTAGGGAAGAGTGTCTGTACAGAAACGTATGTTTTTGGATCTCAGACTTCCCCTGCGTTTTTAGCTGCTAAGGGTACTTATTTCATCTGCCATGACAGAGCCTATACATGGCTGCCCCCTGACTTCTTGGGCTCATGTTTTGTTTCATTCCTGTTACCTCCCACCTACACAGCAGCGGCGGATTACCACCGGACAAGGGTAGTTAGAGGTGTTTTGAGTAAAGAAGACACTGCAAGTCAAGAATTTGGGGACTTTGCAAAGGGTTTTCTGTCGTTCTGGGGATCCATGGCTAACAGTAGAAACATAAGGCAATTAACAAGGGTAGTTGAATCCACCGTGATTGAAACTGCCGGTGCCCTTAGTAACCTGACTGCTGAGCTCCAGTCGGATCGACTTATGACCCTTCAGAACCGGGTCGCTTTGGATGTAATACTTGCGGACCGAGGTGGAGTATGCAAATTGATCCAATCTAGTTGTTGCATTTTCATCCCAGATAATGCTCCAACCGTGTACAGGGCCATCTCCAAATTACATAAAATTTCTGAATCTATCCATGTGGATAAAGGAGATTGGTCGTTAATGGGATGGCTCTGGGAACTGATATCTGCCTGGGGATGGAAAATTCTGATGGTCATTGGGATGGTCTTAGCCATTCTTTTCCTGTTCTGTCTATGCATACAGTGTGCTCCTGCAATATGTGGCCTCTGTGCTACATCATGTGTGAGGAAGCCTGTGTCAAGAGACGAACTAAGTACTAGAATGATGTTACAGCAACATCTCAATGACTTTAGGAATATAGATCTGGACTCAGACTAATATGAGAATAGATTAATTGCCTATGTAAGGGCAAAAGGAGGGTTTGTGGTTCTGAAAATCTGGATTCATATAATAGTACTGGATTCGATAATAAGAACTTCGTCGAAATATGACGAATTTGGTATCAAAAGACCGAGAATGACGAGTACATCATGTACATGTATTTTCGGCGTATTCGAGTGACGATTTCACCTCGAAATCGTCATTTACATTCTGAACCCTTAGCTCCCATTTATATGTTGCCCTTTACATAGGCCTTAATCCAGTTGAATTTGATTCCACAAGGACACATACTCCTTAATCGACTTCTCCCTGACCTCAGTACAAGTTAGAACCATTGCCCCAGGCCGAACTCGTTAGGTCAGTTCCCTCCCAGTGGCCGAGCAAGATAGCATCTAGGCTCAACCAGCCATAAAACCATTTCAGCGCGCACACCTGCCATATCTCGCTCACATCTTTCTCCACTCCTTTGCTTCACTTACTTTATGATGGGGGGGTGCCCGTTTTTATTAGGGGTCCAGTGATATCTGATGAAATGTTGGGCCTTGCCAAATGATTTGTTGTCGGCAGCACGAAGTGAAATATGGACATGTCATCATGACTCTGCTTTTTCTTTGAACCAGAATATGTTAACTATTTACTTTACAACCAAGAATGTTTTGCCTAGGGCCTAAAACTGTGTATAAGAAGAGAAGCCTGACTTCATGAAAGTGTGCAGTCTCCTGAGAACATACCCGTATTGTACTTCTAGGACACCTGTTACCTTAGTTGCAGCCAATAAACTAATCTTTGACTTCACCTAAAAGACAGAAGTGGAAATGGTCAAATCAATTCTGTCCTCAGATTGAGAAAGCTAGGAAGAATGCAAAAAAAGCTGTGTCTACATACCTCAGAGATCATAGAATGGATTCCATCTACAACTACAACATACGTTTTGATATGGATGGCATGTACAGAAGTGATGGAGTTCATTTCACAGATCAAGGAAACAGAGTTTTTCTCAACAACCTCAAGTTGTGTATCTGCACTTACATGTAGGTCTCACAAACTTGCAATTAAAACAAGGGCTCTTTTAAGAGCCACCCTATAACTCAGTAACACAGGCCCCACAGCCCCCGCAGTGCAGGAGGGACCCCAGGCATCAGGGGGCCCTCTCAGCACAGTGCTCCGGTTGAAGAGCTCCTGATTGAGTCGAGAGGGAGTCCCTCCACGTACCTTGCAGGGGCTCCCTCAAGTTTCGTTACATCACCTCAGCCAAACTGTTTTAGGCCCAGGCCAGCCTCACCAAAATGTCTGGTAACTGGGCAAAGACCCTCAATTCCCTGAACTCCCTGCCACCTCCTCACCTCCTGCGGCAGCCGGCATTCCTTTTCAACAAAGCCAGCTGCTTCATGCAAGCTCCCTTTGAATAAAAGCAAATCTGCTTCGCTTCATAAAAGTAAGAGCAAATTTCCTCCTCTTGCTTCTATCAAGCGAAGCAAAAGTTTGCTATGACAGAGCCGCAACTCTCCGTACATCCTGCTTTGCCATAGCAAACTACAATGTCCATGGCGTAGGCACCATGCCTCATTGTTGGAATCGGCCCTCGGAGATAATGATACCCAGAGCCAAAGTTCCTCAAGGGAAATTACACGATGCGCCTCCATCTAATTTAAAGCCAGTGAACATCATACTCCCCAGGGCCAGCAGTCCGCAACACACCCCACATTTTAATTCATGAATGCCCAAAGAAGTAGTGCGCCCGGGACAGTGTGGGGGAAGCTTCACCCCTCCACACTGAAATTTTACGTATACCTCCAAAACACGTCCTGCTCCTCGGAGCAGAGGGGGAGGGAAGACACCTACCCCCATTTCATTATATTTACTCAAAGGAAGTTGCGCTCCCCATGACAGAAGCAAACCCTGCATCATAACTAAACATTGTTCCCAGAACTGGCGCACACGGGCTTAATTAAATGGAGCACTCAACACCGCTCTTGGTTTTCTCTTGCCTGCCGTGATTCCTAGTTCCTATGCAAATCCCACCGAAAACATTTAGAAATGTTTCTTTATTTTCCGACTCCCTGTGACCCCCCTGAGCACCCTAGGAAGGTCGCAGTGTTCCTACCCTACTCTCTTTTACTTTTTCACCCTTTTCCCCCTACTTGTTTCAACCAACTCACAAAATGGCTGCCAACGCTTCCTATTTTGAAGTGTTGGCAGCCAATTCCAATGCCATTTTGAAATGGTAATCATCCCAGGTTGTAGCAATCCAATACACAGTTAAAATACAGTATAGGTCGAGGTATCTAAATTAAAACTCAACCTTAGTTCATAAAATGTATACATTGTTACTGTGTTTTGCCAACCTACAGTTCTTTATCTTGCTGTGTATCGGTCATTTGCAACCACTTGCGTCAGGTTGCAGACATTGCCCTGCGTTCTATGCCACATATTGCCGTGTATCGGCCCTCACATCGCATGCCATGTTTACGAAAAAACGAGTCTAGGCCTATTCATAAAATAGATTAATCTACCCTTGTAAATGATTCTTCAGAAAACTATGGAACTACAAGAGTTTATCTTCCCAAATATATATATTTTACCTACTGGCAGTCACCAGTAGGTAGTTATAGTTAGGACCTAGTTTCCATAGGAAACTTATTTTTTGTTTTCCCAATAACTTTAGCTCCAGTTGATGAATCTTTGCGAAATTGTCAAAACATATGGGATGTTCCGGTCAGCTCCTATCTTGAAAGTTTCTGGGTGATTCGCCAAGCGGGGCCGAGAAAAAAGGGGGGGCCCAAAACGTGTTTTCTCCACATTATTTACCATAGGAAACTTTAGACAGGACTACAGCTCGAACTGCTGAACAGAATTACATCAAATTAGGCAGAAATGTAGTGCTTGGTTCAGAAAGCGCCCTTTGTTTAAATGGTGTAAATCCATTCAGTAGTTGCTGAGAAAATCAAAAAATAAAGGATTCGATCTATAGAGGCACCGAGGATCTGCTCACCCTCCAGACCATGAGCTTTATGCTAATTGGCTGTCAACACTCCAAACCAGGAAGTGTTGGCAGCCATCTTGTGACCCGAGTCACAAGAAAACAGAAAAACTAATGCGCAGACGCGCAGAACAAGAAAAGGGGGCAGGGTAGACCCCCTAGGCCTACTCAGGGGATCCCACAAGGACCCCCCAGGGCCAAAAACAGCATTTTTGTTTATTTTGGTGAAATTTGCGGGTTCCCGCGCTTCATTTAATTGAGGCCCCCGGGTGGGCCAGGTCCTGGGGGCATTTTCTAAAAATGTATGCGGGGGCCCACCACCTCCCTGGGGCTGTGCAATAGGTGGGAGGGGGGCTGCGTGCCCCCCGTAGAGCCAGTGATAGCCCTGGGGATCGCCACCCCCAGGGCAGGCTCCTGCAGTATACCAGGGTACCCACCCTGGGACACTGCTGTTTGCAATGGCAGGACAGGAGCTTTGTTTCTCCCGCCCTGTCATTGCAAACTGCTTTGCTTCATTGAAGTGAGAGCAGGGAAACCACACAGTGGGATTGCTAAGACGTCTACGGAGGCCATGGCCCCCTTTCTCTACCACTCTGCAAACATGCCTCGTGGCAGACTACGGGATGGGGGATGAAGTAAAATTTAGTCCTGAGGGAGTTTGGGGACAAGAATCCCTCCCGGTACCTCCTGTAAGTTCTACGCAGCAGAATTTCTGAGCATTGGTTGGAAGCCCAGCGCCATTTCTTCACCACTCTGCAAATGCGACTACTCCTTATAGTAGCATATTTCTGAACCTCTGACATTAGAAGTAGTTTTAATCCCCCTTCCCTATTATGTACTAGGGCCTTACAGAGGAGGTCATGCTAATCACAGGGGGACCCCCACATATAGTGTACCCTAGTGTATGTAGGTATTTTCACTGTAATCCAAGTGTCTTTTAGCATAGCACTGGTTCTAGACCTGGTTAGTCAGAGTCAGTTACCACCAGTACCCGGCTGAAAAAGTTGTGGGCACAGGATGATTTTGCAACAAGGTGTCTTTCTGCTCCTCTGTTTGTTCTTTCTGCACATGTCTTGCTTCTTCCTGCACTTTTCTTCGTCTTTGTGGACTTCTTTTGCTTCTTTCTGCATTTCTTTTGCTTCTTTCTGTGTGTTTTTTCTTTTTTCTTCAAATGTCCTACTTCTGTAGGCTTAGTTAGAAACTAGCATTTAAAAAACCTTTGAAATTCACCTAAAAAACCATAGGTGTCAGGCACGTTATAGTTAGAAATTAGCATTTAAAAAACCTTTGAAATTCACCTAAAAAAACATAGGTTTCAGGCACGTTATAGTTAGAAATTAGCATTTAAAAAACCTTAGAAATTCACTGAAAAAAACATAGGTTTCAGGGGCATTATAGTTTGTTGGACATTTCACTCGTACTAAACCAGTGAAATTCCCCCATTATAGTTAGTTCAGCTAACTATAACTCGCGCGCTATATATAATGCACTGCTGATGACGTCACATATTACATCACATATTACATCACCCATGACATGGTCAGTGACATCACTCATGACATCACTAATGATATCTCAAATGACATCACTCATGACATCACTAATGACATCTCAAATGACATCACTCATGACATCACTCATGACATCATCCTTGTGATAGAGTGGCAGACCTCCTCTCACCCTAATATAACCTTTGATACACACATTCAAAAATACAAACTAACATTTTCTTTTTTTTTTTAGATTGGTAAAATGAGTATCTTTAATTGAGTTACATTGACACTTGTCATATACAGCACTTAGAAACAACACAATTTCTATAAAAACATAATAGTAAAAATGGAGCCTTAATATTAATATAATTTTTTAACACTTGTGCAGTTTCTTTTTTTTTTTTTTTACTTTTTTTTTATTCTTCACCAGATAATACAGTTCCAACAATTATTCCATTCCATATATTTATAACATACAGCCAATGCTCATCATAAACATTTACATTTCTTCAAACGTATAATACAATGCGAAGTGTAAACAAAAAAAGATATACCAAAAAGAAAAGGAGGGATGGGGTTAGAAGGACTAGCAACAGAAAAAAACCAGTTTATAATATTATTGAATTCATACCCAGTTTATGCAATACAGGCTATTTTCCTATCTTTATGAAAATATCTTTTTGTCCATTACCCCTCTAATTTCAATTTCCATTGCTCTACCGGTGCCCAGATCCGTTTACCAATCTGCATCGCTTTACGCCCTTTTTTTCATATAGAGATTTCTCCAGAGTGTACATAGCTAAAAATCTTGAAAGCCATTGGTGAAATGACGGAGGATTAGGATCCTTCCATAAAGTTGCTATGCAAAGTCTAACCAAAGCCATTGCGATAAATATAAATTCTTGATGCGGTATGTCCTGTCCATCATTTCCTACCCCCAAAATCATAACCACATTTGTTAGCCTAACAGAGATCCCCAATTCATCATAAAAAAATGTTACAATCGCCTGTTTAAGAAGATCTAAATTAGGACATGATGCAAACATATGAATTGTATCAGCCTGCAGGCTTTGGCATCTCGGGCAAGATATTCCATTCGTTCCCCCCCCCAGCGTGCTATTCTGTGCGGTGTATAATACAATTCATAAAAAGTTTTATAGCATTGTACCTGTAAGTTTGCCACTTTAACAATAGAATTTGTAAATTTTAGTGATTTCTCCCCCTCATTTCCAACTAAATTTAATTTTGTTCTCCATTCATCAAAATATTTTATCCTATCATAATCGTTATATTGACAGAATGCCCCATACAATTGTGAGATTGAGCATCCCTTCTCATTTTGAATAAATTCCATCAAAACGGCTCTTTTGAAATTACAGTGCTCTGCCAGTTTCCTTTGTATTACTGACCTTATCTGTAAGTATTTAAAAAAATCTCAACGATCAAACTTATATAGTTGGCATGCCCTTTCAAAAGAAATTAAACCTAAATCATCCGTGATATCTCCTATTGTGCCCACCCCAGATTAATCCCAACGCTTCATCACTTGATCATGGAACACCTCCGGGTGGAGTTCATTTTTATATAAAGGGGTGTAGAAATTCATTCGCCCTAGCTTAATCTTTTTCCAAACAGTAGACCAAACTGATATAGCAGCGCCGAAGACCTTAAACTTTGTTCTCTTATAATAGTTTAGCTCCTTAAATGTGAGCAGTCCCTTATTAGAATCCCGAACCAATAAATCATATATGTCCCTCCAAATATCCTTTGTATTTCCCCCTAAAAGTCTTCTGAGATAATGCAGAGCTGCTGCCAGATAGTAACCCTTAAAGTCTGGCACGGCCAGACCTCCCCGTTCCTTAGAGAGCGCCATCAGTTTTATAGCTCTCCGGGTTCTGCCCTTTGCCCATATAAATCGGTTGCAGATCCCATCAATTTCCTTAAACCACTTGTTATTAAATATTAAGGGGATTGTTCGTAAGAGATATAAGATTTTGGGGAGGAATAGCATCTTGATAACATTGCACCATCCGATTATTGTTAAATGTAGGTTGTCCATCCCACCCAAATCTAGTTTAGCCTTTCTGATCACAGGGATCAGATTTTCGTCAACCACCTTGGATAAGTTAGAAGTTATAGTAATGCCCAGATAGACAGCCGATTCTATTACTCTCACGTCATTTATCGTAACAAATTGGTTTACAACTATCTGTGTTTTAGCCTGATTAAGTTTATATCCTGACAGGAACCCATATCTTTTTGCCTCTTTCTCTATTTCCTCTAACACTGTTACTGGAGCTGATGATGTAATTGCCAAATCATCTGCATATCCCAAAATTTTGGTCTCATAGCCATTCAGAACAATTGGGCAAATATCCATGTTTACTTCTATGTGTCTTAAAAAGGAATCTATATAAAAGGCAAAGAGCAGCGGGGAACAGGGACACCCCTGTCTGGTTCCCCACTCGATTTTAATAATTTCACTCTGTTCCCCCGCTACTCTCACCCTTATAACCGGACATCTGTATAAAGCTTTTAACCCACTTAAGCATCTCTTCCCGAAGTTAAGTTTACTCATTGTTGCCCACAGAAAACCCCACGAGACCCTATCAAATGCTTTTTCAGCGTCCAGTAATATTAAGGACATAGGGTCTCGTGAGGCTGCCGTTCCATCAAACAGAGTAAAAACCCTTCTAATATGATCAGCTGTCCCCCTACCTGGAGAGAACCCGTGCTGACGATGGGAACCTACCTTGCCAATTACCAAACTCAACCTGGTAGCCATTACTTTAGAATAAGCCTTAGTGTTGCTATTCATCAGGCTGATCGGTCTGTATGACCCGGGGTCAGTCGAGATTTTATTTTTCTTTAAAAAAACACCATTGACTCTTCTCCCCAGGACCCCGGTGGCTCAGCTCCATTCTGAATTGAAACCATAAGTGTATTAATATCGCCTTCTAGGATTAAGAAGAATTTCTTATAGAATTCTAACGGTATTAAATCAGGTCCTACATCCTTCCCCGACGGCAAGCCTTTAAAGGCCATTAATATTTCTTCTCGAGTTAAGTTTACCTCCAACATATTCTTGTCTTCCTCAGTGATTTTATCTAATGAAGCCGCCTCAAGATAGCTCTCCATTTCCCCCCCTTCTAGTTCTTCTACCTCCTGGCTGTATAATTTTTGGTAAAAGTTTTGGAATACTGAACAAATTTCTTTTGGGCTTTTAGCTACTACCCCTGCTTCTGTAATCATTTCTGTTATCTGTCCTCTAGTAGCTGCCTGTCGAGTTCTTAACGCTAAAATCTTTCCAACTTGTTCGCTATATTCATATTGTTCTTCCCTCCTTGCTATATACTTTCCTGCTGCTTTTGCCGCGTAAACTTCACCTACTGCTGCTTTAGCCTGGGCTAGATTTTGTATCACCCCTGTCACATCCCCTTTGGCCCTTATGATCTTTACCAGTTCTTCCTCTAAGCTTACTACCGCCTTTATCCTCTTCTCTATTGCTTCTTTTTGCAGTTTATTACATCTGAGAGAATAGCTTATAGTTTCTCCCCTTATACCAGCCTTCATAGCGTCCCACACTATTGAAGGTGATGCCGAGCCTCTATTATGCCCCAAAAACTCTTTTAGCCAAATTTCTATATGGGCGATATATTCTACATCCTGGAGTAATGCTCTCTCAAATGTCCATGAGGTTGGACTTTTACGTAGATTTAGTAGAGAGATTTCCAAAGAGAGTGGATTGTGATCTGACATCAATCTCTGTAGTTTTTTGAGGGAGAGATCAAAAAATAATCTAACCGTGTTAAAGTTTTATGGGGTGCCGAATAGTATGTGCTGCCTCCCCCTCCCATTAACTGCTCCCAAGTATCAACTAATCCATTATCCAACATAAGATTAATCAAAGCTCTATGGCTTTTTTTCTTTCTGCCTTTGAACATGTTCGGATCATTCTGCCACAGCCCGTCAAGGCCATTTATATTAAAATCGCCACACATTATAATCGGGAGCGGCCAATTGGTCAACTGTGTATTTATATGAATAAGGCCCTCTGGGTCATCAACTGTAGGCGCATAAATAGAGCATAATGTGAAATTAAAGTTTTGTATTTGACATTCAGCCAAGATCCATCGACCATATTTGTCTACCTGTTTTTTTTCAGCATAACAGTGTTTCCTCGTGTCAATATCGCTACCCCACGTGTCCTTGTACCCTGAGTCGTACAGGCCATTAAATTATGTTATGTTATGTTATGTTATGTTACATCTGCTTATATAGCGCGGCGGCTGCCCCAGCGAAGGGGCGTCCCGGCGCTTGACTAGACAGGAGAGTACACAACATACAGACAGGTTATCAGGTCAGTTTAGCAGAACAGGTGGGTTTTTAATGCCTTTCTAAAGGTAAGAAGGTCATTTATACTCCGAATCCGCAGAGGTAGTGCGTTCCATAGTTTGGCAGCCATGTATTGAAAGGAACGCCCTCCTGTGCGGGCTAGCCTAAAACGGGGAATTGTGACCAGGTTTTTTCCTTCGGATCTGAGCGCTCTATTGGGAGTATACTGCGTCATAAGATGACATAGCATGGGAGGTAGAGATTTTTTTTGGATCTTAAAGGCCAAGCACAGGGCCTTAAAAGCGATTCTCTTTTCCACCGGCAACCAGTGCAGTTTTACCAGGGTCTTGGTTGCAGACTCGAATCGGGGTAGCCCTGTTAGGGCCCGCGCTGCCGCGTTTTGGACGCGCTGAAAACGTTTTTTTTCCGCTTGATTGGCTCCCAGGAGTAAGGAGTTAGCATAATCTAAGCGGGAAAGAATTGTGGCTTGGATGATTACCTGACGTGTGGAGGGGTCGAAGAATTTTAGTATCGGTCGTAAATTGCGCAGGATACCGAAGCTTGTGGCAGCTACTTTTTTTGTGTGGCTAGTAAAACTCAAAGTTGAGTCGAACCACACCCCCAGGTTTTTTACCTCTGTATTGGGGTTGGGGGGGGGGGCAAGATTGTCTGGCCACCAGTCTTTTCCCCAGGTTTCGGTATTTTTTCCTACTATTAACACCTCCGTTTTACCGGCGTTGAGTTGTAGGTAATTGGCCGTCAGCCACTCAGTTACTGCAGTGAGGCCATGTTTAAAATTCGGTGCTCCTGATCCGTTGTCATCACTCAATGTTACCACTAGCTGAGTGTCGTCAGCGTATGATACGATGGAAAGGTCCCACCTTTTGGCGACCTCAGCTAGTGGTTGAACATATAGGTTAAAGAGTGTTGGGCTAAGCGCTGAACCCTGAGGTACTCCCTGCCTTATGTTGCACTTTTTAGAGACAAAAGGAGGAGTAGCTACCTGGAAAGATCTGTCTGATAGAAATGCTTTAAACCAAGCCAGAGCTGTGTTCTTCACTCCTGCTGCCTCCAGTCTGTACAGAAGCACCTCATGAGAGACCGTATCAAAGGCAGCGCTGAGATCGAGCAGGATCAGCGCTGCCGTTTGACCGGAATCTCTGATGGATCTGAGATGTTCTGTGACACTAAGAAGTGCCGTCTCCGTGCTGTGGTCTGCACGGAAACCATGCTGGGAGGCGTCCAAGATATTGTTGGCATGGAGGTGTGCCGTAAGGGTGGTATTCACGTGGGATTCCACAATCTTGGCAGGCCATGGCAGTAAGGATATGGGCCTATAGTTATCAGGTTTTGTCGGATCTAAGTGAGGTTTTTTAATTATGGGATTAACCCATGCCTGCTTCCATTCTAAGGGGATTTCTGATGTTGCCAGTGAAGTATTAATGATGTCTTTTAGTGGATCAAGTACTGTGGTGCCTGCTTTCCTGAATTGCTCGGGCTTTAAAGGGTCGAGGGGAGAGCCTGACTTAATTTTTTGACAGAGTCCGACAAAAACCTCCTGATTTAGCTCCGGGATGCTGGTAAGTTCGGATATAATTTCTATTTTAGAGGGGGTGAGCACAGGCTTTGCGGGAAAGACATTGTAGATTTTTTCAATTTTATCCACAAAGTGCAGAGCCAATTTATCGCAGAACACCTGTGATGTAGAGATGTTAGCTTCTGCTTTTTTTGTGCTCAGATCTTTTAGAATTTTAAAGATTATCTTGGAAGGATTGGAACTTACATTGATTTCATTGGCATAAAAGGTTGCACGGGTTTTACAGATCTGTCTATGATATTTTTTCTGAATTATATTATATTGAGCTTTTAGCTCGGAGTCATAGTGTTTCCTCCATTTTCGCTCTGCTTTTTTACAGCTTTTTTTCAAAGCTAATAGCTCTTCGTCAAACCAAGGGCTTGACTCCTTGGCCCGTGTTTGAACCCAGGAGGTAGGAATCAGTATATCCAGGGCCTGGGTTATCCAGTTACAGTAGTTTTCGTAACATAGGTTAGAGTTGTCAGAGTGGGATAGCGGTAGTTCTTTGAGCAAGTTGGCAAAGTCTTCTATCCGTAGTTTCCTCCACGGCCTCTTATACATCTTGGGTGTTGGCCTTGGCTGGGATTTAGCCTGATTGGGGATGGACATAATGGTCAGCAAGTGATCCGTCCATGTCATAGGTATAGGCAAGGACACCACGGCCTCTTCTATGGTAGTAAAAATGGGATCTAGAAGATGGCCTCCAGTGTGCGTAGCTCCCTGGACCATCTGTCTAAGTTGAAACCCTTCTAAGTCGGCAAGTAGATTAGCTATTTTTGTCTCATTACTGCAGTCAAAGTGTATGTTCAGGTCTCCGAGAATGTTAAAATTCGCTGTTCCGGCGGCCAATGAACAAACTGTCTCTAATAGAGTTTTTACAAAATTGCTTTCATTTCCTGGCGGCCTGTAAATTAGAATGCCTGAAAAGGATAGATGAGGGTTTATCTTAATAGTATAGCGAGCGCTCTCGCAGCCTGCAATTTGTAGCTTAGTGAAAGTACATTCAAAATGGGATCTGGTCATTGCCGCTATCCCGCCTCCTCTGGTCTGTCTGTTTAGAGAGTGGATAGTATAGCCTGTGGGAGTGGCCAAGTTAGCTACCGATGTTATTTCATCTTGCATCCAAGTTTCAGTAATGAACAAAATGTCAAGAGATTGGTCGACAACTAAATCGTGTACTTGTAAGTAATGTTTACCAAGAGATCTTACATTCAGTTGTGCAACTCTTACCGAGTCACGCGCTGGTGTCGACAGAGGGGTTTGAGGGGGGGATATGTATGGGAGCAAATATCCACACACACATCGAGTGGCACTTTGCACCAGATGTGGGTTGATTTTTGTGCAGGTCAGGTGTATAGTGTTAAAGCCCATCAGCTGCGCCGGAGTGTAGGCACGCTGGGTTACCTCCGTTTGGCCAGGGTCCCTGGCGAGTGGCGACATCCTGGCGCAGACGGGCTTCTCTTAGGCGCGTCTTCGGCGCGCCCTTCGTGCGCCCGCTGCGCTCGTCCGCTGCGCTCCCTCGCCCTTGCCGGTAAAAATACTGCCGGCTGTCTAGGTTGGGGCGGAGCAACTAGGCCGCTCACCCAACCAAGATGGCGGTTCAGGTTGGGACAATCAGGAAGTGAGTGAGTGGCTCAGAAAGAACGGGCTGTCCCCGGAGTCTCCCTCCACATCAAACAGTCAGCTGCTGACTGGCGGTGGAACGAGGAGTCTGCGGGTGCCGAGTCAGCTCAGAGGTAGGGTGTATGCAGTAATAAATCACAGCATGTAACACAACACAACACAAGTATAATTAAATCTATACAAATGTGTAAATAAGATTAAAAAGGTTCGCCCAGTGAGAGAGCTCTAATTCAGCCCCTGGGACGATTTCAGTGCAATTTAAAAGATTTAAAAAATTACAAAGCTGTAAATCTGGCCGGAGAGCGAAAGTATGTCCAGCGTCTCCGCCTAGTCTTCCATCAATGCGCTCCCTTGCCCTTGCCGGTAAAAATACTGCCGGCTGTCTAGGTTGGGGCGGAGCAACTAGGCCGCTCACCCAACCAAGATGGCGGTTCAGGTTGGGACAATCAGGAAGTGAGTGAGTGGCTCAGAAAGAACGGGCTGTCCCCGGAGTCTCCCTCCACATCAAACAGTCAGCTGCTGACTGGCGGTGGAACGAGGAGTCTGCGGGTGCCGAGTCAGCTCAGAGGTAGGGTGTATGCAGTAATAAATCACAGCATGTAACACAACACAACACAAGTATAATTAAATCTATACAAATGTGTAAATAAGATTAAAAAGGTTCGCCCAGTGAGAGAGCTCTAATTCAGCCCCGGGACGATTTCAGTGCAATTTAAAAGATTTAAAAAATTACAAAGCTGTAAATCTGGCCGGAGAGCGAAAGTATGTCCAGCGTCTCCGCCTAGTCTTCCATTATAGCCCAGTTGTTCCAATAGAAACTTCTGCGATATCTCAATATGCGTCTCCTGGAGACAAATTAAATCAGCTTGCAATGTTTTAAAATATTCTCTCAGATCCCTTCTTTTTCTTGCATCATTTAAACCACAAACATTAATTGTAACTATGCGCATACAAGTTCGTTTTTTTTGTCTCTATTCTGTTTATTGTGCCACCTCCCCTTTCCCATTGGAATCTGCTTTTCCTTCCCATTATAGCCATATCTGATTTCATTTTTATTCTGATGATGAATTTTCCCCCGTTTTTCACCCCTGTACCACCCCCTACCCCCCCTCCCCTCTCAGCCCTCCCCCCACCCCCCTCTCCACCCAACAAGGCAAGTAGGCTTATGGCCTCTGTGATAGTGTCTGGCAGTCTGGCAAACTAACATTTTCAAAACAATGGACATACCAATACCAGCTACAACATACCCATTGAGCAATTCCAAGATCTACACACACATCCACTCATTCACCAACAGTCCTATACAGTCACTCATTCATGCACTCAGTCATCATATGTACTCATACACCTATACATACTGTTACACACCACCGCTCATCCATAGAGTTACTCAGACACATAGTCACACATGCAAACAAAGTATCAAACATCAATTTACTTGCATATACAGTTATACACATACCACCACATTTACTTCTAATGAAACTTACACATACTTCCTCTCTTAAACAATCACTTATAGAAACACATTCTTATTTATACAGCAACTTTTCCAATCTCTCACGCTCACATATATACACCAATACTCACATATAATCTCCACAAAGTGATCCTTAATTTCCGATGGACTACTCGCAGCGGGTGCTCAGCGTAGGTGCCCGATCCAGGCTCTGCAAATTAACTTTATTCCACCAATGCACTCCAGAAGGGTTAAATTTCAAAAAGCTATTTATTTAACAAAGCTCAACCAACACGTTTCAGCCTCCACGGACTTGCTCACGGTCAGTAAGTCCCTTCTCTCTTGAACTGCTTTATACACCCATGCAGCCCTAATGCGGCATTATGGTTAATGTAGTGCAGTTCCAAAATGTTTTAATTTTACAATATTTACACGAAAGGATACTTTGGTATTTACTAGAGAATCATTATATGCCACAGTACTGATAAAATATCAGGCAAAAAAGTTTTTAAGGGCCACATTCACATAGTATTCTGAGTCAAGCGTATAGTACGCAATTTTCCTTTTGTGGGCAACAATTAAGTGAAAACATAAAGACAGGGAGGTAAGATGGAGACTATACACGGGGGGAAGGGTGGGGAAAAGTTTTAGAGGGTAAAGAGAAAAAGGACCAGAAAGTGGCAACGGAAAAGGTCTGATAGGAGAGAGGAAAAGGGGGAAAAGAATGGGCACCATTTAAGGAAAACCATGCTGTTCGTTACACTGTGCACAAGGGGAGAATTTCATCCCCATGTATATAACCACTGTTGTTCAGTTCTCCAATTCGCAATTAGTATTGTTAATTCTATGGGTATGTCTTTCAACATTGCCGTGTGATGAGTTTCAACAGAGACCATAGAAAAGTGAGAAACAGAGTCTAAAAGGTAAGAAAAAGAAAAGAAAAGAGGAAAGGAAAGAGAATAAGTAAAGAGTGAGATACAGTGGATAAGGAGGGGGAACAGACATTCAGCCTATTACGGGGACTCGTACCCCTCAGATGTTACTCAAGTTTGAATTTCAGAGCGTCATTAAAGTTAGGTCACTGGGTACACTTTACCTCTAATCCAGGTGTACTGATAGTTCTTCATCATAGTTCATCCCTTTCTGGGTCTTTGTTTTGAGTCTGATAATGTACCGGGACTCCAGTTGGCGCAGCTTCCTAGTCCTGTTGCCACCTCGTTCGTCTGGCATGATGGTGTCAATCCCATAGTAGCACTTGGCCCACCAGTCTCCATTTTGGCATAAGATCATATGTTTTGCTGTCGCATATGCGGTATCCTTATTCTTAACCGCCCTAATGTGCTCCAGAATGCGTTTTCTCAAAGGGCAGATGGTACTTCCAAAGTATTTTTGGCCACAGGTGCACTCAATTATATAAATTACATACTGTGTGGTACACGTGATTATTTGATTCACCATTAGTGTGTTCCCATTCAGTTCTGTGATAGCGTTCCTATTTTTACCAATCTTGCATGCCTTACACAAATTGCATTTGGTAAAAACATTCTGTTGTTCAAGAAGCCAATTTGTTTGTTCTACTCACATATACTAGTTTAAAACATATGTAGTTACTCATAAAAACACTATTGAGATAGTCATTCACTCACCAACACACCCATACACACACTCATCCACTCATACAGTTCTGCACACATGCTGTCTCAACACATAAAAACAGTGAGTCACTCATTCATGCATCTATGCACTAAGTAATAACCCCCACCGAACCATACAGACATTCGGACACTCATACTGATACTCAAAATACCAACTAATAACCTATATAGAAACTCATATAGCTACTCACCAACCCAAGCAGCCAGCCACTTATACACAAAGCGAGAGACTGATTCAGATATTTACATATTTAAACATTACTCATTAACCCATGTATTCATTAAGATACACTTAATCAGTCAGTTATACAATCAATTTTACACAAACAAAATCATCCATTTAGACACTTATATACCCATTTATTCTTCCATCGACCTTGAGATATATATATAAAACATAGTCAATTTTCAGAAAAACATACATTCACTGGATGATGTCATCAGTTATGTCATCAGTGATGTCATGAGTGATGTCACTGACCATGTCATGAGTGATGTAATATGTGACATCATCAGCAGTGCATTGCGGGCACGCGAGTTATAGTTAGCTGAACTAACTATAACGGGGGAATTTCACTGGTTTTGTACGAGTGAAATGTCAAACTGAAACCTATGGATTTTTCAGGGAATTTCTAAGGTTTTTTAAATGCTAATTTCTAACTATACCATGCTTACAAACTTATGTTTTTTCAGTGAAAAAAAATAAAATATATATATATATATATATATAAATGTAAATGTTCTTTGTGAGAAGTTGGCCTGGTATATGATGTCCACAGTTCTGTGGGCACCTTGTATCAGTCCAAACAATCCCTTATGGTGGTGGTTGTAAGTCAACCTTATAGACAAGCTATCCTAGGGGTAGCATGAACTAAGCAGCCTTAAAGGCTTAACTCAAGAGGGCATGTGAAGCCAGCTGTTTTACCATATGCAATCCTGTAATATCAAATGAAAGGACACCGCACAAGGTATATATTTATAAAAAATATATGTATTTATTCTCAGAATAATTCCCACTACTCTTTATGAGCAATGAAGCACAAGCGTTTAAACAAAAGCACAATATAACATATGAAAGTTGCACAATTATGGATGAGGCTGGTGGCCACTCAAACCATATATCAAAAAGTGGTATAACATTCACTATTCGATCAGTGGTAAGGCCTAGGGCCTTGGGAATCGCTTAGACTACAGTGGACTAACAATAGTTAGGACGGGAGTAGCCCGCGGGATTCGGGTGCAGTGCCTAAAGCACACGCATGCACCAATGCAAAGTCAATGGTGCGTAAAAGTTATCGAGTTACAGTTTTAAGAGTCTTCCGACTGGACTAGAAGCACAAATCTTTAGACTTAGACACTAGAGGTGTAAACCTCTACAGGAGCACCGGCGTTCAAGAGTTACCTCACCCACAGGAAGCGGGTGCACAGGTGCAAAGATGTGTCGGTTTTCGTCACGCAGTTCTATGGTGCCTGGAGATGAAGATGCTGCAGGCGTCCAGAAGAGAAGTGTCTGGTGCGATCCAAGGGTGGATCGAAGATGTAGAGTGCCTGAAAGCAGAGGGGACAGAGTCTGGGTCACTAGCCAGTGACCAGGAAGGAACCAGGAAGGAACCAGGCGATGTTGGGCGCAATCAGGTTGATATTGTGAAGTTTGTCTCCGCTGCCACATGGACTCTGAAGCACCGAGGATGTCCTGGAGTGGATCACGAGCTGTCCCACGTAGGCTCTCGCTGTCGGCGGTGTCGGCTTCCGGATCAGAGTCAACAAACCTTGGCAAAAGCAACCCATGCAGGATTCGAAGATCGCTTAACCCCTTCGATGCTGATGACGGAACCGTTCCGTCATCAGTCACGGCTGAGCTGTGCTGATGACGGAACGGTTCCGTCATGACCGCGCCCTGTTCTGGAATGTCCAGCACAGGGCGCGGCTACGGCGCCGCGGTCAAGGTGTTAATACTCGGACCAGCAAGGTCAGAGCGGGTGCTCCTTTTCAGGGGAGTGAGGGCCAGTCTGGAGCAACCAGACCAGCTGTGTAAATTCTTAGGTTTGTCGGTTCTGGGGCCACTAGCCAACGGGCACGCGACGGGACCAACGCGTCAAGCAGAAAGATGCAAAAGGGCCCCACACAGCACTCGGTGAGTGTGGCGGGGTGAGCTTCGGTGCAAAAGCTGCTCGGGCTGGAGATTCTCAAACTCCAATGCACAGCTTCGAGGAAGCCTCGGGTGCTGCACGGTCAGCGCTTCGTGGTTTTTCCAAGATGGCCGCTCCCGCGCTTCAGGTCGCCCCCACGGGTCTCAGCTCTGTATAGACTGTGGATCGGGCTGCTGGAAGGTAGGAAAGCTGGCTCTTGTCGATCTCTGTCGCTCGAGTTCTAGCGGGAACTGCAACAAAGCAAACATCGAGGTGCTGGATGGTGCCTTTTTGCACAGGGTGGTCATTCCTTGACCACAAGGGCAATTCTTCAGTCTGCCACGCTGAGTGGGATGTCGAAGGGTCCAGAGTTTCGTTTCATAAGTTTCAGTCAGGATAATCTGATGTGCATTTGCACAGCTTCTACCTTTATTGCAAATCAAGGGGCTGGATTACCTGCTAGGTCCCTCCTATGGGTGGGACCAAGGAAGGGGGTGCTTACACCCCTTTCCCTTTGTCCAGCTTCGCACCAGGACTGGGGCTGGAGAGTCCCAGAACCGGTTTGGCTGGCATTTGCTCAGGGACACCTTGTGCGCCCCAGGCAGTGTCTAGTTTCTTTCAACCCTCCCTGCTACAATCCACTATCTCCTGTCTGGGGTGGTGTGACACCTCCCTGTGACAGGAAACCCTTTGCCCAAGCGTCCTATGCCAAGTTTCGGTCAGCAGCAGGAGGCCAGACTCGTGTCTGTGGCAGCAGCATCCATTTTGTGATGCTGGGGCTCTGGTTAGAATTAACCGCGTTTTCAGTAAAGTAACATGTCTTCTCCCTCTAGAAGGGTGGAATGCTACCCCCGTCGCCAGAATTGGCGAGGGGGTAGTATTCCAAAGTGTATGACACCAAACACGACATGTTTTGATAAAGCCAAACCAAAGTTAGCATTAACCGCGAGGATTATAATGCACTTAAGAGTATATGGTATGGCAGTATCACTGGAACGGTACAAAAGGGGGTGGTGATGGACGGAGCATCTGAATCAATCAAACACTCACACCCAGTCAAAAGATCTGGGTTTAATCCATCACCGTTCTTTAGCCCACTCTGCCACCCCAGTTCAGACATGGCTATATGCAAATCAGTCTGACCCTGTGCCTCATGGGAACAGTCCAGCCCGAACTGCCATGCCATGTCTTCCCTGGACCGGACACAAGCTTCCGAGGACCGGTTTCTGGCATTCCAGCCGTCTTCAGCCCGGCTTGCTTGAATCCAGTGGCAAAGTGAGCAAGGGACTCACGTCTGAGCATACCCTGCCACACCTATGGCGGCCAAAAGCGGTACAAAAGGGGATGGTGATGGACGGAGCATCTGAATCAATCAAACACTCACACCCAGTCAAAAGATCTGGGTTTAATCCATCACCGTTCTTTAGCCCACTCTGCCACCCCAGTTCAGACATGGCTATATGCAAATCAGTCTGACCCTGTGCCTCATGGGAACAGTCCAGCCCGAACTGCCATGCCATGTCTTCCCTGGACCGGAAACAAGCTTCTGAGGACCGGTTTCTGGCATTCCAGCCGTCTTCAGTCCGTCTTGCTTGAATCCAGCGGCAAAGTGAGCAAGGGACTCACGTCTGAGCATACCCTGCCACACCTATGGCGGCCAAAAGCGGTACAAAAGGGGTGGTGATGGACGGAGCATCTGAATCAATCAAACACTCACACCCAGTCAAAAGATCTGGGTTTAATCCATCACCGTTCTTTAGCCCACTCTGCCACCCCAGTTCAGACATGGCTATATGCAAATCAGTCTGACCCTGTGCCTCATGGGAACAGTCCAGCCCGAACTGCCATGCCATGTCTTCCCTGGACCGGAAACAAGCTTGCGAGGACCGGTTTCTGGCATTCCAGCCGTCTTCAGCCCGGCTTGCTTGAATCCAGTGGCAAAGTGAGCAAGGGACTCACGTCTGAGCATACCCTGCCACACCTATTGCGGCCAAAAGCGGTACAAAAGGTGGTGGTGATGGACGGAGCATCTGAATCAATCAAACACTCACACCCAGTCAAAAGATCTGGGTTTAATCCATCACCGTTCTTTAGCCCACTCTGGCACCCCAGTTCAGACATGGCTATATGCAAATCAGTCTGACCCTGTGCCTCATGGGAACAGTCCAGCCCGAACTGCCATGCCATGTCTTCCCTGGACCGGAAACAAGCTTCCGAGGACCGGTTTCTGGCATTCCAGCCGTCTTCAGCCCGGCTTGCTTGAATCCAGTGGCAAAGTGAGCAAGGGACTCACGTCTGAGCATACCCTGCCACTCCTATGGCGGCCAAAAGCGGTACAAAAGGGGGTGGTGATGGACGGAGCATCTGAATCAATCAAACACTCACACCCAGTCAAAAGATCTGGGTTTAATCCATCACCGTATCACTGGAATAGCAGTAAGGAAATGGTTCAGAACACTCCAGAAAGGCTCAGCTCATGCTAGAGCACCATCTCACATAAAACCAAGCACTCTGCCTCCCGGATTGTTAAGGCCTGCCATAGGAGTGACTTATAGGTATATATGTGTCCAGATATAGGTTTAGATATAGGTATACTATATCTAAGCAAGGGGTGATTACACCACCTTGTCCCAGCTGAGTGATCAGCCAGTTGTGTTAATTTAAGGACCAGCTAGGGGTGGCAAAAGACATGCTGCAGCCCCTGGTAAGCCTTGGATGCACCTAGGCCCTGTGCACCTATAGTGCAATGTACAGGGTCTGATAAGGTGTCCAGTACCAAATTGGTGATGTACCTAGGGTACATGGAGTCCATTTAAAGAGAGAGCAGATTGCCTGGGACCCTGATTAGCAGGATCCCAGGCCAACTAAGTCGAAAACCAGCTAAACACAAGGCAAAAAATCTGGGGTAACCATAGTCAGATATCCATCCTCCTACATTCTTTTGTTCAAAATCTCAAATCTCAGAAAGTTCTTCACCGATTGCTTTGAAATTTTCACACAACGTTGCATTCGAATAGGCGAGTGTTTTTATATACATGGATGTCACACCTGTGACAGGTAAAAGGCGCTTGAACTATTTTGCCATATTCATATACAGGCAGTCTATGTCATATGCATGAATACACTCGAGATGGAATTGCGTATGTTCGTCACTACGGGCGTCCAGACCTATTCCTTACATTCACATGCAATTTAGCTTGGGACGATATACAACAGCTCTTACTTCCTGGGCAATCGCCGGTGGATAGGCATGACATCATAGCTCGTGTTTTCAGACAGAAGCTAAAATCGCTGAAACATCAAGTGTTTGGGTCTGTGCGTTGCTGGATGTACTCAGTGGAATGACAAAAGAGGATTGCCACACACACATATACTAATCTGGCTCTATAACAAAATCCCTTCAAATGACTGGCGGATAGGCATGACATCACAGCACGTGTTTTCAGACATAAGCTCAAATCGCTGATGGATTTCATGGTAAAACATGAAGTGTTTGGGTCTGTGCGCTGCTGGATGTACTCAATGGAATGGCAAAAGAGAGGATTGCCACACGCACATATACTAATCTGGCTCTATAACAAAATCACTTCAAACGAAATCGACGATGTAATATGCGCTGAAATACCCGAGGCCGACGTCGATAAGGATTTGCATGAAGTTGGGATGAAAAATATGATACATAGACCTTGTGGTACACTGAATCCAAATTCACCATGCATGATAGACGGAAAATGCTCTAAGCTATCTCCTCAAGCATTAGTATCCAACACAGTTACAGGGAACGAAGGATATCCTTTATACAGAAGAAGATCAGCAGAAGATGGCAGTACGTTAGCAACCATACAAATGCGAAACAGTGACATCGAAGTACATAACCGGTGGGTTGATCCATACTCGCATTTGCTATCAAAAACATACAAAAGAAGTGATAGGAATACGGTCATACATATTGATGAAATCGCACAGTATTACAAAAAATATTGTATACCTACAAGCATTGTGAAATTAAACATAACAGAAACGGGCGCTTTCTCTTTTCCAATTAACCAGACTGAGCCACAGCAATGCGTAGCCGGGTAGAGCTAGTGTGTATGTATGTATGTATGTATATGTGTATATATATATATATATATATATATATATATATATATATATATATATATATATATATTCATTGTAAAAACCATAGGTTTTATATCAGTTATAGTTAGCTGGACAATTTACTAATACAAAACCATTGAAATTCCCACGTTATAGTTAGTTGTACTCACTATAACTGGCGCGCCCGCAAAGCACTGCTAATGGCGTCACATATTACATCACTCATGACATAGTCAGTGACATCACTCATGACATCACTGATGACATCTCAAATGACATCACTGATGACATCATCCAGTGAATGTGTATCTTTCTGATAAAAAAAAATATATTTTATATATGTGTACCTAAACATCGATGGAAGAACAAACGATTAAATTAGAGTTTAAAGTGATGTTTTTTTTTAATTGATTGTATAACTAATTTATTAAGTGTATGTTACTAAATATATGTATTACCAATTATTGATTAAAATTGTAAATATCTGTATCACTGTCTCCCTTTATCTATAGACGGATGCTTAGGTTGGTGAGTAGCTACATGATTGTCTATATGGGTTATTAGTTACTTAGTTTTTTTGAGTATTAGTATGAGTGTCTGTTAAGTTTGGTGGGAGGTATTACTATGTGCATATATGAATGAATGAGTGCCTTACTGTTTGCATATGTTTTGAAGACAGCATGTGTGCACGACTGTATGAATGGATGAGTGTGTGTATAGGTGTGTTAGTGAGTGAATGACTGTCCGAATCATTTCTTTATGAGTAACTACATATGTTTTAAATTACTATAAGTAAGAATTGATGTATATAGGTAAGTATGTGTGAGAGTGAGAAATTGTAAGAGTTTCTGTATAAATACTTTTTTGTTCCTATAAGAGATAGTTTTAGTAAAAAAGTATGTGTACGTTTCTGTAGAAGTAAGAGTAGTGGTGTATGTATAGCTGTATAAGCAAGTGTATGGTTGTTTTATAATTTATTTGCTTGTGTGAGTATGTGTGGGAGTAACTCTAAGGATGAGTGTCGTTTTGTAACAAAATGTATAGATGAATGAGTATTTATGATGATTGAGTATGTGTATGAGTAACTATATAGATATGTTGGTGAATGAGCGAATGTGTATGTAGATTTTGCAATTTCTGAATAGATTGTTGTAAGTGGAATTAGTTTCTCCATTGTTTTGTAATTATTTGATTCTATTTTTCAATGTGTGTATCAAAACTTATATTAGACTGAGAGAGAGTATGTAATTTTTTCACAAGGATGATGTCATCAGTGATGTCATTTGAGATGTCATGAGTGATGTCATGAGTGATGTCACTGACTATGTCATGAGTGATGTAATATGTGACGTCATTAGCAGTGCTTTGCGGGTGCGCCAGTTATAGTGAGTACAACTAACTATAACGTGGGAATTTCAATGGTTTTGTATTAGTGAATTGTCCAGCTAACTATAACTGATATAAAACCTATGGTTTTTTCAATGAATATATATATATATTCACAGAAAAAACCATAGGTTATAGACCATATATAGTTAGGAATTAGCATTTACAAAACCTTGAAAATTCACTGAAAAAACCATAGGTTATAGACCATATATAGTTAGGAAAGAGCATTTAGAAAACCTTATTTTACTCACACAAAACCATTGAAATTCCATATATAGTTAGTTGCACTAACTATATATCGCGCACCTGCAATCCACTGCTGATGATGTCACATATTACATCATTCATGACATGGTCAGTGACATCACTGATGACATCACTGATGACATCTCAAATGACATCACTGATGACATCACTGATGACATCTCATTTGACATTACTGATCACATCACTGATGACATCATTCATGTGATGATACAATGAACCTCTTCAGACTCTAATATAACCTTAGATACACTCAGTGTAAACAGACACTCACAGACTGTCACTCATCCATGGAGTTACTCACACACCTAGTCAGTCTTGCAAAGAATCAATCACACCTCGATTTCCTCAACTATATAGTTATACACACCTTACTTATTGGAACATATAATAACACATATTTACTCTGTTATACAATCCCTGATACAAGTTCACAATAATCCATACAGCCACTCACACATTCACTGGCTCTTATGCACAGTTATTTATATATGTCAACTATCACATGTACTGTGTTTTACATATGTACTTACTTTGACATGTAGCACTGAGATATCCATTCACTCACCAATACACTCATGCACACAGTCAACCGCCCATACAGATGTTTCCACATGCACTTTTGAACCCATACATCTAGTGAATCAACTGCTCACACATCTATGCACAGAGTCATACACCTCCCAGACACCCACACACACACTCAGTCTCCCATACAAATACTTGGGCAACTAATCAATAACCCATATAGTTAGTCATATAGCTAATGATCAACACATGCATCAGATTACAAAACAACAGACACAATGATGCACAATTTAAAACAGTTTAGTCACTAACCCATGCACTCAGTGAGACACATTTAATCACTCACTTATACAGTCAGTCATGCACCTACTAAATCCTTCATCCAGACACTTATACATCCACTCATTCTTCAATATGTAAGACATATTTTAACTTTACAGAAGCATACAGTCACTGGATGTTGTCATCAGTGATGTCATCAGTGATGTCATTTGAGATGTCATCAGTGATGTCATCAGTGATGTCACTGACCATGTCATGAATGATGTAATATGTGACATCATCAGCAGTGGATTGCAGGTGCGCGATATATAGTTAGTGCAACTAACTATATATGGAATTTCAATGGTTTTGTGTGAGTAAAATAAGGTTTTCTAAATGCTATTTCCTAACTATATATGGTCTATAACCTATGGTTTTTTCAGTGAATTTTCAAGGTTTTGTAAATGCTAATTCCTAACTATATATGGTCTATAACCTATGGTTTTTTCTGTGAATTTCATTGGTTTTTTAACAGCTAATATCTGTAGCTGTAAAATGTATTCTTCTTTAAATCCAAAAATATATTTTATATGTTTATGAATAATTTTTTTTTAAAATATTTTTTTTTCTTCGTTCCCGCTTCGCGAATCGGGAAGCTTCCCGTTAGCTGACCTTGATGCCGCGAAATAGACCGCGAGCCGGTAAACGTTTCTTTACCGCAAGTGCCGCGTTAGAAAACAACATCGTGACGCCTCCCGTCCGCATGACGTTCCACGTTGTCGCTTGATACGTCATATGACGTGCTACGTTAGCGAACTGGTACGCGAAGCGAGTGCCAAAGCGCAGGTTTCTGGAAGCAAACCGGGAGGCCCTGCAAAGCGCTTAACGTAAACACAGCAAGTCATGTGACTTGGTAATAACACTTTTCATTGGTTCATTTCACTTTTGGTTTCCTAATGATGTAAGACTAGGTCATATAATCTAAAATGAACACTTTTGATTGGTTGAGAACTCTTGTTTTTCCCAAATGATGAAAATCCCTCCTTCTTTCCTCACTCTGACTTTCATCATTGTGAGAGAAAGACCCTTTGTGATCACTGAGCAATGGCTTCTTTAGTAGCTTCAGCTGGTGCTTCCCCACCACCTCCACCACATCCAAGGAAGAGTGGACCACCTGCTCAAGTTGTAATTCAACAAGAAGAAGAAGAAGAGGAACAGGAGGACGAGCACGAAGAGAGGCAGTTTTTGCCTGAGCAGCCCAAGACGTCTCACCGGAAAGAAAACTTCATTTGGCAATTTTTTAAAATTCCCAAAGGTCAGAAAAAAGTAAATGCAAGATACGTAACTTGCCTTATATGTCAAGATAGACTGTCCAGAGGGACCGACAAAAAATACAGTTTCGGAAACTACACAATGCATCGCCATATGACTAGGTGGCATCCTAACAACTACAGTGCTGCACAGTTTCGGAACGACCTAGATAATCTCCCTATTATGGCCAGAAGATCTGTTGTACCGGAAGTAACGGGACCAGAGGGCAGGGAGATGGTGCCAAATATACAAATGAGATTTGGTGAAGTAAAACACACCTGCGTATTTTGCGATGGATTCATTTCCTACGGAGAAAGAAGCATCACTCTGATCAACAGAGCTATTGACTATCATATGCAAGTTTGTCCGAAATGCCCAAAATAATAAATACTTCTTTTTTTTGTTTTGTTGCTCCTGTTGAGCCCTTTACAATGAATCGTTTTCATTGCCCCCTCCAAGAAAAACCCAAAAAAATATAAAACTGTTCCGAAAAATTCAAAAACAGTAAAAAAATGTTCAGAAAAATAAAAAAAAAAGTTCTTTTCAGAACTACCTCCCCGTTATTAAAAAATTGGTACAATATTTGGAACTGTGCCAACCTCTATTTCTCTTAGTTCGCTTCCTAGTTCGCTCGCTGGTACGCGAACTGGAAGCGAACCAAAAACAGTAAGTATAAGGGAAGGAAACACACACTTATGTTAAAAGAAAGACAGCTATAGGGGAGTAAACTAGAGATACTATTACCCATAATCCACTACTGATGATGTCACATATTACATCATTCATGACATGCTCAGTGACATCATCAGCAGAGGATTGCGGGTTTTTTGGCAACATGCCTTATCCACGGTTTAATAACGCTGCCTTTTGCTTTATATAAGTTTTCAAATTGTATGAAATATATACCAATAGGTCTTTATGAACCTTTAGGTAGTGCTTTTGTTCATGAGGTCTGGTCGCTTCCATACACATACAGATGTTTCAAAGATGATCAAGAAGTTTATCTGAATGGAGAGGAATGCACTGAGACGCCAGATCATTCACTAATGTGTAGGCACATACAGTTACACGATTCATGCAACAAACACCGACCAAATATGGCTTGCGTGTTGCAAGGCACGCCAGTTCCTGCTATCATCCCCACGTTCAAGTTGTTGGAAAATGGTAGTTATTTGATGCTCAATAATGAAGATTGTTCTGAGTTAATTAAAAGTATTCCTTTTATCGTAACAGTAAGTGAACGGGTTATTTGCTGCAGAAATGTTCTATTTCCTCCCACACATGAACATAGGGAGTTTTCAATCTGGCCACAAATACCAACCTTGGGACACGTTTCAACGGCATGACAAGAATAAGAGCTCTTTTGTCTCAGAGAGAGGTGGCCTTGAGTTCGGCCCGTGAAACTTTCGTACTTCACATAGCGAACACCCGTACACAGGTTTGCCTTTCAATTTCAGCAACATGTTTCCGACTATCTTTAACGCATCCTCCACAAAATCCCTGGCACACTTTTTTAAAGTTGTTACCAGTGGTCTCGTGACTTCATTTGAGAAAATCTTTGGAGTCATCCCTGCTCCCTTTCATTCCATTTTCTCCACTCTGGTTCGTGGATTGCATTTTTACTTGCATTACCAGCGGACGCTCTTGTGCTTTTTTACATTTTTAAATATGGATGTCCCTCCTATGCAACCTCCGACCCTGCAGCTGCTGACACTGTTCCGCAATCGCATGCTAGAATATTATGGCACAATGCCGTTGGCGATATTAAGCACGGCATATGGATTATCTTTTCGGTTCTCCTACTTCACCTGTGTCCAGCCTGTATTTCACTGCCTGACCTGTGATTTCGATTGGGCCATTGATTTGTGTCTCTGCGGACCGGTTTCTCCTGACGTCGACTTTAATCAGCTGATGACTCCTATCATTACTCACGAGTTGATTTGTCCTGGCGAAAGGATTATGGCTGTGGCATTGATGCATGGACTACTTGGTCCCTGGAATTTACTGGCGGCAGCACAGTCTTTCTTGGAACACAGCTTTCTTGAAAACCCACCGAGCTGTCCTCTGATGGTGATAGAGGATCCGGTGCTGGGAGAGCACGTATGTTCTTTTCCGCTTTTAAATTGGATGGCTGAACTGTTTTCGGATGAAGACGGTGACTTCCTATTGGAGGCTGTTGCAGCTTATTTTGCATACACAGTTATGTCATAGACCTTTTTCATGTTTGATATGCTGAGTACTAGCATTTCATTGACAATTCATTGACTTATTTGTCAAGTTTTTATTATTTACCTTGCCTATTGGCTTAAGACTCGATAAAGTACTTGGCTGTTTTATTTTTCTTTAGCATTGAATTTTCCTAGTTTTTAATGCTTTACCTTGCGGACCGTCCACATATAAACTTGCAATCTGCTCTCATGAGATGGCACTTCTATTATCTTATTCAGTTCGTTTCCGGATCATGAGGAGGTGTCATCTAGGTCCTGGATATCTTTACACCGTGTTAAGTTAGCATGGGCTCATTACCGGTTTAAACGCCATTTTTCCTTTTTTGCAACTTCTGCACACGACACTTAGTTGTTGCTTTAGCTTTCCACCTAGTAGTTCATCGTGGTTTACATGAGAATAATATGTTATTGGTCTACTATCTGCTTTACTTGTTAAACTATATCTGTACAGCGAGTGCTAAAGTTTCAAGAACAACACGATACAGAATTGTTATGAGGTCTGATCTCCACGACTTCATACTCATAACATAAGTGCAACTTCTGCCAATTCTGGGCATGAGGCGGGTTTTATATTGCTTTGCCGAACACACATACACAACAGTTGATGCGGTTCACATGAAGAGAGAGCTGGTGTATGCTGATGTGATTCCTTCAAATCTAAGACACTAAAGTATGGACACGCCCTAAACCAACACAAAGAGACCTTCTTAGCAAATAATATAATATGTGTATTAGGGAGGGTGAGATATAAGCAGCCGCGGGCCGTGGAGGGAGTTACGATGGGGCAGGGAGGCGGGGAGGGGGAGAAGCAGGGTGGAGCCCTCTCTACCTTGCCCCTCCCCCTCCCCGCCTCCCTGCCCCACCGTAACTCCCTCCACGGCCCGCGGCTGCTTATAAGTGTTGCTAACTCTTATTCATTTACAGCATGTTAACATACTGTCACCATTCGCTTTTTATGTACTAGTAACTATGCTGGTAATTTTGCTACTGATAATATGTGTACTTGTATTCTCCACCCTGCTTCTCCCCCTCCCCGCCTCCCTGCCTCACCGTAACTCCCTCCACGGCCCGCGGCTGCTTATAAGTGTTGCTAACTCTTATTCATTTACAGCATGTTAACATACTATCACCATTCACTTTTTATGTACTAGTAACTATGCTGGTAATTTTGCTACTGATAATATGTGTACTTTTATTATCTAAGGTACTACGCCTGAGAAGACGGCATTAGTAAATAAACATTTCAAATACACATGTGTTCTTCTTAACTCCATGTTCTGGTTTCTAAGAAATATATAACGACCGACTGTTCATGAGTTCCACGTATCCTGAGGTACTATAAGTTCATATTCTGGATTGTCTAAACATTGAGAGTTTGTTATATCCAATGTGACACTGTACCTAGCTTGCTAAATAGTTTTTGATTACTAACGTGAGTTTTGGGACACCCTAATTCGCCGAGGTTCCAATCCTCTGTCCACAGTTCTGTGTGAGAACAGAAACCCTGCGACAGGGGCACCCCCGACCCTTGCTGGAGCTTCATCACACTTGCGATACAACTCCAGCAATGCGCCACCTTTACGGCACAGATACATCACGCATCTGTGCTGTTTTTGCCCCATGATGCGCCGCATTGTAAATGCAGCACACCATAGGTGACGGAACAGCGGCACAGAATGACTAACACATCCCTGGTGATGCGCCAGTCATCATAAATCTATCCCTATGCTTCTTATCTTGTTAGAGATGAACCGCCATATGTATCATCAAAGTTATTTGCATTTCCTAAATAGCGAACTTTAAGGAATAAATAGCGATTCTTTACCATTCCTAGTTTGCGATGAGCTATTTGCTAATTAGCCGAATGTAGCCCAATGAAGCCCAATGTAGCCCAATGTAGCCCAAAGATGGCCGCCAGACACACAAAAAAACAAATGTAGCCCAAATATCAGCCAGATGTAGCCCAACTATAGCCCAGTGACAGAATGACCAATCAGCTTCGCAAACCTCCGTTACGCGAAGCGGAGCGCTGTTACAGATATATATCTTTTTTTGAACGTTAATTTCTCAAAATCCACTGGAGCACATATATTGAGACCTAGCAAAGGCACATCGGGCTACCAGTCCCTAATATTTTGCCAAGTTTCGTGCAAATCCATTCAGCCGTTCAATTATTATTTTTATTATTTTTTTTTGCCCCGCGGGGCCCTTTTAAAACCTCCACATCAAACCTAGGGGGTCAGCGAGGATCTACTATGCCCCCTTATAGTTATTTCCCCCTTTGTTTTGACCTCCTCTTGTCTCTCGATCCTACCGAGAGACAAGATGGCGGCCGCTACGGACTGTTTGGAATGTTGACAGACGCCGGAGAACCAATCAGCTTCGCTTCACAAAGCTCCGTTGCGCGAAAAGTCCGCGAACCAGAGCGCTAACCGGTCCGCTGTTACAGATATATATCTTTTTTTAAACGTTAATTTCTCAAAATCCACTGGAGCACATATATTGAGACCTACAAAAGGCACATTGGGCTACCAGTCCCTACAATTTTGCCAAGTTTCGTGCAAATCCATTCAGCCGTTCGGGCTAAAAGTGAGGCCAACCGCCCTATGGAAAACTCAATGTTAAAAACACGTTTTGGGACCCCCCTTTTTTCTCGGCCCCCACTGGACGAACCCCCCCCCAAATTTTCAAGGGCTGCTCAGAAACAAAATGTGCCATTTTCCTGAAAATTTCAGCCAATTCCGTCCACAAACGCCAAAGTTATTAGACATAGAATTTTCAAAAAACCCATAGAGAAAAAATCCTAACTATATATACCTACTGGCGACCGCCAGTAGGTAATATATATATATATATATATACACATATACAATTCATGAATTCAATTGAATTTGCTAGGTTTTTTAAATGCTAATTCCATTCTAAGGTGTGTAAAACCGATGTTTTTTTCAGTGAATTTGCAAGGTTTTTTAAATGCGAATTCCTAACTATAACGTGTGTAAAACCTATGGGGTTTTTTTAGTGAATTTGCAAGGTTTTTTAAATGCTAACACGAACGGTGGGCGCTCTAAAAGCTTTCTCCCTTCGCCTAGGAAAAAAACCCCTGGCAGAGATGTTAAAGATCTATAACGCGAAATGCATTAGCACGGCGATCTTCGGAGCAGGAGTCTGGGGAACAGCAAACGCTGAACAAATTCAAAAAATCGAAAATGCTTTTTTCAAATTTTTATTAGCAGTCCCTAAAAGCACGACCACCTTCGGGTGCCACCTAGAACTTGGAGCGGAACATATTTCCGATCTTATCAAGATTCAACCCATAATGTTATGGCGCAGAATATGGGCTAGGGATGAATGCACACTTACCAGAGAAATCATTGAGGATTGCATGAACCTAGAGCATATGTAAAAGATAAAGTGGCTACACTATGTAAAAACTTTCCTCACAGATATCGGCCTTCCGAGGTTTTTTAACGATCCACAGTCAGTAACAGACATAGCAAAAAAAGAGCTAAAAAAGATTTGTCTGCCTCACCTAAACCAACTAAGACTGATGACAGAAATAGGTAAGCCATCAGTACAACACTGCCTCATGATACAAACTGTACCATCCATTCAATCATATTTGCAGTACGACCTGACTCAATTTGAAAAGTTACTGCTCACCCGCTTCAGGTTCAATCTTTTCCACATCATGGTTTCATTTCCCACTCAGAACAATTGGTCACATAATACTACAGCGTGCCCCTGCGACCTTAATTCTCCTCAGTCCACTATCCACGTTCTTTTCTTCTGTACTTTTTATTCACCATTCCGTAAGAGATGGATTTTACCAATTCTAAAAGCAATGAACATTAGAAGATGTCGTCCAGCATTTCTGGCACTGCAGTTCTTGGAGAATCCCCTAGTCGCTAAATCTGTGGCTCACTATCTTAGAATGTGCCTCAAACACCGCATGAATTTATGAGTAATCTGAGTACCTGTCCTAACACGGTCCCTAGCGAATACACTGTACAGCACAAGAGTCCTCAATTACATCAATTCATTAACTTTTAACTTCTTAATTTTAACTTTGGTGTTTTTTACCGTGTAAATTTGTACTTTTGTGGCTTTCACACTGAAAACCGAATAAAGATATTTTGAATTTGAATTTGAAAATGCTAACCCCTAAATAAAATATGTGTAAAATTCTTTTTTTTTATTATGAATTTAAATACAACATCAAAACACTGAAAGTAGGTTTTTTTCTCCTTTCTTTATTGCCCTTCCTTTAGTTTTTCAGTCCCCTTAACTCACTCCCCTACCCTTAGTCCCCTTCTTTCAGTTACTCTTCAACTCCTCTTTTGTCACTCACCATACTCCCCTTTTCTCACTTTGACACAACGTTGCATTCGAATAGGCGAGTGTTTTTATATACATGGATGTCACACCTGTGACAGGTAAAAGGCGCTTGAACTATTTTGCCATATTCATATACAGGCAGTCTATGTCATATGCATGAATACACTCGAGATGGAATTGCGTATGTTCGTCACTACGGGCGTCCAGACCTATTCCTTACATTCACATGCAATTTAGCTTGGGACGATATACAACAGCTCTTACTTCCTGGGCAATCGCCGGTGGATAGGCATGACATCATAGCTCGTGTTTTCAGACAGAAGCTAAAATCGCTGAAACATCAAGTGTTTGGGTCTTCCCTCAGTCATTTCAATCACTCATTTATGCACTACGCTTTCATTCAAAAAAATGAACGACACTATATAACTCTTTTTAGAGAATTGAATGAGTTCTGAAAAGAACTGTTTTTTTTCTTTCGTTGTTTTATATTTTTTTTCCTTTTTTTTTTTAAATTTTGAGATTTTTTTTTGTGGAGAAAATTCAGGAACTGCAACAAGGAAACTGTTCAACCGGAACAAAATAAATGAAAAATAGAAAAAAAATGATCTCCTTTCAGAGCATTTATGATTCTGAATCATGCGTTCAATTAGATTCAGGCTCTGTTCTCCATAAACAATAATATCAAAACATTTGTTGCACCGCATATGCACATGTGCTAAATATGGCCTAACGTCCATTTCTGCTGTTGCTGGCGATGGAGGTGGAGCTGTAGATGTGCTGGCCACAGCTGGTGGAATCTGCTGGGCCAGAGCTCTTGTGGCTGCTTGGGCATATTGCACAGGGTGCACATTTTTTACATGTCTTACCATGGTATGGATAGAAAAAGAGTATTTTTTAAGAGGGTTTCCCCTTGAAAGAACAGTACCACAAAGGGTACATGTTACTTTAGGGGCATTTACCTTTTTTTGATGCTCAGGAAAAGTAAAAAACTTCCAAATAAAAGAAGATTTCCCTTTCTTAGCTGGCTGGCGATATTCCATGTGGGAGTCAGATGAAGAAGATGATGTTTCTTGTCTTTCCGCCATCCTGTTCTTTTTTCTGCTTCTAGCTCCAAAAAGGGTCCTTCTTCCAGGAGAATAAAGCAAATAGTGTGGGAAATGGGTGGGGTTTTGAAGATTCTAGATCTGAAACTACTATGAACCAATGAAAAATTTTGTTTTTGAGTCACATGACTTGACTTTTTTTTTTTAATTCAATCGTGAGGTGCACGACCGGGTGCGCGCACCCACCAAATTTTTTTATTTTAAAAAAAAAAGTTTTCTTGCCCGTCGGAGTTGTTTAGGGACCCCCTGAGAAACTCTAAGGGGTCAGGGACTGTCTATCTTTCCTCCATTTCACGTTTTGAAACTTTTATGTAAATCGGGTAAAATGCCATTTTAACCCAACGTGCGCGACCGGGTGCGCGCACCCGCAACTTTTTTGTAAAAAAAATAAAGATTTTTTTGGGCCTTGGGGGTCCTTAATGGACCCCCTGAGAATACCTAGGGGGTCATGGAGTGTTTACCAAGCCTCCTTCTCACGTTTTGAAACTTTTATTTAAATTGAGTGAAACGCCACCCCGCAATTTTTTAGAAAAAAAAAAGGTTTTTTTCGGCCTTGGGGGTTCTTAATGGACCCCCTGAAAATACCTAGGGGGTCAGGGAGTATCCACCCTGCCCCCTTTCCATGTTGTGCCCCTTTGTTATCTACAATATGTGGACTCGCACTGACAAAATGGCGGTCAATACTTCCTGATTTCCTCCAAATCGAAAGTTGACAGACGTCAAACAACAAATCAGAATTCCGCTCGCGCACGGGTGCGCACACCCATGCGCGCACGGTGCGCGCTTATAGATATATAATTGATTTTAACTTTCATTTTCTCAGCAACTACTGGAGGGATTTACACCATTTAAACAAAAGCGTAATCTGCGAGCCAGACTCTACCTTTTTGCCAAATTTCTTATAATTCCATTCAACCGTTCGGGCTGTAGCCGTGTCTAAAGGTCCTATGGAAAATAACATGGGGATAACACGTTTTGGGACCCCCTTTTTTTCTCAGCCCTCTCTTCACGAATCCCCTCGAAACTTTCAGGGAAGAAGCGGAGCGGAGCTGGCCAAAATTTTGGAAAATTAAACGCAAATTCCTCCACCGGCGCCAGAGTTATTCCCAATAGAATGTTGCGGATTTCCTATGGAAACTAGGTCCTAACTATAACTACCTACTGGCGACCGGCAGTAGGTAATATATATATATATATATATATATATATATATATATATTCACTGAAAAAACCATAGGTTATAGACCATATATAGTTAGGAATTAGCATTTATAAAACCTTATTTTACTCACACAAAACCATTGAAATTCGCAGATATAGTTAGTTGCACTAACTATATATTTCGCGCACCCGCAATCCACTGCTGATGATGTCACATATTACATCATTCATGACATGGTCAGTGACATCACTGATGACATCACTGATGACATCTCAAAGACATCACTGATGACATCACAGATGACATCTCATTTGACATGACTGATCACATCACTGATGACATCATTCATGTGATAATACGATGAACCTCTTCAGACTCTAATATAACCTTATATACACTCAGTGTAAACAGACACTCACAGACTGTCACTCATCCATGGAGTTACTCACACACCTAGTCAGTCATGCAAAGAATCAATCACACCTCCATTTCCTCAACTATACAGTTATACACACCTTACTTATTCAAACAGATACTAACACATATTTACTCTCTTATACAATCCCTGATACAATTTCAGAATGATCCATACTGCCACTCACACATTCACTGGCTCTTATGCACAGTTATTTATATATGTCAACTCTCACATATACTGTGTTTTACATATGTTCTTACTTTGACATGTAGCACTGAGATATCCATTCACTCACCAATACACTCATGCACACAGTCAACCGCCCATACAGCTGTTTCCACAGGCACTTTTGAAACCATACATCTAGTGAATCAACTGCTCACATATCTATGCACAGAGTCATACACCTCCCAACCACCCACACACACACTCAGTCTCCCATACAAATACTTGGACAACCAATCAATAACCCATATAGTTACTCATATAGCTACTGATCAACACATACAGCATCTTACACAACAGCAGACATACTGATGCACACATTCAGACAGTTTAGTCACTAACCCATGCATTCAGTAAGACACATTTAATCACTCACTCACTCATACAGTCAGTCACGCACCTACTAAATCCTTCATCCAGACACTTATACATCCACTCATTCTTCAATATGTAAGACATATTTAAACTTTACAGAAACATACAGTCACTGGATGTTGTTATCAGTGATGTCATCAGTGATGTCATTTGAGATGTCATCAGTGATGTCATCAGTGATGTCACTGACCATGTCATGAATGATGTAATATGTGACATCATCAGCAGTGGATTGCGGGTGCGCGAAATATATAGTTAGTGCAACTAACTATATATGCGAATTTCAACGGTTTTGTGTGAGTAAAATAAGGTTTTGTAAATGCTAATTCCTAACTATATATGGTCTATAACCTATGGTTTTTTCAGTGAATTTCAATGGTTTTTTAATAGCAAATATTAAAAGCTGTAAAATGTATTCTTCTTTTAAAGGAAAAATATATTTTATATGTATTTCGCTACCGGTCCGCGCACCGGGTAGCTTCCTGTTAGCTCAATTTGGTGCCGCGACCCGATCCGCGCACCGGGAAATGTTCCGTTTGCACAACTGCCGCGTTCGAGAACAACATCGTGACGCGTCGCGTAAGCGTGACGTATCGCGTTGCCGCGTAATGCGTCTTATGACGTGCCGCGTTAGCGCACTCGGAAGTGCTCCGGAGCGCGAACGCGGCGCGAACGCGGCGCGAAGTGCAGCACCCCGGAAGTGCTCCCGGCGCGGAGCGGGACGCGTAACGTAAGCGTGACAGGTCATGTGACCTGAAAATAACACTTTTCATTGGTTTAGAACATTTTTTTCTTCCCAAATGATGAAAAAACCCCTTTTTTTCCTCACTCTGACTTTCATCTTTGTGAGAGGAAGACCTGTTTCTGCTTGTTCAGTCATGGCATCTGTAGTAGCTGCAGCTGGTGGACCCCCACCACAACCACCTAGAAAGGAAGGACCACCTGCACAGTTCCTTCCAAACCAAGAGGAAGAGGAAGAAGAAGAGGAAGAGGACGTAGAGCCGAGGCAGTTCTTGCGTGAAGAGCCCCGGAAATCCCACCACATAGCCCATTTTATATGGCAATTTTTTTCTTACCCTCGAGACCAAAAAAAGGTCAATGCCCGGCACGTGACATGCCTCATTTGCAAAGCAGTTCTGTCCCGAGGCACAGACAAAAAGTATAGTTATGGAAACTATACTATGCACCGCCACATGCAGAGGTGGCATCCAATCAATTATAGCGTTGCTGAGCTGCGTCACCTCCAGGATAACCCGCCAACTCCTGTGGCCAGAATATCGTCACAAGAAACTCTATCGGGACCAGAGGCGAGGGAGACGGTCCCAAGTATTCAAAAGAATTTTGTGCACCTGAAGCTAGTGTGCATTTATTGTGGTGAACTAATTTCTTATGGGAATATGAGTATCATTTTAATTAATAGAGCATTTGAAAACCACAAGTGCTCAAAACGCCCCAAGAAGTAAAAAAAAATTTTTTGCTCCTGTTGAGCCCTTTCTAATGCCTGTTTTTCGTTGTTCCCCCCCAAAAAAACAAAAAATATATAAAATTGTTCAAAAAAGACAACAAAAAAAATGTTCAGAAAAATAAAAAAAATATATAAAACAACAAAAACATTTTAAAAAAAGTTCTTTTCAGAACTACCTCCCATTTGTAAAAAATTACTAAAATTTTTAGCACTCTTGACTTCATTTTTCTCATGGGTGCGCTTCCCGGTACGCGCACCGGTGAGCGCCCCGTTAGCGCAATAAAAAAAAAACGAAAAAAAAAACAAGAGAAGGAGAGCATAAGAGAAAGAAAAAGAGAGAGTAATGTTAAGAGACAGACAGCAAGAGGGAGCAACACAGAGGTACTGTGTAATACATAGTAAAACTGTGTAAAAGATATAAGAAAGTGTAGGAGAGAAAATGAAAAAATATAAGGCTGTGAAACAAAGAAAGAGAGAAGAAGAATACTAAAGCAGAGGCACATGAAGAATGTGAGTGGCTGTAAAGAGTAAAAGGAAAGAGAAAAAATGATGTACAAATAAAAAGTAATAACGGAACCAGATTTAAATAACACTGGTGAGGGAGAGAGAGAAAAAAGTAGTGTGCATAACTAAAGAGGGATGAAATAAGATGGATAAAATCGACTAAAGTTAAAACATGTGGATTGACAGAGAGAAAAAACTGAAAGAAGAAAAGAAGAAGTAACAGAAAGGGAATAATTGAAGCGGCAAAGAAATGTAAATAACGTAGTGTGCTTGAACTTCAGGGAGAAAGCATAATGAATAAGTAGTGAAGAAGTGAAGAGACAGAGACAATTACAGAAAGAGAGACGGACTGAGTGAACGGGAGTGAGGAACTGTGAGAACAGAGGAACTGAGAAAAGGAGTGGAAGGAGTGCAGTAAGTAAATCACCCACACAACACAACAGCTACCCTACCTCAAAGCACTCTAAAATATTATTTTACTGTTTCTCTTGGTTTTCCCCTTCTTGCGCTCCCCGGTGCGCTACCCATAGTATAAGTCAAGAGGGGTGAAAGAGGGAGAAAAATTGAATTAGGATAACACATGGAGAGTGACAAAGAGAGAGGACAAAGAGAGTAAAGGAAACAGTACCTGAATGGGCTTGACTAAAACAGCAAAAAAAGATAAGTAATGCAGTGTGTGTGACTTACAGGGAGTCAGTGGGTGTAGGTCAGAGTGTGGGTGTGTAAGATGTATCTGTGGGTGTGGTTGTGTGGAGTGTTTTGGTGTGGGTAGAGGTGAGGGTTTGTGAAATATGTGTGAGAAGTGTATGAGTGTGGGGTGTATATGTGTTCGATGTATGTGTGTGTATGGAATGTGTGTGTGTTTTTGAGGAGTGTGTGTGGGAGGTTTTTTTTGTGTCTATGAGGTGTGTGTGTGGTGTGTGTGTGGGTTGTATGTTACAGGTGTGTGTATGTGTTGGGAGGGGGATGAGGTATATGTGTAGGAGTAAGGTATACAATTTAAAAAAAGAGAATGAGTGAAGAAGCAAAGGAAGGGAACAGAGGGTAAGTGAAGTAAAGAATAGGGATCAAAAGAAGTTGAATATGAGAGGGTAAATAGGGAAAGGGGAGTAAACATGGAGAATAAGAATAAGTGAGAGAAGCAGAGTAAAAACACAGGAGTGAGGTAGATTGAGAAAATGTTAGTGACCTTAAAGCAAAGGGTGATAACAAAGTACATTTTTTTAGTCATACTTACCATATAATAAATGTAACTTTCATTTTTTTTACTACAGTTGGTATCTGTGAAAGAGAGAAGAAAAAATAAGTTATAATTAGTAAAATATGTATTTTAAATTAAAAGATACAAACGAAGAAGTAAAAAATCATAACACTCTATTTAGAAATAAAGTTAGAGTGAAGGACACAGAAAGCGAAATAAAGTAAAGTAGAAGGACAAAAAGAGAGAAAAAGAAATAGAAGGAGAGCACATTACAAAAAGTAAGGCATATAGTTTCACTGACAAAAAAAGAGAGAAGAACAGAGAAATGAACTGAAGGTAAGAAAGATACTAAAACAATGTGAGTTAGCAAAACTAAATCAGGAAACAGAAGTAAGGAAAAAGATAATAACTGAGACAGAAAACAGTCTAATTAAGGATGCATTTAGAAGAATGAGGAATAGAAGATAACTGAGAGTAAGTGAAGAACAGTCATAGAGTGAAAGGATGAAGGAAGACAGAATAATATACAACAATTGAAGGAAATGGACTGAGGAAGTTATAAGGTAGACACACTAAGAGAAAAACTGAGTGAGGTGGAGTACAATGAGTGAGAAAAGAAAATAAGTAAGTGAGCAAAACAAAAGGAAAGAGGAGAAGACGACTAAAACAGTGGTACTGAGAGAAAATAATTTGGTGATGAAAGTAAAGAGAAGGACATTGAAAGAAAGGAAATGATGGATAGTAACGGAACCAGAGTAAAAGAAATGGGATGAAGAACGATGAGAGAGGAGCAGTGAAGTTGTTGTAAAAGAAGTGATAGAAGGTAGATAAACACAAGTGAAAATAACACAAGTAGAGTGAGGCACTGAGCACATAGAAGTAGTGAACGAAAAATAGAGAGAAGAGGTCAAAAGTAAGGCGCAAACAAAGATAAGCGAGGGAGAGTGGATGTCAGAGAATAGGAATACAATTTAATTAACACAATCCAAAGTATAGAATAACTTCTACAACATGTTACATAGTTTATTTTTACTGTTCTCAGAATATATTGAATTCCACTTAAAGCAGTGAGTTCAAATTACTCATCATATGACAGCGGGGGAAAAAAAACCACAATCTAAAAGATTGTGTTTTTAAAAAAAACTTATATACTGACAAATGACAAATGTACGCTAATCTTTGATTGACTTACTTTTCCTTGAGGCCAAATAGTATATCATGGAGGTCCTTTTCTCGTTGTATAGTATTTTGCTGTTCACTTAGAAATCCATTTCATCGACTTTCTACAAGAAAAGCTCCAAGAACATCTGAAATATTTTCAAAATTTTAATATACTCCTTTTTTTCAGTCATGACTCTTTACTCATTCTTGCACCTTTCCATTTGGCCAAATAGTGTCAGATGTATGAATATATATGAGTACTCCTCCCGTCTTCATAGGCCAATTACCTTTACCTAAATTTTGGCTGTAAAAACACTAGGTATGAATTTATAAAGCCAAAAGGCAAACGTTGTTTGAAAGTCAAATGAGTTTCGTTACATTGGGTCCAAACTTTAGAAGTTTTTAAATAGCATGTGTAATGCCCTAATGTTGTAGAAGGACCGCCATGAAAAATAATAGCTACAGTTGCAAAGGTTCTTCCTGATATCGATAACTGAGAAGCCACGAAATTTTTAATAGAAGTTGTCAATTTAGTTCCATCAGGTCTACATCGTTGGAACATTAAAATAACATAGTGACCATAATTTTGTAGAAATAATGTGGACAGCATTGCAGACTTACATTGGGTACACACCATATTGTGATCCGCTGCTTTAACTAGATTATTGAAAGACACTGATTTGCAGTCTGGTAAAGTTAAATATATAAATCTTTCAGAGTCTATTCTAGTAGTACTTGATGAAGCACAGTTATCACAGTCATGTTGCCATTGATAAGAAAGGCCAAATAGATTTTTTATATCTACTCCTTCATCTTGTAATACATCAAACATATATATTAAAAATTCCTGGCAATCCTGCTGAATATTCTGTGAAAATTGATTTTGACCTGAACATATATCTAGAAGATTTCTAATTTCTGAAACACTTTCTATTTTTGCTCTATCACTACTACATTTGTCTAACACAGAATTCAATAAACGGCACAATGTTTGTTCCCGATTTTCAACAATCTGTCTTTGTAAATTTTGAAGAAAAAAAAACAACATTAACTACTACATTAGCATAGCAGTTGACACCAGAACTGTTTTCAAACTGAAATCCAACAACATCTTCAACAGAATCCTTTTTGTTTCTCTTTACAATTACACTTTTATCTACTTTATGCCTTTTTGCTGATACCTCACTGCAATTACTCTCATTTCTTCTTTTTCGGCCTACCACACGTTTTTCAATCAGAGGATATTGAGGCAAATGTGGAGCATACTCTCTTCTTAACCTATTGTATTCTTTTACACAATCTAGATCTGCACAAATCTTTGTTTCATCACACTCAATCAAATACAATCCTGGTAAAGTTCTGACTCGTGATAATGCCACATATGCCATACCCTCTTTAAACACAGAACTTCCAATGTTCACCAAAGCGCTATCTACACTTAAACCTTGAGACTTATGAATTGTCACCGCATATGCCAAACAAATAGGAAACTGTTTTCGGCGAACATATAAGTCTTTCACGAGCAAAAATCTAGCTGAACAACGACAAATTTGTACTATTTCGTCAATGTCATCAAATGTAATTTTTAAAATTTCAATTCCATCTCTATTTTTGTAATTCACAAAACCAACAACATAACCCATTACTCCATTTACCAGACCTCTTTCAACATTTAAATTCCTTCTTAAAATGACACAATTAAAACACACATTCAGAGTCTTTTCAAAACCAGCAGTTTTAGATATAGTCTTCTCTAATGAATCCAATTTTGATTTCAAATTTTCAGACAAAATAATTGTTGCTCCCATATGCTCTATTTTATCAGTAGCTTCCAGTTTCACTATCTCCTTATTTTCTAACTGTAACATTTTGTTGTTGAACATGGAACATTCTTTCAGCGCTCCCCTAAAAAATTTTGAAAATTAATTTACCTAAAAATCACTGGAGACACTTTCACCAAATATAGAATAGGCCATACTACATACCAGTCCCTACCATTTTCCCAAATAAAGTGGAATTCCATTTAGCCATTTGGCCTGTAGCCCTGTCTAAATATCCTGAGGTAAATTACATAACAAGAACACATCTGAAGTGTTAGAATTGACAACCAATTAAAATGTTACTTTCATTTTCTATTTTTTTTTCCTGACATTTGATTGGTTATGTACATGAATATAAATGAAAAATGAGAGGGAAACACGGCCATTTTGACTACAACTACCTGAGGTACATCTTGAAAGGATTTTCGCATTTTGTCTTCTTCACCTCTCTGTAAAGTAAGTTGATAATTTGTAAGGGGCACTTTAAGTTATTTTTTAAAAACGTTTTCTGATAGTTATTTACTGTCCCTCTGCTATAGTTATAGATAGAGATAGGCTCCTCTGTTATATTTATAGATTGACTTAGGCTTCTCTGCTATAATTATGAATTTACTTACGCTTCTTCACAGGCACTTTTTTATATTTCTACTTCCTGCTTGTTACCATACATTGCCCAAAGTTAACTTCACTATTAAAAAATCAAAACTACCTGTCTGAACTTAAACCCAACAGTGCCATATTTCTACTGATTTTTTTTATGCAAATGTCAGCACAAAAATGGAAGGAGAACAGAACGTTTCCTTTGAAATTGTCCTAGAGATGAACAATGAGGAAATCATTGAACCCATTGACTTGGAATTCATGGATGAATCACGGGACCATGAACTTCTACAATGTGTAGAATCTGTGGATTTGTTAATTCAATATGAGGACGTTTCTGACAGTCAAATGTTGGAAGTTATGTTCACTCATTTCATTCATTTCATTTATTTATTTATGATTACGGAACTCTTACGAGGTCCACATAAAATATACACAAGGTATACATTCAAACAAATCCCAAATAAAATACATAGGAGAAATACAAAATATGATATAGCAAACATCAGATAAGCAAAATTACACGAAATCTCTAATGATACCACCCTAATACAAATTCAAAAAACATTTTAAAAAATTATATAATTTAAAACAAAACACTTCATTAGGGGGATTAATCATAGCAAAAATAAAATCAGAGGCAGATAAGATATTCAATTGCAGGCAGAGAGATCTTAGCCATTTACGCCTAAATGACATTAGGGCTGGGCAAACAAACACTACATGCAGTAAATCTTGAGTTTTTACGTGACATAAGTCACAAGCCGCGGAAGAGCCATACCATCTGGATAGAAGCGATTTCAAAGGTAGTAAATCCTGTCTTACTAAAAATATAAGACGCTTCACACCATGAGGTATATTCCATTGAACATAGGGTTGAGCTTTCCTCATCAGACAAGAGTCAATAGCTGGATTAGTGCCCTTTTTCAAAATTCGAAGCTCTCTATCCAGTCTAAACCCTAGTTCCCACGAAGTATATTTCAAAAGGGTTTTTAACTGATATGGCGATAAAGAGAATAAGTTAGCTTCATCCAATTGTAGTTGACTCACCGCATATCTAAAAAAATTTATAATTAAAGAATGGTCATTGAGGTGACCCAGCAACTCATTTTTTATTAAATGTCTTATCGTGCCTGGCTCACTCTTTGCTAAGCAAAATACCCAGCGCACTATCCCCGCTAAACCTTGAACCCAGCTACTTCGTAAGTCGAATTCCTGTCTAAGAGCAGCTGTAGAGCTAGCTGTATTGACAGATAACAGGCTACGCAAAATTTTCCCTTCCGTGGAGTTTAAAAAACTCCAACTTTTTATGTCAATTAACTCTGTACCATAGAGTAAAGAGGCCGGGATTTTAGCTCGATATACATCTAGTAATATCGAGAGATGTCTTTTGCCTGTGGCCTTATAAAGGGATATCAAACTCTTGCCCTGCACAATAGCTTTCCGGATGTTATTGGCTATATGGGCTTTTTCACATAAATTGCTCATGACAATTTTACCTAGAAAGGTATAGGACTTCACAACTTCCAATTTTTGACCCCCCACTGTCCATGAAAAATTCACAAATTTAGGTCTCTTCCTACCAGACATACACATCACTTTACTCTTAGTAATATTTATCAGTAGATGATGTTTTTCAGCAAACTTATGTAAGGCTTGCAAACGATTATACAGCCCATTAGGCGTTAGGTCAAGTACTAAAATGTCATCGGCATACATCAGACACACAATTGGGGAGCCCCCTAGGGATGGGGCAATACCTGTACTATCAGAGAGAACCTTGGGTAAGTCCGCTATATAAAGGGAAAATAGCAGAGGAACCAATAGGCAACCCTGCTTTAACCCATTCGCTGTGGGAATAATTCTGGATAGTCCTCTTTCCCAACCCATCAACACTCTGCACCAAGTGTCAGAGTGCAGGGCGTGAACTAATTTAATAAGAAAAGGAGGCATCCCTAAATCACATAGCTTTCCCCACAGTAGTGTTATATCTACTTTGTCAAAAGCCGTGGAGAAGTCGATGAATGCTCCATAAACTCGACCTCCACGGACTTTAACATATTTCTCCGATATAACCTGGAGTGCAGTCAAATTATCCAGGGTACCATGCTTTTGTCTGAAGCCTGTTTGTTCAAAGGGCAAATTTAAAGCCCTTGCCACCCAATCGTTAATAAGTTTAAGGAGACATTTTGAAAAGACCTTGCCTATGGCATCTAGTAAGGCGATTTGTCTGTAATTTTGAGGAAGAGCTCTGTTCCCTTTTTTAAATAACGGAATCAAAATACTCCCTTTCCAAGATAAAGGGACAGAGCCGCTAGAAAAGCAGTACCGAAACACTGGAAAAAGAATTTTGCTCCATAACTTACTCTGCTGTTTTAAAACAGAGATGGGAACCTCATCCGGCCCCATCGCGCCAGAAGAGTGCATACCTTTAATGGCTAATTCAATGTCTTTTTCAGACGGGGGGTCAAATGGAATAGAGGACGCAATATAAGGGGTAATGTTCCGTTGCAAGTCATTACTGCTGTATAAAAGCTCAATATAGTGGACCCAGATCTGCTCGTCTATAGCAATTGGTGTGGAACAAGATCTAGTGCCACAACCTTTGCCTATCAGGGACCAGAATAATCTGGCTTGGCCCTTAAAGGATGACTCCCGGAGTTTAATCCATAAGGAGTCCGCCTTATCTCTTTTCAATCTAGCCTTCAGCCTTGATCTCCTTCTTTTTAACAAAGTTAGTAAATGATGCCTTTCCTGATTAAAGGATAAATATTGTCCCCTTATTAATTTATTTATTTCAGTATTTAATTTCCGAAGAGATTCAGAAAATATTCTTAAATTTTTACTGGTAGGGATTTTCCTTGCTATTGTGGTTACCAAATTTAGGAAATCTACAAAACTTAGGAACTCCCTCCCCTCCCATTGGGACAGATTCTCACTGGTAGATGTTAAGATTCTCAACAACCCATCACAAGCCCGGGAGTTCCAATAGCATCTCCCAGAATTGGCACTAAAATTCACCGAATCGGAGTCTAGGTGCCAGGGGTACGCCAGAGGAGGCCTAAAAGCAGCTGTAATAATCAAAATCTTATGGTCACTTAAATCAGAGTCAACGACCGAGACATCCTTCATAAAAGGAAAGAAGGAACAGTCTGACACTACATAATCGATTATTGACTCTCCATTTTTTGATTTAAGTGTAAAAGCTGCAGGAATATGAGAGGGGAGTCTACCGTTTATTATTAGACAGTCCACCTTAGAAAGACCTTCCAAAATTATTTTTCCTCTCTTGTTGGTTTTAATATTCATTGGGAACATAGCTTGGGGGATTTGGAGAGATTCTTCCCTAAGTTTATTTCTAAATAGGTCAAGGCCACAATTAGAGATCTTACAATTAAGGTCCCCTAGTAACAATATATATGGGGCGGGAGAGGCATCCATAAGTTTAGCCAAAAAGGAGAAGAGTAACTTTAAACCCTCATTAAATTGAGTATCCGGGGGAATGTAGATATTAATTAAAATAAGCAATTTATTAGGGCAATCTATAAACAGATTTTTCAAAGTTAATGCCTGAAACAATTTATTTGGCTCTAAATAATAAGTAAAATTCCAGTTAATTTTATTAGTGAGTAAGAAGGCAATTCCACCCTTTGCATGGCCTCTCCTAGAGGGAACTGCACTGCCATCAAAAACTAGATAATCTTTTTTCAACAGTAATTTTCCATCGACCCAGGTTTCTTGCAGACAAATTATGTCGGCTTCTAAACAAAATAGAGATGACAATTTTTCCTGGGCATTCTTAAGACCAGCAATGTTCCAGGAAATTATTTTCAGGTCTTTGTTAAAAACTTGGATGGGGTTTAAGAGAGGAGGGGGGTTTACTAGAAAGAACGCCAGGCAACCAGCTCCATTTGAAGTTGTCATCCGACAAAACTTGTTTGGGAGGAGAGGGATTTTTATACAAGACTTGGCGTTCATTTTTTGATACCCATATTTTTAAATCCTCAGTTTTAGCTGAGGACCAAACAGAGGAATTCGAATTAACACCATAAGTTGCTAAATGTTTAGAAAATAGATTGTCATTCAAATCTTTCATAAAGTGAGGTGACACATCTATCCCTCTAATTTGCAATTCCTCTGCCCAGTGAAAGATATAGTTCAAAACTAATTTAGAATGGAACTTGACCCTTGCAATTTTCCCTGAATTGGAATTCAACAAGAGTACTGAAGCCAAGTCCGCAGTCTGAATTAGTTTTAAACTTTCAATCTCACTAAAACATTTAAGAAGAGCCGATCTGTTTAAGATAAGGTCCGTATCAAAAAGAGGAACAAAATCTAAGAAAACAGTATCTACATTTACTTTCTCCCGTTTAGACATACAAATAGGAGGTACACTTAAGGGTGAGTCCTGAAATGGCCCAGCTAGGGGGTCAAGAACAAGTGATTGCGCCTTTACTGGTAATGAAGGTTGTATGGGATGAAATTGATTCTTAGATCCCACAGAATCGACAACACCAGTAGGATTAGCCTCAGAGGGAGGAACAATTATATCATCGGATTGAATAAAAGACGATTCACTTAGGCCGGAATGATTTACCTGAGCCTCCAGATTATTTTCAAACACAAGCTTCCTCTGTCTTTTCTTAGAAAACCTTCGAATAAGTTTCCTTTTTTTAATCTATTCTTTTTATGCTTATTAGTCACTATTTTTTCACCATTAGTAGGGGGATCATTGCAAGCTAATTCATCTTTTTCAGTGTGGATATTAAATATAGGAAATACAGGAGGTAGTTCCAAATTTTGCGTTTCGATAGGGACCGTAGAAGATACTATCTCTTCATCCAAGATAGCAATACAATTTCCCCCAGCAGAAGCAACATTGTTGATACTAGGCATTGCTGGAATTGACGCAAGCATGTTTATTATCCGACCATCAGGGGTGGGAGGAATGAGAGGTTGCGCCATTTGTACTGGATCTAACGTCTCCATTTCATTAGAAAACCTATTAGATTCCCTCGGATGTAAAAAGGTTCTATCGGGCTCAGGATCTTTCCCAGAAACTGGACCACCTTGGTTAAGTAAAAGCACTCTTAGGATATGAGTTACCGTATCCAAGACGCAATCAGACCCACCCACGAATTTTTCCAGTAAGCGCAGAATTGACGATAATAAAAACTCCAGGGAAAATAAGGATTTGGAGATCACATTATCGTCAATGATGGAAGGGCACGCAGGAGCACTATTCAAATTAGTGCCCGAACATGAGGTAAGATTTAACTGAGGTAAAGTAAAATCAGATTTATTTGAAGGAGTACTGTTATGAGGATGAAGGTTAGAAGTTAAAGGGACTTCATTAGAATTTGTTTTAATCATACAATCGGCAGGACTAACTTCCAAATGCTTTTTAAGGGGCACAGGATCAATGTCTGGTAAAGTAAAATCACCCACCGGGATTACCGGGGTGGAGGATAGGTCAGGAGCAATCAAAGACTGCTCTGTAATCAAATGCGGTGATTTAGGCAAAAAAGAAACAATCGTTTTTGAGGAAACATTACAAGTATTTGAAGTAAGAAATTCAGAAACCACAGGAGGAGTAAATATTTGCCTATGCAAAGCTGTTAAGGCCGGAGGCAGCTCCTTCACTGTCTCAGAGGGATAGTTACCATGATGGAACAAGGCAGAAACTTCCATCAGATTGCTCTTATCCTTAGTGAGGGAAGGAACTGCCTCGAACACTTTACCCTCAGTATTGGAAACATCCAATACTATTTTCTCCTTTCCCCTTTCCCATAAGCTGAATAGCTGACATTGCCCTTTCAATTGCATAGAGGAATTAATTTTATTCCTCAGGGGATTCGATTTTGTCTTAGAGCCTGACCTTCCCACTATTACTCTACCAGAACGGAGTTTTTTTGCCGTCATGATTATTTAAAATTTACCACAATATAAGCAATACAATATACAAGACGATACCAACACTAAAACACTCTTACAATATTAAAAATAGAGTCAAGAGTCAAAAAAGTCAATTTCGGAATAAAATTAAGGGGACAGGGCCCAGCCCGGCCTCCTTCGGCCCCAGACGGCCACAGACGGTCCCGCACTTGTCCCGGGCTTCTCCCGGGCGCTCCCGCGCAGCGGAAGTGCTGTGCGTGGTTTATAGGAGTCTAAAGGTGAGGGGCGTGTCTGACAGGTAGAGCGGTCCAGGTGACTCGGGCGGGTCAGCAGCAGGGACTCCTGGAACTCGGAGTCCAGCAACCAACACGCTCGCAGCCCTGCAGCACCTATCGCCCAGCACAGTTTTTAAAAAGTCCTTCTCCTCTGCGCACTCCAAACAACAAGCGCCGCGAAGCGGGTCCTGCGAGAGGTAGCGCTTTAAGGAAGTGGGCGCTCAAGAGTTTCAATGCGCCAGGAAGCTTCACAGACAACAGGCAGGTTCCAGCAGGCAAGTACAATTAAAAGAGGACATTTCGGACAGTCAAATGTTAGACGTTCTATTAAATTTTGAAAAAGAATCAGAAAAATAAATTTATATTTAATAATCAAAAATTGTTCGAGACATTATTCATTATTATATGTAATTCATAAACTAGTACCAAATTGATTATAATATAAAGTCTATACTATACTGTGCAACGTATTTGTGTTACATAGTAATTTTGCTCATAGTTACTTCCTTTCTCCCACTATATTATCTCCAATGTGTATTTGACATCTCTTTTTTATCTCCTGCCTCCATGTTGTTTCTGCTTCCCTGACAGACTATGGTATAGATTCCATATACCACAATAACTTCTGTAACAACATGCAAATTATCTACAGAGGAGATGGTGTACATTGACTTTAAGACTCAGCATTGGTACCTACATGTTGGTACTTAAAATACCCAAACAACACAACAACTCTATTCAGAGATACCCTACCTCTAAGCACTTTAAATTATTATTTTAGTGTTTCACTGAGTTTTCCCCATGTGTAGGCGTGGGGGAGGTGTGTGTGGGGGATGTGCGGGGGGTGTCTGTGAGGTGTGTATGTGTGTGTGTGTGTGTGTGTCTGGGGGAGATAAGGTGTATAGGTGTGTGGGGTATGTGGATGTGGGTGGGGATATGGGTATGTAAGGTGTGTGTGTGGGTGTGAGTGTGTGGGGTGTTTGGGTGTAGGTGGGAGTGTGGGTGTGTGAGGTGTGTGTGAGGTGTGTGTGAGGTGTGTGTGGGAGGTATGTGTGTAGGATGTGTATGTATGTGTGGGATGTGTGGATGTGTCTGTGAGTTGTCTCTGTGTGTGTGGGAGGGGGAGATGTGTGTGTGGGATGTGTGGGGTGTGTCTGTGAGATATCTGTGTGTGTGTGCATGTGTGTGTGTTGGAAGGGGGGTGAGGTGTGTGTTTGAGTGTGGGTGTGTGGGATGTGGGTGTGGATGTGTGCGGTGTCGATGTGGGTGTGTGGGGTATTTGAGTGTGGGTGGAGGTGTGCGTGTGTGAAGTGTGTGTGGGGAGTGTGTGGGTGTGTGGGTGTGGGGTTGTGTGCGTGTGGGTATGTGTGGGACACACTTGTAGGTACCTAAAACAGCCACAGAACCCAAAAGCTCTTTTCAGAGCTACCCTACCTGTAATCACTCAAAATGATTATTTTACACTATTATTTTCACTATTTTTCACCTAAGTACGCTCCCTGGTACGCTCCCCGGTGCGCGTACAGGGCGCTCCCCCGCGAAAATCGAAAAAAAAAAATTCTTTGTCCCACGGGACCCTTTTATGGCCCCCACATCAAACCTCGGGGGTCAGGGGGGGTGTACCCTGCCCCCTTTTCCTCATTTCCCCCTTTGATTTTTGCCACCTCTTGTATCTCAATCCTACCGAGACACAAGATGGCGGCCGCTGCTGACTGTTTCGAATGTTTACAGACACCCGAGAACCAATCAGCTTGCCGTGCGCAAGTCGCGTGGCACGCCCGGAGCGCTCCCCGGTACGCGTTCCGGGGCGCGCTTACAGATATATACATTTTTTTAAACCTAAATTACTCAAAATCCTCTGGAGCACATATCTTGAGACATAGAAAAGGCACATCGGACTACCACTCCCTACAATTTTGCCAAGTTTGGTGAAAATCCATTCAGCCGTTCGAGCTAAAAGTGCGACAGACCGCCCTATGGAAATTAACATGGGAAAACACGTTTTGGGACACCCCTTTTATCTCAGCCCCCGCTTGACGAATCCCCCCCACACTTTCAGGGAAGGAGCGGAGCGCCGTGAGGCAAAGTTGCTGAAGAATTCAGCCTGATTGCTCAACCGGCGCCAAAGTTATTCCAAATTATAATGTTGCGATTTCCCTATGGAAATCAATCCTAACTATATATACCTACTGGCGACCGCCAGTAGGTAATATATATATATATATAGTTTTTTCCCAAAAACAGCGTAAACAGTAAAATAATATTAGAGGAGAGGCATGTTCAGTTACATCAAAGAATTGCGAGCACCACCCCTGGTAAATGATAGAGAACAGGTAAAAAAATGATGTGGTCCAAGGCCTGGGGTAGCTCAGTGGCAGTGTCTGCACTTAATGTTACCTCGTCGCTAGGGCAAGTGCAGGCAGCGTGTGCCGAGTTCAGTGCTTCCTCGCAGAGGTGCTTGGGGGATTGGGGCTTTTTAATTTGTTTTTTAAAACGCTCATGAAGGTGTGCTTTTAATCTTTCATTTGCCACAAAACACTGGTGCTTAACTGACCTGGAAGTTCTCCCACCCCGGTCCACCACAGCAGTTAGAGCTGATTGAGCGGAGGGTAAGAACTTGCACTCACTTCTGGTTTGGCGATCGGGAAAGGGGTTGGCGGTCTAGCTGGAGAAGGCTTGACCCTATTTAATGTGCAGGTCAGATCAGACGCGCAGCGGATGCATGCCAGCGCGCCAAAGTCAAGCCCGTCTGCACTCGTCCATGGCCATCCGGGACCAGGGGCCAAAACAACTGCCCGTTTTCCCGATATTCGGAAATACTCAGCGGAGCAATTAATGAATCTATGTCTTCTACTCTCAAAACCATGTAATCACAGTTTACGGATGAGTTCACCTCCCTGGAAATGCAACCATTGCCAGTACTCTACGTCAACCCACATGAGCAAGACTGGGGTAGGTCATACGTTGAATCTAATACTGATCAATTGCAGGTCCCTCAAAAAACATAAACATGAAATATATGATTACATATGATTACATCGCGCCAGGACACTCACGAGTAGCCGTGCGCGTAATAAATTAATTTAACATAACATAACATTACCAGCCAGATGCTTTATTCTTAAAAGAAACATGGCTAAATGTGGACTCGGCCCCAGAAATCCTTGAAGCCCTCCTGCGGAATTATGGGATAGTCAGACTGGATTGCCTTATACAAAGAGGGGGAGGGATTGCCTTTATTCATATGTTAACCTTACAATGCACCCTGGAGGTGGCAGGTATAAATACAAGTGAAGCTGGATCATTCTCGATCACAGTCAATGGTGTTCTAATCTATCGGCCTCTGGGCCCAACCTCCCAGTTTGAAGCAAGCCTAATAGAACAGCTGATACAACCAGCACTTTGATATAATAAAGTACTGGGGATAGGGGATCTGAATTTGACCTTTGATGATGTAGCTAACGAGTAAGCGCAAGCACTCTGTCAGGAATTGGCTGCTTTACAGCTGACACTGCAGTCTACACTCCCAACCCACCAACATGGCCACCTACTCGACCCAATTTTTGCAAACAGGCAGAATGTGAGAACTGACACCCCAATCGCAGTACCATGGTTGGACCGCTAACTAATTCCCATCAGAATCTTTTTATCGACTACTCCATCGAGCAGGGCCAATAATCATGGAAGGCCGCATAGGAAATGGGCCAGGTTTACTTCAGCATCTTTTAATCAAGCCCTCAAGCATTGCAGTCCTCCAGGGGGCAACGATATGGAGACTACCTGTAGCGCATTTGACGAATGGATCTCAGAAGCATTAGACAGAATAGCCCCATCGACATCTAGTGCACCAAAGAGACAGTCTAAATCCGCACCATGGCTCAATGAAGAGTTCAAATTAGCAAATAAATCATGTAAGCGCCTGGAACAAGTGTGGAGGAGAGATTTTTAAGTCCATAGGAAGGCCGAATATAAAGCCAGCCTAAATCTGTACCACACCCTGATACGAAGAACTTGCTCCACCTATTACAATGAGAGGATTGAACAAGCAGATAACTGTTCTAGAGAACTTTTCTTGATCTTTAAGGAAATCTCATATCTAGCTAGAATCGTGCTCCCCACCCATAGTTCAGTAAACTCTTGTAATTTAATGGCAGATTTGTTTGCTGAGAAGGTAGCAAAAATCTATTTGACATTCTCAGAGGAGGCACGTTGTGGTACCACAGGTCGGGAGGAGAGGATCAAGGTGGAAGAGGCACACTGCCTCTTCCACCTTGATCTCCCCTCTTTAGAAGACCTGATAAGCACAGCACTAAGTATCAAATCTGGATCTCCTAGAGACCCGGCTACACCTAAGGTTTTGAAAGATAGCTTGGAGATTCTGCTACCCCATATCAGGCACCTCTTGAACTCTCCTTTGAGACTGGCGTAACCCCAATAAGTTGGAAGAAAGCTATTGTTCTTCCGATAAAGAAAACACCTAGTTTGAGCTCAAGTCAGTTGGAGAATTTCCGCCCAGTCTCGCTCTTGCGCTACTGTGCTAAAATTGTTGAGAAAGTAGTTAATTCGCAACTTACGGCTCACATCAATAAACATAGTTTATTTCACCCCACACAATCAGGCTTCAAGGCCACATATTCCACAGAGTCAGCCTTGCTCCTATCTACTGAAACGATTCGTAGACAGGTAGATGAGGGCCAGACTGTTGCTCTGGTCCTCCTAGAACTTAGTGCAGCCTTTCACGCTGTGTTCCACCCACTTCTCCTACAACGCCTTGGAGAAGGGGGGTAGATAAGGTGGCACTAGAATGGCTGGGGTCCTTTGTAAGAGACCAGAGCTTGCAGGTGACCCAACACCTGTACTTCTCTAAAAACATTTTGCTGGCCCAAGGGGTCCCCCAAGGATCTATAATGAGCCCAACACTCTTTAATCTCTATATGGCCCCATTAGCAGAAATTGTGGAGAGTTATGGGTACAATATTGTATCATATGCGGATGACACGCAACTGGTGATTTCCCTGTCTCAGTCTCCATAGGTGGCCACAAAAAATGTCTCCATCTGCCTTCAAGACCTAGCACTCTGGATGACAAATAACTGTCTACAACTTAATGGCAGTAAAACAGAGCTATTGGTGGTGGGAAAGACACCGTCTACATGGTCCTCTTCCTGGTGGCCACAGTCACTTGGCCCTACCCCCTCCCTGAGCGATGAGGTTAAGAATCTGGGGGTGTGGATAGATTCTAAGCTTTCCTTTGAAATCCACACACGAATGGTGGCAGGGAAGTGTTTTGGGATTTTAAAAGGTCTACAGAAGACTCTAGAGGTACTGCCTATCACAGCTAGGAAACCCTTAGTCCATGCATTAGTCACCTCTCACCTGGACTATGGGAACGCTCTTTACTTAGGAGCAAGTAACAAATGCATACACAGACTACAATGCATTAAGAATGCAGCTGCACGCCTGATCCTGATGCTCCCAAGAAGATCCTCCTCTAGGAAGGCCCTCTTTGCTCTCCATTGGCTCCCAATACAAGAGAGAATACTCCTTAAAACACTAAAGTATTAGTCATCGTATCTTGCAGGGGAAGCGGCCGAGTTATTTACATAAGCTACTCACCCCATATACACCAACACGGCATCTTAGATCATTCGGGACTAAGCAGGTCACAATCCCCAGAGCAAGAAAAGCAAGAATGGGAGCTCCCTCCTTCAGCTATCTGGCCTCAAAACACTGGAATGCACTCCCTCTCTCTTGGCGGAGTGAACAATCGGAGTCACTCTTTAGGAAGAAGCTGAAGACATGGCTCCTTCCGGAGTAAAGTTCTGAGGGGTGACTTGGTTTATACCTTTGCTCCCGCTCCCTAAAAGGCAGCTGTAGCGCAGGGACACAATAACAACTGTAACCAGGCACTTTACAAGCTTGCTTATTATTATTATTAAGACAGTTGCTTATCCATCATTTATGTGGAGCCTATCCTCCTGATCAAGAAGTATAACAATGGCTAACCTGGAAGAAGGTTGGGGCTTCAGGGAGGGAAGGGGAAACCAGGGAGAATGATGGGAACCATAAGGTGACCCTGAGAAGGTTAGAAGTTAAGGATAAGGACAGGCATAGCCTCTAGCACATGAGTGTGAGTTCTTACCTTGTTATGCATGGCAAGGGACGGCACCCAGTCTTCTGTTATTCTCGGGTAGAATAGAGGAGGGCATTGACGCTCTTCAAGTCCATTTAGGATGTCACCTCTAAGGTGAGGTGTTATGGTGCAGCCCGTAGGGGTATTTAATATGGGTGTGGTTGGGACAAAGGGGGATGTTTTAATGTGCTGGGTCAGGTAGATTAGGAGCTGTCCGATCCTGAATACATAAACCTGGATAATAAAAGGTCCATTGTTAGAGCTATAGGGAAACAGTGATGGACCCTGGCCTCTACTCTTTGTGGGGCAGTTGCTACAACCCCTGCCCACTGCACCATTGCAGCCCTTCAGGTCGCACCACTAGGAGGGTACATACTTTTCTATATAATCTTTACTGTTCTGTTCACTAGTTCTAGGGCTAGATCAGTGAACTGGGCCACTTTCTTCTATTATTTCGGACCAGGTCCATGCCTCCCAAATATCTAATTGAGAATGACCTATTAGGTTGAGATCTTTAAGGTAACCTCCATCCAATAGGGGGAAATGGGAGCAGTCCCATAGTATATATTGGAGGCCTGCAGCAGGGGGTTACACTAAACACAGGTGTCATGGGCATTGCGGAAGATGTGGTGAATGAGCTGGGGTGAGAGGTAAGCCCTTTATAGAAAGTAGAACTGTATGAGCTACACGCACACATTGCAGAAGACCTTACAAGGGAATTCTAGAGCCCTACCAAACTGCACTTCCCAAGTCTCTCCAAGATGTTGTGGTCGTATCTGTGCATGCATGACCATTGCTTGTGTGAGCCATGAAACAAATCGTCTCCCGGAGCCCAATGTGTTTAGGGAATTGATAAGGGAATTACTAGCTGACTTGGTGTCTTCAATTTACCATAGATCTCAGAGAAGCTGGTACAAATTGCCATTAACTAGGAATCAGCCTGCATGGAGGCCATATTGTTCCACCAATTCCTCAAAGGCCAGTAGCAGCACATTATGGAAAAGGTGGCCCAAGGTCAAGAGACTCACTGGATCCCAAGGCTGCAGGTCTCTTTTGGAAAGGTGTTTAAATCCCTTGGGAAGGCCCAATGGGGGATGGAAGGTGCATAAGGAGTGGTTTCTCTAGTGAGGCACTGCAGTTCCAAGTGTAAAAGACATGGGGCCCCTCTAATCGGGTGGACCCCTGGGACTGTCAGACCAGACCTGTCTTTTGGGAAAAGAGGGTCTTACACCCCAGTATCCTCCAAGTATCCTGCAAACCAGTGGGCAAACCATTGCAGGTGGGCACCAAAGAAGTATAATTAAATTGAAGGAGCTGAAGTTTCGACAGGACCACTTGCTGGTGACAGTTATGCCGAATGAGGTTCCCCAGTAATTTATCAAGGTTTTTGAAGACTTGATTGCAAGGTATTCGTCGCAGATTAGCAAAATGCTAGAGGAGCCTAGGGGTGGCACCATATTTGTGAGGGCTATTCAGACCTTCACCAAGAGTGGCAAGGATTTCTAAAGGTGACTTGGGTGCAGAAAAAAAACACTGCTGTAGTGATATTCCCAAATAGCGTATCCGTCTCAGAATGGGATTTTCTGGTGCTTAAGTAGTGAAATGCCCTCCCCTTTCAGCACACCTGACCTTCCCCCATGTCCACCATGATCAGGGTTATGGTGGGTATCAGGGGAAACAAGCAGGATTTGAGCGAGCTAATTCGGAGTCCCGCACTTCAGCAGTTGTTGGGCCATGAAAGAGTGGTCTACAGATAATCAATCAATCAGTAGATTTGTAGAGTGTTACTTCTCATCCATGAGGGTATTCAGGCGTTGCCGGGGTCCAGTTGATTAGATAAATAGCCAGGTCTTCAGGGACGTTTGGAACTCTGGAAGAGATGGGGAGATTGGTAGACGAAAGTTTAGCTTGTTCCATGTCTTCACTTCTAGGTTAAAGAAGGAGTGACCTCCACATCTGCTATGTTGGATACTGAAGTGAGGGTTAGAGAAAAGCATGTAGAGTGGAGATGTCTGGTGGAGTGATAGAAGTTGAGCTGGCAGTTTAAGTAGGCGGGTCTGCAGTTGTTTTGGGCTTTGTACGCATGGGTCAGGAGCTTGAATCCGCACAGTTTCTGTACAGGAAGCCAATTGGATTCCCTGAGGTAGGGGGTGATTAGGGTTCATCTAGGAAGATCCAGTTGTCTGGAGATGAGGTCCTGGGTGGTGGTGCATCTTGAGCTTTGGGGTAGCCATTTGAATATCTTACAAAGCATGCAGAGGATGTAAAAGCAGGAGAAGGAGATGGAGTAGACTTGAGTCATCATGGTTAGCTAGTGTCCAGAATAATGCCTAGGTTCCTAGCATGGTCAGTGGGGGTAGGAGTAGGCCAGAGATCTGAGGGCCACCAGGGTGCGCCCAATGGGGAGCTTTGTTTCCAAAGATCAGTACCTCTGTCTTGTCTGTGTTGAAGTTCAGACAGTAGCCCTTCATCCAATTAGCGACATCTATCATGCAGTTGTGGAAGTTGGTCTTGGTGGTGCCTTTGGAGAGGGAGAAGATGAGTTGTGTATCCATGAGTTTTGGCGATGCTTACTGGAGGTGTCATATAAGTGTTGAAAAGGGTGGGGCTGGGTGAGAATCCATGGGGTACTCCACAAATGATTTTCTTGGGTTGGTAGGTGAAGGAGAAGGCAGACTTTTTACATCACTCTGGTGAGGAAAGAAGCAAACCATCTGAAGGCAGCTCATTGGATGCCTATGTTGTGCAGCCTTGTGATGAGTGAATTGTGGAAGATAGTATTGAGAGGTCTATGCAGAACAGGGCTGCAGGCTCCCCTCAGTCCAGTAGGGCTCAGATGTCATTGGTAACTGCAATTTGGGCTATCTCGATGCAATGGTTGCTGTGGATTCCAAATTGGGAGATGTCGAGTAGGAGGGTCCTTTCCAGTTGTGAGGAGAGTTGTTGGTTGATGGCTTTTTCTAATCCTTTGGCTGGGAAGTGGAGCTGGGAGATTGGTCGGTAGTTGTTGAGTTTCTGGGGTGCCCAACATGCCACACTTGATTTAGATATATCCGCTGAGCCTATCAGAGGGTATATAAAGCCAGACTAACTGTGAGTTGTTGCTTGGCCTCATTCTCTGCAGAACAAGCTTCACCCCTCCCACTCACCTGGTGAATCCTGCCAGAACCCATTGCTCAAATCCCTTCCTAAGCCATTAAAAATAGTGGTTCCTGCGGCTCCAGATCCCTTGAAGGCCTCCTCTCCCTCCCTCCTGCACAGCTAATCCAGACCCCTGTGACTCCCTACGTAAAAGCCTCAAGAACTTCTTTGAACTTCAGTCAAGTAGAAGGACTAGGCAAAGTACTTGAAATCAGGTGAGTGTGCATTAATCCTCCAACTATAGTTATAAGCAAGACCGAGTATCAGCATCTTTGAAGACTTTAGACTTTTCCTCCATGCCCTCTGTGATTTACTCCAACGCTTGTTCAGTGCTTACACTCTGGACCCTTCCTGCAACCTTGGTCCTATAACTGTGATTGTGCAAGGACTAAAGACTTTAGTGCTGTATTTCTCTGATGGACAGTGGTGTAAATAGAAAGCACTTCAGAGTCTTTGATATATGTATGAACCTTGTACTCCGACCTGTAGACTGAGCTTATATTTGGGAGTGCAAATAACTCCAACCTGTGTTCTGAGTTTATCCTTGGGAGTGCAAGAAATTCCAACCTGTGTTCCGAGTTTATCCCTGGGAGGGCAAGTAACTCTAACCTGTGTTCCGAGTTTATCCCTGGGAGTAACATTCTCTAATTTGTGATTCTGGTTATTCTACTCTCACGTTGTGCTGTGTATGAAGCCTGTGAGTGTATGTCACTAACGTTAATGCATGATCATTATATGTAGAGACCAGTTAGAATATTGATGGAAACTGCCTCCTCTTGTTATTTCTAGTGCATTGCAATATCACAAAACCAGAGGTTCTGCTGCAGTGCACATCTACATCACAAATGCAGGTCTCAAAAGTGACAAATTGATTTATGCTGTGTTGCACAGCTGCTGAGCAGATCCAATACCACAAAGATGTGCATGACTATGTTCCGATCTGCTCAATATGTTCTCAAGACCAGGCATCCCTTTCCTTCCCATCAGGCTTTATATGAGCCTTGCCAGTGCCTCCACATGCTTGTCATACCATAAGCCTGGCCTTTATTACTGACCTCTCCAAGTCCAATGACTATACCCTCATTTGGGTGGTAGTAGATATTTTTCCAAGATGGCAAATTTTATTGCCCTAAAAGAAATACCCGCTGCCAAGACCCTTGCAATGTTGATTATTCAGCAAATCATGCAGTTGTACAGACTCCCCTCAGTCATAATTTCCAATGGGGGCCCAGATTTTATTTCACAATTTTTACGCAGTCTTTTCACATCATTGAACATTGATGCTTGAGTCTCATCTGCCTATCATGGACAAACTAATGGACATACAGGGTGGGTAGACCAGATTTTGGAACAGACACTGCGATGTCTATTGACCTTAAGGAATCCTTGTTACCTTTCACTGAATTTGTTTACACAGCATTCAGACATTAGGATTTCCCCCTTTTATTATTTAACTGGTATGCATCCACGTATGTTACCCAAAGTTGGTACAATACATTTGGAAAATGTATTTGTCATATGAGACTTTGTAAAACATCTGGCTGATCCACAAGAGCAGGTATCATCACACTTACATCAGGCTAATCTGAGTGTGGTAAAAAAATATTGACAGACATCAACAACAACAGCCGGACTACAACATTTGAGATCAAGTTTGACTGTCCACTAAACACCTGCGACTTCAGGGGAAATGCCAGCTACAACCCAGATATGTGGGTCCCTTTTGTACTGAACAAATCATTAACCCAGTAGCTGTGAAATTACAGTTGCCAGACATATATACCCATTCATCCAGTGTTTAATGTGTCCCAATTTAAGCCCTATTGTGCACATCCCTGTCCTTTTCCCTCTCCCCTACTTACAGTACTGGATTTTCATTTGGAATTCAAGGCACAGAGAATCATTTATTCTAAACATGAAAATAGATGCTTGTTTTACTTGACTACTTAAAAAGTGTATGGTCCTGAAGAGAAGTCTTGGGGACCAGCCAGAACTGTTCATGCTCTTCACCTTGTTTGTTCTTCCGTGCCGGTTACCTAGACAAGCCACTCCCTGTAGGTCATTCCATTTTTGTGGAAACTGTCATGATCCCCTACTGCACCCTCCCTATCACAACCCTTTCCTGCACTCCTGTGTAGTTGTCTAGCTCACAGGGCTCATGTTGCATTACCCTGTGGTGCTTTATTGACCACTATGAAGCCACGACTGATGTTCCCGAAGACCCGTAATTTTATCCCTGCAAGCATCCCCCAGTACCCATGAACCAATAGATTATCTTGCACCCACTGTTACTAGGGACTTGGTGTGGTTTTCCATTTAATCCCTGCAAGCTTACACCAGAATCCTGTGAGCAAATGGCAAGTAATAATCCCGCTGTTACTGGGGCCTTGATGTTGTTTTTATTATGAATGTTCAGATGTAAACAATGCATTAGTTTCCTGTTATTTGGTTCCAGTAATGAAGTTGCACCTACCCATTCTGTGAGGTCCAAGCAAGAGTACTAACACATGTTTTCTCCGAGGGTTTGAGAACCTTCCAGACGGTCATGTGCCCCACGGTTCACTAGTGGTCTAGCTACAACTGTTGTACATTTGAGAAACATAAACCCCTTCACCCTTCCCACTTGAAGAATCCTGCCAGAATTGAAAAGCGCTCCTGTCTCCTTCAAGTCCATGTGAACTGGTGGTTCCAGTAGATCCAGCTTCCTTGACATCTTCCTCCTCTCTCCCTCCTGCACAGCCACTCCAGACCGTTTGCTACTCCCTGATCAAGATCTTTTTCAAACTTCAGTCAAGTAGACGATCTAGGCTAAATACTTGATCTTAGGTTAGTGTACACTAACCCTCATATAGTAGTAAGTAGGACCAAGTATTGGCATCTTCAAAAACTATAGACGTTTCCTCCATGCCCTTTTTATGATTTACTCCAGTACTTTCTGGGTGTTTATACTCTAGACCCTTCCTGCAACCTTGGTACTAGACCTGTGATTGTGCAAGGATTATAATCTTTAGGCCTGTATTTCTCTGGTGAACAGTAGTGTCAAGAGACAGCACTTCAGAGTCTTTGATATATGCATGAACCTTGTACCCCACCCAACCTGTGTTCCAGGCTCATCCTTGGGAGTGCAAGTACTCAAACCTGTGTTCTCAGTTTATTCTTGGGAGTGCAAGTAATTCCAACCTGTATTCCGAGTTTATCCTTGGGAGTGTGAAAAAAGCCAACCTCTGTTCTTAATTTTTATCCTTGAGATTGCAAGTAACTCCAACCGGTGTTCCAAGTTTATCCCAGCCTCCTGGATTTGGTATCGTTAACGCTGAGATCGTAGCTCTCACTCTGCTTGAGCCTGCACTGTTTAAGAAGCGCCTAGTTTGTGCGTAGCGCTAGACTGCCCCGACCGCCGAGCATTTTTGTTGAAATCCGCCGAGGCCATTAACATCTTCAAGCATCCAAAGTGCGCTTGTGCGATAGCAGTTCCTGCACCGTGCTGCCTGAAATAATATTAGTGCCTGCTATTGCATATTGAATTTGCGCCTCCGCCTTTGACATCGCGCTCACCTCCATTGTGCCCCAGTGTTGTTTTAAGTTTGCCTGCTTGCTGCTGCCATTTTGGTTGTTGTTGCCCTGCCTCCTTCCCCTGATCTCCACCCCGCCTCCCTGCTGACCCTCCCTCGCCCCTCCCCCTCCACTATCCATATATGACAGGTGCTTTTGCGCGCAGCGTTCACGCGCAGCGGAAGCGCGCCGAAGGTGCGCCAAAGGTAAGCCCGTCTACGCCCGTCCGCGCCTGGACCGCGCCCAGCGCCAGACCCCCTGGTCCCCGGGACACCCAACCCTCTAGAGTCACATATGATGCCACAACTCTCCTCGCCCTCAACCCCGGACGCACACCACAATGCTGCGAAGCCATCCCAGGACGTACCCACGGCCCATTCGCCTGCATCTCCTGCAAGTTCAACTGCTTCAGGACCCTCAGCAAATCCACTTCCTCCATAACCAGCACCGACTCTAACCGCCTGAAGTGCATCCTGCTGAACACCCGCTCGGTCCACAGACACGCAATTGAACTCTGGGACCTACTCGACACTGCATCACCGGACATCGCCTTCCTTACAGAAACATGGATGAACACATCATCAGCACCCGACATCGCCATAGCCATACCGGACACTTACAAGATTATCCGAAAAGACCGCATCAATCAAACAGGAGGAGGCATCGCCATCATCCACAGGAACACCATCAAAATCACGACCAGCTCCGACGATAATCTTGCAAACGCAGAACATCTACACTTTCAGATCCACACTGACTCTAGGACCACACTTAGAGGCTCCCTCATTTACAGACCTCCAGGTACCCGCACTCAATTCAGCGATGACATCACGGACTTCGTCAGCCCACATGCCCTCGCCTCCGAGAACTACATTCTATTAGGAGACCTCAACTACTACCTTGAAAACAAACTCGACAGCAACACCTCCACCCTTCTGGACAACCTAGCCAATCTCGGACTCAAACAACTTGTTAACACCCCCACCCACGTAGCCGGACACACACTCGACCCTATCTTCACCTCCAGCAAGCACATCTCCTTCGACCGCACCACAGCTCTCCACTGGACGGACCACAGCTGTGTTCACTTCAGCTACAAAACCACCCTGACCCACAACCACCCACAACCTATTCCCCGGAGATACTGGAACAAAATCACCTCCGACCAACTACTCACATCACTCAACCAAAACCCTCCCACCCTCTCACTGGACCCAAACCAAGCGGCCATCCATCTCAAGCAATGGATCACCCACAGTGCTGACGAATTAGCACCCGTAAAAAAGCACCAGATCAAATCAGCCAGCAAAAAGGCTCCCTGGTTCAATGATGACCTTAAAAAATCCAAGAAGCTATGCCGCACCCTGGAGAAAACATGGAGAAAAAACCTAACCACCGTCAACATGGCCACCCTTAAGGCAGCCACCCGCAAACACCACCAACTGATTCGATGCGCCAGGAAATCAGCTTTAAAGGATCGTCTCGACAACAACACTCATAACAGCAAAGAACTTTTCAACATCGTCAAAGAATTCACCAACCCCACCGCAGCATCCAACGACATCACTCCCTCCCAAGACCTCTGCGATGCGTTATCCTCCTTCTTCTACAACAAAATTGCCGACATCCACAACAGCTTCGAGAATACTCCCAGCGATCAACCCTCCCCACCCCCCTCAGATCCTACTCCGCCTATTAACAACTTAAGCGCCTGGAACCCAATCACCACTGAAGACACCATCCGCCTAATGAACTCAATCCACTCTGGCTCGCCAACCGACCCTTGCCCCCACCACATCTTCAACAAAGCCGACTCCATCATCGCTCCCCATCTCCGGGATGTCATCAACTGCTCGTTCAACTCTGCCACCTTCCCAGAAAGATCGAAACACGCCGAACTCAGCGCCCTTTTGAAGAAACCCACAGCAGACCCCTCTGAACTTAAAAACTACCGACCCATCTCCCTCCTCCCTTTCCCGGCCAAAGTCATTGAGAAAGCCGTCAACAGCCAGCTCGCCGCCTTCCTTGAATCCAACAACTCCCTCGATCCCTCTCAGTCCGGATTTCGAGCCAAACACAGCACCGAAACCGCCCTCATTGCAGCAACAGACGACATCCGAACATTACTGGATAACGGAGAAACAGTGGCCCTCATTCTACTCAACCTCTCCGCTGCTTTCGACACAGTCTGCCACAGCACCCTCACACAACGCCTCGGCAACATCGGCATACAAGGAAAAGCCTTGGACTGGATCACCTCGTTCCTAGCTGGGAGAACTCAGAGAGTCCGACTTCCCCCATTCATCTCAGAGGCCACTGAAGTCATCTGCGGAGTACCACAAGGATCATCACTCAGTCCCACCCTCTTCAACGTTTACATGAGCCCACTCGCATCCATCGCGCGCCAACAAAACCTCAACATCATCTCTTACGCCGACGATACCCAATTAATCCTTTCCCTCACCAAAGACCCCAACACCGCCAAAACCAATCTTCAAGAAGGCATGAAAGAAGTAGCCGAATGGATGAAACATAGCCGCCTAAAACTCAACTCAGACAAAACGGAGGTGCTCATCCTAGGATCCTCCCCCTCTGCCTGGGACGACTCTTGGTGGCCTTCCGCTCTGGGCACAGCACCCACACCCACAGACCATGCACGTAACCTTGGCTTCATCCTAGACTCCTCTCTCTCGATGTCCAGACAAGTCAACGCAGTCTCATCCTCCTGCTTCAACGTTCTTCGCATTCTCAAAAAGATCTTCCGCTGGATCCCCCTCGAGACAAGAAAGACTGTCACCCACGCACTGGTCACGAGTCGACTGGATTATGGTAACACACTATACGCCGGAATCACAGCAAAATTACAGAAAAAACTCCAACGCATCCAAAACGCATCAGCGCGACTCATATTGGACATCCCTCGCCAAGATCACATCACCGGACACCTAAAAGACCTCCACTGGCTTCCCATCAACAAAAGAATTACATTCAGTCTTCTCACCCACGCACACAAGGCCCTCTACAATCTAGGACCCGAATGCCTCAACACTCGACTGTCCTTCTACAAACCCACCCGCCAATTAAGATCGTCCAATCAAGCCCTCGCCGCAGTCCCGCGCATCTGAAAATCCACCATGGGAGGAAGATCCTTCTCCTTCCTGGCGGCCAAGACCTGGAACTCACACCCACTCGCCTCCGCCTTACTCAAAACCACATCTCCTTCAGAAAAGAACTTAAAACCTGGCTATTCGACAAATAATGAACCCCTTCATTTTTCAACCCCTTCCCAAGCGCCTTGAGACCCTCTGGGTGAGTAGTGCGCTATATAAATGCCCGAACTTGAACTTGAACTTGAACTCATGAGTGCAAGTAACTCCAATCTGAGTTCTAAGTTTATCCCCGGGAGCTGAAGGAAGTGACCCGCTAGCGCCACCCGGGTTACTGATGACCACCACCTTCCGTACCAAATGAAGAGTCGGTCAGACAGTGGAGAATATGAACCAATAACAATTTATTCATATACACTCAGAGTGGAGCCCCATCAGTACAGTCCATGAGAGTGCTAGAGAGGGAACTAAACAGCAGCAAGCATAGAGATACATTATGTACATTTCATAGATGGGCAAAGGTGCACCAACAGTGGATTTTTCAGGCAGATGCAGCTGGACAGTGAAATGCAAAAAAGAGGTTTTGGTTCTCGTATCTTACACAACTCGGCACAATACAAGGTCGTTTCACCTTGGGTCCGCGACCAGACTAGTAGGAGAGGGCCTCTATCGAGTGAGAAAGGTATGCTCCGACATGAACAGTTTACTCATTACCAAAACAAAACCTAACATTTCAGAAACAAAACTTAGCAAAGACCATTTCTCAGAAATGGACAAGATCAGTTTCGAACAGCCTAAAATGGCACTTACAAAGAAAATGGTGTAACGAATGCTAACTAAGATACGTCATGGCAAAAGCACTAGTGGGTCTAATCTGACAGACCCTCCCTTTATTATGAGCTAAAAACATTTTCTAATAAGTGAAAAGAAATAAAATATATAGAAAACAAAATGGAAATGAGAAAGAATTATGGGCAGTCCTTACAATCTGGTTAGAAAGGGGTACAGCAAGGAGGGAAGAATCCTCAAATATTCCTTCATCATTACGCATTAAATCATTGATAAAATTTTGAAACATCATAGCAGCATTCGTAACATGAGCTGATATTTTCTTTTTGGGCATAAACATAAAGGCACAATAGGACCATCATATCAGCATTCATAACATGAGCTGAATAAGGATGCAGCAAAACACCAACACCACTATAAGGTAAATAAATTCCCTAAAAAATCCCCAACAACCACAGAGAGGGACCAACTCCAATTAACACTTTCCATGGCCTTGACAATCCCCAACAACCACAGAGAGGGACCAACTCCAATTAACACTTTCCATGGCCTTGACAATCCCCATAAGACACTTATTGCCAATTAAAGCACAAACACCACCAGACTTGGCCAATATAAAATCTACAGCATATCTAGTCTGTTCCGAATACACCTGCATACTTTCCAATTGGGTAGTAATATCTCTCAAAGCTGCCACTGTGGTATTGGACAGAATATGCATCCAATGTATTCTCTGGAAATGTCTTCCCTGGTCATAGCCATACCACCCAAGGTAAATATGGAGGAAAAAATGTACCCAAATGTAATACGTTTGCTATAGAAATTTACGTCTAAATCTGTGACCCCTTCGCAAAATTCTTTTGTTAATGTTCTTTTCACCCATCTCTTTTTGGCTCAATATTTTTACATGGGACACCCAGAGGCAACACCATTTCAAAAGCCATGTCATCAGTCCCATTATAAACAATTGAATAAGTCCCAATGGAGAAGAAATAAAACCCAGGATGTGCATATATTGGCCCCTCATACTTCACTGCTGAATACCTGGAATTCATTCCAAGCAAATCTGGATCTGATTTATGCTCTAGGGAAAATGTTTGAATGTAGAATATTGTTCCTGAGCAATTTATATACAAATAAGTATCCTTAAAGTTCACAATGGGACAACAAACAGCATAGTAACCAGTTTTTTGAGGTAGTGTTATCTCTTTATAATGCCAATCCACAAGTGTTATATTCTGCTCTTCCATTTCAAGATTGTCACAATATGTGCTGTTGTCACACCGGAGCAACCCTCACCCTGTGGCTTTCTGTGACATAAACATGGCCCGGGATAACCAAGTCTAAACATACACTTCACTTCTTTGAAATCTGATAGCCAAGTATACGTGTAATTAACAAGTGACAAAGAATATGCTGTCCAGAGGCTAGCAACAGAACCAATAGGATAGCAGGCAGTCCCATTCCCAAAAAATCTCTTATGCATTGCCACAAACACATTTATTTATTTATTTATTTATTTTGGGCTTATATAGCGCTATGAATAAACTCCCAAGGGAGTATCTCCGCGCTGTAACTGCCGGTACAGAACTGAAAAAGGAGCAGATAATTAAAGTACTGTGAGCAAGAAAACATTAAAATGAACCAAACAGAAACGTTTTTAAATGTTTTCTGAATTGACGGTGGTCATTACATTGCCTTAATGACAACGGAAGCGAGTTCCACAATTTGGGACCCACGACAGATAAGGCTCTACCACCTAACCTGGTTTTAGTGATCTTAGGAACATTTAGTAGCAGTTGGTCGCTGGATCTAAGGGCACGGATGGGAACATAAGGAATAAATTTGTTCGCCAAGTACTCAGGTCCCAATTGGTTGAGGCCCTTGTGGATAGTACAACAAGTCTTAAACTTCACTCGTTGACGTATTTGGCAACCAGTGGAGCTTATAAAGTAACGGTCTGGAGGGAGATCTAGGGGGTGCATTTAGCACCAGCCTAGCTGCCGTATTTTGCACCACCTGCAAACGGTCCAAAACCTCCTCACTTGCACCTGCCAGGAGCCCGTTACAATAGTCAAGCCGGCTGATGATCAGAGCCTGAACAAGGGTTTTCCTATGAGAGTCAGGGAGGAAAGGGAAGATTTTACGAAGAAGGCCAATCACATGAAAGCAAGAACCTACAGTGATGTTAACGTTTTGCTTCATGGTTAGCTCTGGTTCCAGTCTGACGCCCAAGTTCTTGACTATTGTTTTTGGCACAGGGACCGGCCCCAAATCAGAGGGCCACCATTCAGGGGACCATTGAATCCTGGCTTCACCAAAGAGCATCACCTCTGTCTTTCCAACATTGCATTGTAAAAAGTTGGATGACATCCACCTTGCAACTGCCTTCATCCCATCGGAAAAGGATTGTAAAATTTCCGGGGTAAGAGTTTTAAAAGGGAAAAGCAGCTGCGTATCGTCTGCGTAGGACACTGGACAGAAACCAAAAGCTCTAGTAACACCTGCCAAGGGGGCCACATAGGTGTTAAATAGCGTTGGGCTCAAACATGAGCCCTGTGGTACCCCCTTAGAAATGTTAACTTCCTCCGATTTAAAGTCACCCATGATGACAGATTGGGTGCGATTGGAGAGAAAGCTTCTGATCCAGTCCAGTGCCCTTCCGCCGATTCCACTCGCAGACAGTCGTTCGATCAAGATGGTGTGGGAAATCGTATCGAACGCTGCCGATAAATCCAGTAGCACCAGGACAACAGAATAACCTCTGTCCTGGTACAACCGAAGATCGTCTGTTACCGACATTAAAGCTGTTTCAGTACTGAATTTAGGTCTGAAACCTGACTGCGAGGGATCTAGACTACCAGAGTGTTCTAGGTAGGTAGATAGGTGCTTATTGGTGTGCTTTTCGATGATTTTCCCTAGGAAAGGTAGAAGGGAAATGGGCCTCAGGTTGGACATGTTAGACCAAGGAATGGATGTATTCTTCCTAATAGGTCTAACTAAGGCTTTTTTCCAGGCCAATGGGACCACTCCAGATACAAGTGATAGGTTTACCAGTCTTTGCACATCAGGACCTAGTAAACTCCCCAGCGGACCCATAAGTCTGGCTGGTAGTAAGTCTGCCGGGCTTCCACTTTTAATATCAGAAAATAGTTTCTGAACTTCCAACAATGATATTTCAGGGAATTCGTTAAAAGCGCAAGTGTTGATAGAAGTTGTCAGGGTGGAGGTCCAAGTATCTGGACTAGTTAAGTCAGGACCCAGTGCTTTTATTTTATCATAAATGGCATCAATTTTCTCTGAGAAAAAACAGGAAATACTATCACACAGGGGTTGTGAAGCCATGTCAGCACTTTCGCAAGCTGTTGGTTTTATGAACGTGTTGACAATTTGATATAAAACTTTAGAATCATTACCAGCAGCATCTAACTGAGCAGTAACATAGTTTTTCCGTGCTAGCCATAAGGCTTTATGATAGATGTTGAGGTTGATTCTATAATAGTTTTTATCTTCCTCCCTGGCAGATTTTCTCCATGTTTTCTCAGACTTTCTCGCCAAGCGTTTAAGATTACGTAATTCCTCTGAATACCAGACCTCCTGTTTCCTAGCAAGTCTAGGTTTAAAAGTTTTTATCGGGGCAATATGCTGTACTGCAGCATCAACTGCATGCTCCCAATTTAAAAGGGCAATGTCAATATCATCTGAGCCGTCAATTAAAGATAAAGAGTATTTGTGTGCAAAATTAACAACGTTAACTTTATGCCACTGCCTACGTTTAGGTTGGATATGAATACAAGGAGTGGGACGGGGGTCATTCATAAGCATGGAAAACGCTAGCACAAAATGGTCGGTCCAAGGATATTGCCTAGGAGCACCACATTTTATACCAGGAAAGTTAGATATAATCATATCCAAAGTATGTCCTGCTTGGTGCGTTGGTCCACTATTGCATTGTTGTAATCCTAAGAAGGAAATGTCAGTGAGGAAGGACTGAGTCTCACTATTGACCTTATCCTCACTATGGAGATTGAAATCTCCAAGTAACAGGAATTCTTTATCGTTGCACACATGAGGAGCCAGTGCTTCCACTAATTCCTTGGACATATTTTTTAAAGGGCCCGGAGGCCGATAAACCAAGGCGCCTTTCCTACTATGTTTGGGAGAGGAGCCAATCCTAAAAGTCAACATTTCAAAAGATGTATTAAAATGTTGATCGATGACCGATATAGAGATCTCTTGTTTAAAAACAATTGCAATACCCCCACCAGTTTTTATTGGTCGATCCAACCTGACAATTTTATAACCCTCCGGTATGCCAAGTTTATTTTTGAGTTTATTTTTGCCAATATAATTTTATTGCCACATTATTTGTTGTAGCCCTCTTATCTCTTCCCAAGCCAATGGATCCACTCAGGTCAAATGTGGGTGCATCATCTACGTCCCGCGAAAACCATAACACCCCCATACTGTTATCACCACCTTTACCAGAGCAACAACACATACAATTTTACTTTGAATGGACCAAATGACATGATGTTGATTTGGAATTTTTGGCTGTTCCTTCTCATCGGTTGGTCTACCAAAAGGATGCATAATGAGATAAAACAAATAAGCACAAAGTAATAAAAAACATGAATGTTCCCAGTGTTGATCAGAGCCTCACTGGTACAGGTTCCTATCGTCCCTCAATTGGTTTGCTCTCTTTAACACTGGCGGTGGAGCTTGCTCTATCCTAAGCTCTTTCTGCTCTATTCAATGCTTGCAAGGCGGTATACTCTCAGGGTGTACCCTTTTCCCCTAACTAATGTTTGGACAATAAAAGCAAAACAAATGCAGAATGTTAGAACCTCTTGTCGGTACTGCTAGGCAATACTGGCATACCTTTTACAGTCTAAAACATAGAGCTGAGGTTGAAGGGTCCAAAAAAACTATGAGTGCCCATAGTCTTGTCAAAAGTACCGAGGGAATGGAACCATACTTATACCTTATGTATAATGCCCAGGATAGGTTTTTAATGTGTCGTTTTAGGCTCAATTTATTACCATATTTATTAGCGTCCGTCAGGGTTTTTAACTACAATTGAGCAGAAGGGACCCTGCGGCTGCGACAATGGGTCTCCGCAGGACTCCCTTCATTTTGTATTATTGTGTTCTTTTTATTCAATGCCCAGGCGAAGATTCTTGGTAGATATTTTAAAACAAGCTAAATTGAAATATGCTAGAGCTGCTATAATTTATTTACAACAAGCGATTGACCCTTTTACATTATGCTGTATTATGAATTTCATTAAAGTGGCGGTTCGACTGAGGGTAACTAGAGTGGGGGGATTGATTGATAAGACCACCAATGCATTTATATTGTTTTTCCTCTTTTAAAAATTAGATTGTACCACAAGCAGGGTTCTGACAATGATTTAATGGGATTTTAATTAGCTGTATATATATATGTGCTTTTATGGTGATTTTTAATCATCGAATAAAGAACTCTTGACTTGACCTTTTACAGTCCATCCCTAATCTTTTTTCTTGGTCCTCGTCTAAGGACGTAGATTATACCTGGCAGCCCCAGGTACCATATGATCAGAGAACAGAGGCTCATGGATAGCTTGTATACCAGGCAGAACAGCCTTGTTCAAAACATCATCATTCTCCTTATCTGTTCTGGTCCATATCAATTGGGCGTCACTAAAAGTAATAAACCTAGGCACTTTCTCACATTCGACATCCCATACTCCTTCCTTGACCCACTGGTCATAAGGCAAAACCAGAGTTACTTTCTTACAGTGGTTGGCGTGCACCCAATTCTTTGGACTTGCAACCTTCACAACCGTTTGAGTGACCGGTAGAACCTACTCGGGACCTTTCCATCTGGGTTCCAGACTTTTCTTCCTCTGGAAGTTCTTAATCAAAATATAATCTGCAGGCTGGATGTTGTAGCAAGATCCTTCAGATCTTGGAGATAGGGAGTCTTGCACCTGTTGGTGAATAGAATGCAGACTTTCTGTTAACTGCCCAAGATGATCAAGCAACAGGATATTTAATGAGAATTTCTTTGGGTGAGGGACACCTCATGCATTGACTGAGCACCTGAAAACCACCTCAAATGGAGACAGACCAGTTCTAGAATGCGCTGTAGTTCTAGTTGACAAAAGAGCTAATGGAAGAGAATCCGGCCATTGCAACCCTGTCATCACTTGGATTTTTGCCCATTTTCAATTTGAGTGTAAAATTGCACTTCTCAACAAGGCACGCTGACTGCGGGTGGTTGGCAGCAATACATTTCTGCTTAATGTGCAAACCTTCACAAATTAATTTATTCACTTTCCCTTTAAAATGAGATCCATTATCACTCAAGATAACTCGGAGCATTCTGAAACAAGGAAAGTATTCTTTAAGGAGCACCCTCGCCTTTGTAATGACTGTATTGCCTTAAATGGGGTAAGACTCAACCCATTACTGAACGTACATATAACCACTAAAACGTACTTGAGATTATTGCATCATTCCAATTCAATAAAATCCATTTGGATGACCTCAAACTGAAAAGTAGGTGGTGCAAAATAACCAGGTGGTGTAGGGGTACCTTCCCTGGATTATGCTACATGCAAATCATACGTTTCACCAAATGTGCAGCTGTTTTGGAAATGCTAACATTGTGCCAAACTGAAGCTAACAATTTCCAAATGCCTTTTGCACTAATATGGCTGTGTACATCAGACCACAGCATTTGAAATGAAATGAAATTAAATGAAAGAAAATTTATAACGCGCGAACTAAGCCCAATGGGCATCAAGGCGCCTAGCTCAAAATAGTTACATATCTCAGGTGCTATTCACTGGTATGCTTTCTTAAAACACCATGTTTTCAGGGCCTTTTTAAAAAGGGGCAGTGAGGATATCGATTTTAATTCAAGAGGGAGTGTATTCCACAGACGGGGGGCAACTGTTGAAAAGGCTCTACCTCCCCATCTGGTCTTCTTAGACCGTGGAATAACCAGAAGGTTTTGTTGTAGTGAGCGCAGACATCTGCTGGGGACATAGCCGGAGAGAAGTGAACCCAATCCAACAGATGTTCCAGATTTCAGAGCACTATGTACTAAGCAAATGATTTTGAAAGCGATGCGGTGCTCTATCGGAAGCCAGTGTAGGCTCTTTCTGGCTACAGTCGCAGAGGAAGAATGGGGGGTATCCAGAACGAATTTTGCAGCCGCATTTTGTACGGTTTGAAGTCGCTGTATTAGTCCCTTATTAATCCCTGCATACAGTGAGTTGCAGTAGTCCAGCCTTGAACCAATCAATGCAACCACTGTCTGTTTCCTAGCTTGCGGGGAAAGATAGTGTGCTATTCGACGGAGAATTTTAAGAATTCCCCAGCAAGTAGCCATCGTTCTGTTAACCTGAAGGGTCATTGCCAGAGAAGTATCGAACATGACCCCCAGGTTCCTAGCTGAGTGGGAGGGAACAGGGCAGGTTCCTAGGGATTGCGGCCACCAGTCACTTGACCACACATCCTGATCCTTTCCGAAAATCAGCACCTCGGTTTTGTCGCCATTCAGCCTCAAGGAGTTGGCTACCATCCAGTCAGAGACTGACTGCATACAGCTCCTGAAGTTGAAGGCGGAGGTGCTGACCGGCTGGGTTAGTGACACCATGATCTGAGTGTCATCTGCATATGACACTACTTCCATTCCCTGGGCTTTTACCAATCTCGCTAGGGGGGCAACATAAATGTTAAATAGGGTCGGACTCAGGGCCGACCCTTGTGGTACCCCACATTGCAGCGATGTAGGGGGAGAGAGGTATTCTCCTAATTTGATCCTCTGTTCTCTATGGTCTAAAAAAGAGGACAGGAGGTCCAGGGCTGACCCCTCCACTCCCATCTCCCTCAGACGAGATGTTAGTATCGAGGGAGATAGGGTGTCAAACGCTGCGGTCAGATCGAGTAAGACCAGCAGTGTTGTCTGTCCCTGATCTACCTTCATTCTGATATTATTGGTAACCATAGTAAGTGCGGACTCCGTACTATGGAGTTTCCTGAACCCGTGCTGGGTATGATCTAAAAACCCAGAGGAGTCCAGGAAGGCAGACAAGTGCAGATTCAGATGGGACTCAAGCATTTTGGCGGGGGCAGGAAGTAAGGATATGGGCCTAAAGTTTTTCAAGATGGTTGGGTCAAGTGTAGGTTTTTTAAGTAACGGCCTAACAATGGCTTTCTTCCAGTCTGACGGAAAAATCCCGTGTGACAGGGCACTATTCATTACTTCCAATAGAGGAGGTAGAAGCGTAGTCCTACACTCCTTCAGCACTCTGAGAGGACATGGATCCAGAGGGGAAGAGGTTTAAAACACAAAGCTAATTATGAAGCTTAAGGTTAGATTGATCTTGTGAATCGAGCCGAGTGATATACTCACTGATTTGTTAATTATTCACCAACCATCTGGCGTTGCACGCTAGGATTCATGCAGTGATCGATACAGACTGAAACCCACAGTATTGCTCCTTGCTTACAGCCTGTTTCTCCTTACGTTACCAGGGCTCTGTGGGCCTCACCACAACATACTTCCCCACCAGGCACGAATGTTGCGGCCTGGGTTCCTAGTTCACTCCAAGATCCCGACACCAAAGAACTATATGACGCACGCCACCTTATACCTTAGAATAGGTGTACTTGCAGGGTGGTGTAATGATCATTATTATTGCTGTCTTAACCGAGCTTCCCCCACATACATAGCCTTGCGGTGGAAGATCTAACCTGACGCTTTACCCACTGGATATTGTTGTTATCTGACCATTATACTTTTTAGGTGAGTTTGGATCTAATGCTGCACCTCATACCAAATTGGTATTTTAATCTTTTATGTCCTATAATTACTTATTTTATCCACAGCACTCCCACTGAATGTTCCACACAGGAGGGTGCATGTACACATTTGTTAAGGTGCTGAGACCCGCTAGTGGATTTATACACTGGCATGCAACTCACACCTGATATGTAGTCATTGAATGCGTCTTCATAATTCATGTTGTGTTTTGCTTTTCCTCTTTCCTTAACAGGTAATGACAGTTTAACACAGGCAATTGAAGGAAGAAGGGTAATATAGGGATACAGCCTTTTTTCCCCCTTTTCTCCAGTTGTTTATGGTTTTTGTTCACACTAGTGTATACACATGATACATTAGGGATTTAGAGTAGACAGTTACTCCTTAGATACTAGCTAAATAGTTCCATTGGTCCTGATGAATCGCTTGTTAATAAATACCGGCGAGAAACATGTTGACCGGACACTAGCACATTCTGGAGGGTCTCTGGAATACATAACATTCCAGTTCCAACCCCCAGATTCCTTTTTAATTAAAGCAGTGGACCGCCAGAATAAATCATTCCAGGGTACCCCTAGCTTTATTTAAATTACACGAAAACGTCTACTAGCTTACCAGGCCCCACACCCACACTTCATCTATACAGCTGTTGGAAAAAGATCTCCGCCAAAGAGCCCATCTTTGAGGTGTTGCCCGTTGGGTATTGCACCGCCGAACCAACGAGGAGCAGGCCCAAATGATGAAGCATGACACCTGCAAACATGTGTGAGGGCATTAAATCCAACAAAATGGATTCCTAGGAGTAATTTCCCTTTACCCTAGCAACATCCTCCGCATCTCTTGACGCATACCAACCCCCCCCTCCCTTTTCAGGAACAGCTCAGCACACTTTGTATTAACTAATATCTGCCATAGTAACCACAGGAAGTACATATGCATCAGGTAACAGTCATTTCTGTTCCCCAGATTTATCAATCCAACCTACCTCCTCATTTAACTGTGCTGTACTTTCCTGCCACTCCTCTAATTCCTCGATTTTGGATTCACTCTGTATCTCCTTTACACTCTCCACTGAATCCTCAAACATAGCAATCTCCGAAACCCATCTAGCTCATCCTGCAACAAACATTCTCTTCATTTTACTTTGGGTGGTGTCCTTAGCTATCTGATCTGCAAATGCATTCCCTCTACCTACATCATCAGTGACCATTTTGTGGGCGCTACACTAGATTATTGCCAATTTCTCAGGAAGCGTTAGTGCAGATAACAATCGTAATATGAGGTGTCCATGCTGTACTTTAGTGCCATGATAAGTAAGGAACCCTCTCTATGCCCACAATCGACCGAAATTATGGGCAACCCCAAATGCATATTGGCTATCTGTATAGACATTAACAACCAAGCCTTCACTCGAATCACAAGCTCGGCTAAAGGCAACAAATGCAGTGGCTTGAACAGACTGATAGGGGACTTGTGATGTCTCTAACACCGTACGCAATGTAGTGATAGCATAAGCTGCAGAAGTGGTGCCATCTGGTAATTTGAAACAAGAGCCATCGACATATGGTTCTCCCTGGGGATCAGATAAAGGAATATCAGTCAAGTCTACCCGTCATTTTGTCTCTTCTTCTATTTGGAAAATACAGTCATGCTTTCCCACAAAGGATCTAGATGACTGCAGTGTCGGTCTCCGGATTGGACCCAACAAGCCTTGGCAAATGCAATCCACGCAAGATGTCGAGATTGGCTTTGGTACAAACCAGCAAGATCTGAGGAACTTCTCCTTTGGAGAGAAGTTTGAGCAAGCCTGGAGCAACCAGGAACGTAAAGTAAATTAAGGATAGGTCTTCGTGGGGGCTCACTAGCCAACGGACTAAGAACTAGGAGGCACAAGGGGAGCTTGGCCCTGATGGACAATGGGGAGGCTGGGCCCAATTAAATCAAAAACAGAAGAAATTGCCTCACCACTTCTACTTTATCATACACTTAAGGAAAAGTTGAGAACACTGTTTGTCGTACTCAACTAGGTATTTTTATTTATACCAATCACTTTTTGATTTCAAATTATATTTTGTCATAACAACCTACTTATGATCAGACAAACATATATATACACAATATACAATCAACATTTAGTGTGACTTATATACATAACGACATGTTATCACAACAAATAATATTCACTATTAGCAAAGAGATTTAGATACAAAAGCTTTTCACAACAGACAACAATATTTACAATATGATAAATGAAACACAAATTGACAAGTGAAAAAAGACTTTGTGCGAAACACAAAATTGGTGATGAAAAATTAGGAAAGGAACATGAAAACAAATTCAAAATTAATTGTCAGTCAGCGAATGCTGCTATCCAAATTGTCCTTTCTAATTGGCCGACGCGTTTCGAATCCTGGTGATTAAGTACCGGATTCTCATCAGGGCACAATTATTCTGTCTGTGGAATTTTAAAGAGAAAAGATAGCGTTTCAGTTTGTGGAATTGAAAAGACAGAGCTCCCTGTATAGTGACATACAGCAGGGGGACCTACCGGGTCTTCAGCAGAAACGGATTCGGGGTATAGTTGGGAGTGCAGGCTGGATTTCCTCCTAGAGGAGTCAGGGGGGCAGAACTACCTGCAATAGGGTAGATTACTATTAGAGCGGATAGAACATAAACAGTGCCCAAGTCGATTGAAGAGAGGACTCAAAAATGCAGAAATGGAGAAACGGAATTAATATATGTGTCTGTCCATCTTTGGATCCAAACAGTATGCGGAAACGCTTTCCAAGCAAGACGGAGGTAAGCACCGCTCCCGCGGAGCCATGCCGCCCGCTTTTTGATCACTCTCGCGCCTCCGCGCATTCAGACTAACCCGGTTCCATTTGCCCACAGTAACCGGAGCCTGGGAAACATTGTACGCGCTGGCGTCTGAAGTCAGATTGATCCGTATGACCAGACCCCCCGCGCAGAGCGATCAAAAAAGAAAAAACAAAGGTATGTTTTTTCGACAACTAACTTTATGCTCTATGTACACACCAACTCCAGACACATATATTAATCCCGCACTGTTCTTGCACAGCGCCCGGACTCACCATTCAGTGCAAATTCGTGGAAGGATTAAATTCCAGTTCCAAAGGCGACTGCCCACGTTCAGCAACGAAGCAGCTGGCGGTATGTGCCTTTTTGCATTTCTGCATTTTTTAGTCCTCTCTTCAATCGACTTGGGCACTGTTTATGTTCTATCCGCTCTAATAGTAATCTACCCTATTGCAGGTAGTTCTGCCCCCCTGACTCCTCTAGGAGGAAATCCAGCCTGCACTCCCAACTATACCCCGAATCCGTTTCTGCTGAAGACCCGGTAGGTCCCCCTGCTGTATGTCACTATACAGGGAGCTCTGTCTTTTCAATTCCACAAACTGAAACGCTATCTTTTCTCTTTAAAATTCCACAGACAGAATAATTGTGCCCTGATGAGAATCCGGTACTTAATCACCAGGATTCGAAACGCGTCGGCCAATTAGAAAGGACAATTTGGATAGCAGCATTCGCTGACTGACAATTAATTTTGAATTTGTTTTCACGTTCCTTTCCTAATTTTTCATCACCAATTTTGTGTTTCGCACAAAGTCTTTTTTCACTTGTCAATTTGTGTTTCATTTATCATATTGTAAATATTGTTGTCTGTTGTGAAAAGCTTTTGTATCTAAATCTCTTTGCTAATAGTGAATATTATTTGTTGTGATAACATGTCGTTATGTATATAAGTCACACTAAATGTTGATTGTATATTGTGTATATATATGTTTGTCTGATCATAAGTAGGTTGTTATGACAAAATATAATTTGAAATCAAAAAGTGATTGGTATAAATAAAAATACCTAGTTGAGTACGACAAACAGTGTTCTCAACTTTTCCTTAAGTGTATGATAAAGTAGAAGTGGTGAGGCAATTTCTTCTGTTTTTGAACGGACTAAGAACGGCAAAGAAGTTTGAACTGAAATGCAGAAAGCGGGCCATGGGACACTCATGGAGTGTGGGCCTCTGAGCTTCGGTGCAAAAGGTGCTCGGGGCTAGGGCTTCAAGCATCCCAATGCACATCTTTGGAATACCTTGGGAAGTAGGTGCAGTTTGCAAAATGCAGGATGTCCAGGAGTTCCAGTTCCACATTTCTCGTGTCCGCTACAGGTCTCAGCTTTGCTGGGAGCCCAGGTCAGCATCAGAGATGTCTGGAAGTCCATGTCCTGTGTCGCAGATTCTTCGGGATCCGGCGGGAGCCTCAAAAATGCAGACCGGCAAAGATGCAGTTGGTGCCTGTTTGAATAGGGTGGTCAATCCTTGACCGCAAGGGAGATTTCTTCTGTCTTCCAGTCGATATGGAATGTCGAAGGTCCAAGATATATGTTGCAGAGTTTCGTCCAGGGTAATCTAAAGTCCTAGGGACTGGGGTTCTATACTTATACTTACTCTATACTTATAGTAAGTTTAGTGTTTGGACTAACTCTAAGGTCCCTCCTATGGTTGGACCTAGGGAGGGATGGTTACACCCCTTTCTCATTGTCCAGTTTCGCACCAGAGCTGGGGCAGAGTGCCCCAGCAACCGGTTTGAACTGGAAAATGCATGGAGCACCTTGTGTGCCCCAGGCAGTGTCTAAAAAGCATTCACTAAATGCAACCCACCCTGCCCCAATACACTAAAGCCTGTCTGGGGAGTTGCTAGCACCTCCATGGACAGGAAATCTATTGTTCAGGTCTCCCCTGCCAGAGTTACGTCCAGCAGCAGGAGGGCTGACTCGTGTCTGTGGAAGCAGCATCCATTTTGTGATGCTGCCGCTCCGTTTAACTTTAACCGGGTTTACCAGTTACTACATGTCTTCTCCCTCTAGATGGGTGGAATGCTACCCCTGCCACCAGGACTAGCGGGGGGTAGTATTCCAAAGTGTTTGACACCTTACACGACATGTTTTGATAAAGCCAAACCAAAGTTAGCATTAACCGCGACAATTATAATGCACTTAAGAGTATATGGTATGGCTATATCATAGAACAGCTATAAGGAGATGCTTCCGAAAGCTGCAGAGGGGCTCAGATCATGCTAGGGCACACTCTCCCACAAAACCAAGCACTCTGCCTCCAGGATTGTCAAGGCCTGCCATAGGAGTGACTTATAGGTTAAACTTCAACTCTCGCTTGTCAAGAACTCTGACAACTTAAAATCCAGGTCGCCCCACCGATTCGCCTACACAATATCTACCACCCTCCTGGCGAATCCCTTCCCTTCTCTGAGGAAATTCCTGACCACCTCACCCAATCCTCACTTTTCAACTCTAAAAATCTCTTCCTTGGAGACTTCAACCTCCACTGGAATGATATTAAAGACCCTAGCCGTTAATCTCCTCTTGGATCTTCTTAAGATCAGTGACTTTAAAAAATTTGTCACTCCCCAACTCATACCAAGGGGGCTACTCTTGATGCCATCATCACTAGTAATGATTTTGCCTCCATTCCCAACATCATCCCCATTGACTGGTCCGACGATCACCTCATCCTCTTCACAATCACCACTACAGCCCCTCCCTTCCAAGCCAAAAACATCAAACACAAGAAATTGACCAGAAACCTCCATCTTATCCCCCCCGGCGAGCTAGAAACGAAACCCAAAGCCCAATTCTACTAACTCCCCTCTCCCAAAACGCTAACACCCTCACTGAGCACTATAATAAATCAGTTACTAAAGGTCCTAGACCAAGTGGCACCTCCCAAACTAATAACCCACAGAAACATACCTTCCAAATCCTGGTTCAACTCTGTCTTAACAACGAAAGACGGTCTGTTCGCAGGCCGAAAGAACCTGGAGGCAACACCCGTCCCCCTCCCATCTAGCCCTCCTCCGATCCGCTAGGTCCAACTACAAAAAACACATCCTCAGTGAAAAGGCCTCCTTCTTCCACACACAACTTGATAGGGCCAAAAATAGACCTAGAGAACTATTCAACATCGTCAAAAACCAAACTTCCTCTGCCCCCCTTAAGCTGATAGCCATTAACGAGAAATGCACATTTCTTCTCTGATAAAGGCACCAAAATTGATCAATCCTTCCTTTTAAATTCCTCCTCCCCAACCCACTACTCTCCTATCACATTTCTCCTGAACCTCCAACCACATCTAATCCTCCCCAGGTCCCCTCCCGTCTCTCATCCATCCGTTACCTTCTCACCTGAATCCAACCTTTTTCTCCCCCAGCAACAAAAAAACAATGCCTCCTGGCATAATTTTCACCCTGTCACGGAACATGAAGTCTATAACATCATCTCTAAGCTTAAACCACCTCTCACACCAAAGAACCTATGCCCTCTAACCTTGTCCTAGACCTTAAACATATCATTGCCCCTCTCTGGACCACCATTATAAACTCATCCCTGACCACCGGGTGTGTTCCCGCCTCCCTCCAACTGGGTCAAATCACACCCATCCCCAAAAATCCCAACGCAGATCCCAATGACCTAAATAACCTCTGACCTACCTCTAGCCTCCCTCTTCTCTCCAAAGCCCTTGAAAAGTGCGCCCTGCTCCAACTGGATAATCACATCTACACGTTCGACCTCTTTGACTCACTGCAATCGGCTTCAGAAAAGGATGCAGCTCAGAATGTTCCATGCTCAATATAGGGGACGACATTTGTCACTCACTTGACAATGTTGAGTCTTGCCTACTCATTCTCCGCAACCTCTCTGCTGCTTTCGATACTGTTAACCATTCTGCCTTACTTAACACTCTCAAAGTCCGCTTTGGCCTCAATGGCCATGTCCTCAAATGGTTCATCTCCTTTCTCCAACACAGAACCCAACAAATCAAAATCGAGAACTGTCTTTCCAACCCTACTTCAATCTCACTTGTCGTTCCTCCAAGGATCCACTCTCCTGCGCCCTTGAACCTCTTTATGGAACCACTCACCCTCATTCTCAAACAAGCAGGAATCGATTACCACCTCTATGCTGACGACACTCAACTTTACTATAAGATTAAATCCCACTCTGATGTCCTACACCTCAATGACACCCTGACCAAGATCCAATCATGGTTCCACCACAATCATCTTAAACACAACCCTAAAAAAACGGAAATCATTCTCTTTGCTTCTAAAAACAACCCTCCTCCCATACAAGACTGGATATCCGTACTTAATGCCCTCAACTGCTCTCTCACCGCTTCCAATTCAGTTAAATCCCTAGGCATTACCATTGATTATAATCTTGCTCTTACCTCCCACAAAAAAAAACACGGCCAAAAAGCGCTCTTCACTCTCCGCCACCTCAAAAAAATTGAACCCTTCATTCCGGCCGATGACTTCAAAACTGTTGTCTAAACGCTGGTCCTGTCTAGAATAGACTATGGTAACGCTATCCTCGCTGGAACACCTAAAGTCCATCTTACACCTTTCAAATCTGTGCTCAACCTAGCTGCGAGACTTATCTTTGACTACAAATGGTTCAACCACATCTTTGCCGCATTTAAAAAACTCAAATGGCTTCCCACCGAAGCAAGATCCACCTATAAGATTGCTTGTATAGCACACTAAGCACTTCCATAAAACTCCCCACGTTACCTCTCAGACAAACTCCACAAAGCAGGCTGCACCCAACCGACATGGAGTACCAGTGCCCTCATACTTATTCCCCCTCTGCTAAAATAGAAAAGCACACAGGCTCGATCCTTCTCTGGAAACACTCCTTCCATCTGGAACTCCTTGCCTAAAGACCTACGCTGTCACCCTTCCTACATCAACTTCAAAAGAGACCTCAAATTGTACCTCCTCATCAAATATTGGGGTCAATAATACCTACCTCAGACACCATCTCCAGCACTTCACCCCATCAGGCTCCCCTCTTACACCCTCCAACTCTCTCCCCTCCCCTTTTTCCCTCCTATCTCACCTCCCTCACGCTACTACTTCCCCTCCCCCTAACCACCCTCCCTGTCCCTACCTTTAAGTATGACATGTAGCCTCTAGCATGGCCTCCCACTGATCTCCCACTCCCCTATTCCTCTAACTCCCACTCTCCGTATCACCCTCCTTTATCTTCTCTTTTTCACCTCCGCACATCAACTCTAATCTAATCACCCTCTACCCACATGAGCTTATTATTGTACTCTTGTAAATAGCACTCGTATTTATCTGCCTTCCCTGTTATATTGGTTTGTATAGCAATGGTTTTCACCAAATGTATCAATTACTGTACCTCCTTGCCCTCCTGTAAAACGCTCCGATACCTCTCGGTCTAGCCAGCGCTATATAAAACCATTAAAATAAATAAAGAAATAAATAAATATGTTCCAGGCCGGTCACTGCGATCATCTGAGGCCTGCCGCCTAGTCCTTCCACGATACACCACCAAATCCAAAGGGGGCAGAGCGTTTTCTGTCATGCTCCTACAAATTTGAAACAATCTACCTGAGCACCTTCACAGGGAACTGGTCCTCCTTACCTTTAGGAAACAACTTAAAACGCTTCTATTTAGGGAGGGTTTAGCTACAGTGTAATCTGCTGCCTTGTGTTACCAGTTGCCGTCAGTGATCCTGATCACTCTCTCTAAAAGCACTTAGAGACCTGAAGGTGATTTTGCACTATACAAAAGACATTTAACATAACATAACATACTGCACCAATACATTACCTGGGGAAAGCGAGAGTGAATCCAACTGACTTATTAATGCGTGACTATAGATGCTAGGACTCTCAGTATAGCCTTGAGGAGAGCAACAGAATCGAAAACTCCTGCCGCCAGTGAAATTCCAAATAAATGCCTACTATCCGGATGTATAGGAATACTAAAAAATTTATTTTTCAAGTCAATAACAAAGAAGAACTTAGCGGAAGATGGAATCATAGTTAAAAGAGTGATGATATCAGGAACCACCGGAAATTGGGTAACCAGTATTTTAATCGACCTCTCATAAATCAATCACAAAATGATAAACGTCATCAGCAGCACCAGAAGAACCTTTCAAGAACCGGAAGAATAGGACTATTACAGATGTTGCCAGATGTTTCCTCAACCACTCGCTTATGGTTTAAATCCTGAATAATCTGGAGAAGGGCCCATTCTTCTGCCTGTGGTATTTTATACAGAGGAATGTGAGGCAAAATGGCATTATCTTTGAATTGTATAGAAACTGGTTGTATATGCAATAGACCCACATCAGTATCACCAGTGGTCCATAACGTGAGTGGAATCTGATCAAACTCAGCTGGAAGGGGCACATCCTGAGACAGACACTAACACTCACATCTTGACCCATTGTAATATAAACACCAGCTGTAAAACAATAAATAGTAGCATGCAATTGTTTTAATACATCCAAACCCATCAGATTCTCACCACAATTTGAAGTTAATGGAAATGGAGATTCCACATCAAAAGAATCAATAGAAGTGCAAGGGGTCGTGAAATGGGGCTTACAACCAGTACTCATTAAAAACCCACCGAAACATTGTTATGGCCAGACAGGGCCGCCCCGGGGACCGTATGTCTGGAAAAAGAACCTTTTGTGGCACATGTGTACACCAGAAATTTCGTAGTCGAACCCTGCAAATCCACTTTGACATAAGGACTACTCTGATCTACAGATATCTGAACTGGTCTCTCACCCTGTATCTGGCTGACCTAGCTGTAAGCCATACCTGTCACATCATCAAAATCATAATCATCATTGTAACACTGTCCATCTCTTGGGTCATCAAAATATTTCTTATCGAAACGGCCCTCAGGAGCCGTAGTATTCTGGTGCCGGTCAGTCCCAGGGCCCCTATCACTAGAACCTCATCCTCTAGGGGACGAAACCTTCTGTAAAAGAACAGGACACTGGCTACGCCAATGTTCTTCCTCCTTACAATATGCTGACTGATTATGTCCCAAAGGTGTCATTAAAGGCTGCCTAGTACGTGGGAGTTGTCGTAAAGGACCTCCCCGTCCTGTGGTGTTACCCTGATATGCCTCCTGCAACAACACCTTCATCTTTAAATCATTGTGCAATGTGTCAGTTTTATCTTTTTCCTCCTTATCTCGACGCTCATTATATTGGACCATATTTAAAATAACAGAGGGAGAAGACGTAGATCAAGTGCTCTCAGACACCTGCAGACTGAACATTATTTTGGGAAGGAGGTTAGTGACAAACCTGTCAACAAACAAACAGACTCCCCCTTCCGTGGACATTTCATGCCCACTGTAATCCAAAAACCTATCTTCAAACCTAGTAAAGAAATCATATATACTCCCATTCTTCTTCTGTCGACAGGCAGTCAATCTATCCCAACTCACCTTCTTAGGTGGAATAAGTGTACGCTTATATGTAATAATATGACCAGGCAAGTACCTCAGCACGTGGTTTATCTCCTGGCTCCTATCTCAATCCCATACCCTAGTCAGATCCCATGTTCTGCTCAACTTAGCAACATGATCTTCCTAAGTACCTGGCGCCAAATATCAACTGGGACAAGGAGACCAAAGAACATTTCAATTTTAGCAAGAGTCATTACAGTAGAAGAGGCAGCCTCTGTCACTTCTTTATAATAGGCAGTAGGTTTTTTTCTAGGGTCGGGCAAAGTAGACTTCAGGGCTGAAACCTCACTCCTTTCCCAAGGAGTATAAACCCATTGCTCCTGGAAGCGGGCAACCACGGCCGGCCTAGTGACAGTTCTGTGGTGATCTGTCAATGCAGGTATTTCTGGATGATGAATTTGGTGGACTTCATGCATAGGGCATGGAGTTATTTGCGTAGGACTCTTTTCATATAATCTGCCTCTATAGGAGAGTATAGTGGAAATATTACCAAACACTTGTTCAGGCACCAGGTCAGTAACATAAGCACGGTTCTGATATCAAATAATATTTGGAGAGTCTCTGTTTCAATATGCCTGTGCCAAAGTTCAATCAATGCGGCAGACATTAGCTTAAGGGCATTTTATTGTGTAAAAGGTTCCAAATCACATACAACCTGCTAAATATCCTCAAGACTATAGATTGCATTACAAGCCCATCGCGTTGCCCGACTCGCAATTACCCAATTAAATTCAATAACTTTATTCGGTTATTATGCAGACAAAAATAACAATAAAAGTACAATTAATATATCACAATTTAAAAATCTAAAAAGATATAGAAACAATCATGGTACATTATAAAAAAACTGATTAAATTTCATAAATACATTGATTTCCGTGATCTAAAAACATTTTTTAAGATCGCAGAAACAGATGCAACAGTTAAAATATTATCTAGTTTCTGGATGGCTAAAAAGGCAGGGCGACATTGCCTCAGTTCCATACTCTTCAATATTGGTACAATCCATTTTGTCCTAGAAATAGTATAACATTTACAGAACAACAAGATATGCTTGTCCGACTGGCTGGACAAGTCGTCGCATGGACATTTACACAATTGTCTTGTCCAGTCATTCATCTTGGGGAAACTTAAGAATCAAAAATGTTTAACCTAAACCGCGTTAAAAGAAACCTTTCAAAATCACTCATGTGCAGCTTAAGTTAAGGATGAATATTAAAGGTGGTCATCGATAGATGATGAGACACCACAGAAATCTTTGTCATTTCTGTATTAGTTCTATAATCTCCCAAATGCGTCATGCAAAGATTTTTAAGTTCTTTCCTGGAGACCTGGCACATCGATAAGGGATCACTATAGTATTCTTGGTGGCCTATTTGTGTGAGGAACGTCTTTACGTAGAATAACCATCTTATCTTACTAACATTATCAACACTCATCGCATCCATCAAGACAAAACGGTTAAAAACACACTCCTCAGTAGTCCATACCCTGTGCCGCAGAAGAACCGGTTGTACCTTGATAACATCTTCTAGGTATGGTTGTCCAAATTCAGCATGGCAAATAAACGTGGAGACACTTTCCGGGACTGCTAAAAGATACATCATAAAGCCGCTTTCTGCCACCTGTAGTGATTTCACATTTACATAGCCCCATATTCCAGCACCATAAGCTGCAATTGCTACACAAGTTGCTCTAAAATGCATAAAAGTTCCCCAAGCGGTCGTTCCCATGAGGCGCAGGGTCAGACTGATTTGCATATGGCCATGTCTGAACTGGGGTGGCAGAGTGAGCTAAAGAATGGTGATGGATTAAACCCAGATCAGTTGACTGGGGGTGAGTGTTTGATTTGCTCAAACGCTCCGTCCATCATCCCCTTTTGTATCACTTTGTTCGCCCTAAGTTGGCAGGGTATGCTCAGACGTGAGTCCCTTGCTCACTTTGCCACTGGATTCAAGATAGCCTGGCTGATGAGGGTTATGAACCCGAAACCGGTCCCTGGTTGCTTGTTTGCGCTTCAGGGAAGACATGGCTTGGTAGTTCGGGCTGGACTGTTCCTATGAGGCACAGTGTCAGACTGATTTGCATATGGCCATGTCTGAACTAGGGTGGCGGAGTGAGCTAAATAATGGTGATGGATTAAACCCAGATCAGTTGACTGGGGTGAGTGTTTGATTTGCTCAAGCGCTCCGTCCATCATCCCCTTTTTGTATCCCTTTGAATGAACTAATATCAAAAAGAATGAGTAAGAAAGTTCAGTAGACAGTTAGCCGTCAAAAGGCATTTGAAGACCTGAAGCAGGCCATGTGCAGTGCTCCCATTCTGAAAAGTCCTGATTTTTCCAAACAATTCATTGTTCCAACTTATGCATCCGAGCTGGGGGTAGAGGCTGTGTTATCACAACTGAATGAAGAGGGTCAGGATCAGCCAGTAGCTTTTATTAGCAGAAGAATGACCCCCAGAGAGAAACGTTGGCCAGCTATTGAGAGGGAAGCCTTTGCTGTGGTTTGGGCTCTGAGGAAGTTGAGGCCATACTTGTTTGACACTCACTTCATTGTTCAGGCGGACCATAAGCCCCTCTTATGGCTGAAACAGATGAAGGGTGAAAACCCTAAACTGTTCAGGTGGTCCATTTCCCAACAGGGGATGGACTATACAGTGGAACATAGACCTGGGAGTAACCATGCCAATGCAGGTGGACTCTCCAGATATTTCCAATTAGAACATGAAGACTCAACTGGTCAAGGTTAGTTTAATGTCCTTAGGTTTGGGGGGTTGTGTAGGAAAGTAGTATCTGCTTTTTATGGTTACCCCCACTTTTTGCTGATGTTACTCTGGTTTTGGCCTAGTCTGGCTAGGTTCCTGCTATCTAGGACCCCAGTCTATCCGCTTTCTCCCTTGAAATGATATACATGTACTTTAGGTACACTCCAGATTGGATTCTGGGGTACCCTTATCAGTACCTAGTATATGTTACACCATGTACCCAGGGCATAGGTACCCAAGAGGCCTCCCATGGGCTGCAGCATGTATTATGCCACCCCTTAGAGGCCATCCAAAATGACACGACAGGCCTGCTACTGCAGACTGTGAACCTTAACAAAGAAAGACGGGCACTTAGGCAATCTGAACGCACCTGGAGGAATAATCCTACCACTGACAATTTGGTGCTTCTGAGAAACGCTAGGGCCCAATACAAAAAACACATCTTCATGGAAAAAGCCTCCTATCTTCGAACGCAGTTAAATCATGCCCGAAACCGCCCCAGATAACTCTTTAACATTGTTAAAAAACAAACCTCTTCAGGCCCTCCAAAAATACTTGCCACTACTGAAAGATGTGAAGAAATAGCCAGCTTCTTCTCTAACAAAGTCAACACGATCGAACTTTCTTTGCCTCAACCCCCTATCCCCTCAACCTCTCTTCATACATCACCCCTCCCTAACACTCGTAACTCTAACTCACCCTCCTCTCCCCCGTTTCAAGACCACTCCCAACCACTCACAGTTCCCCCCCTCCCAATCTCCACTCTCATACTCCACCAAGCTAAAAATAATGCCTCCGGGAGCGAATTCTCCCCTGTCTCAGAAACAGCTATCATTAACATCATCTCTAAACTCAAACCATCCTCTCACACTAAAGACCCTCTTCCCTCTCACCTGGTCCAAGAACTCAAGCACATCATTGCCCCGCTTTGGACTAATATCATCAACTCCTCTCTTTCCACGGGTTGTGTCCCAGCCTCCCTTCAGATTGGTCAAATCTCCCCCATCCTCAAAAACGCCTCTGCCGACCCCAATGACCTCAACAACCTACGCCCCATCTCTAACATTCCTTTCCTCTCAAAAGCCCTGGAAAAATTTGTTCTTTCCCAGCTAGATAACCATATCATCTCTTTCAATCTCCTGGACATGTTTCAATCGGGATTCAGAAAAGGATGCAGTACTGAAACGGCCATGCTCAATATTACAGACGACATTCACCGCTCTCTAGACAGAGGTGAATCCTCTCTACTAATCCTCCTTGACCTTTCGGCGGCATTCGATACTGTCCACCATCCCACCCTTCTCAACACCCTTAAAATTTGCTTTGGTCTTGAGGGCACTGTACTCAAATGGTTCTCCTCATTCCTTCAAAACAGATCCCAACAAATGAAGCTCAGTCAATGCCTCTCCAAACCTCAACCGATCTCACTTGGAGTTCCACACGGCTCTATCCTCTCCCCCACCCTATTCAATCTGTTCATGGAACCACTTACCCTCATTCTCAAACAAGCCAAAATATGCTACTACCTGTATGTCGATGATACCCAACTTTACTACAAGATCAAATCCCACAATGACATCCTTCACCTCAGCGACACTTTGAACAAAGTTCAAACTTGGTTCAACCTCAATCATCTCAAAATGAATCCTAAAAAAACTGAAATCATCCTTTTTAGTCCCAAGAGAAACTCTCTCCCTATTCAACTCTGGGTCAATGAAACTCTCTCCCTATTCAACTCTGGGTCAATGATATCACAGCTCTCAACTGCCCTCTCTCCACCTCTAACTCTGTCAAATCCCTAGGCATCAGCATTGATCTAAACCTGAATCTCATCCCACACATTAAAAATTCTGCCAAAAGTGCCCTTTTCACCCTTCATCACCTCAAAAAACTGAAACCTTTTATCCCAGCCGATGACTTTAAAATCATTGTCCAGTCACTTGTCCTGTCAAAAATTGACTATGGCAACGCAACACTCGCTGGCACCCCTTAAATCCACCTGGCACTGATTAAATGTGTGCTCAACCTCGCCGCCAGACTTATCGCTGATTGTAAAAAATTTGACCACATCTCTCCTGTCCTTAAAAACCTTAACTGACTCCCAATCGAGGGAAGATCCACATACAAGATTGCATGTATCACGTATAAAGCCCTCCACCTAAATTCACCCTCTTATCTTGCTGACAAATTACATGAAGCTGGGTGCTCTAGATCCCTTAGAAGCACTAACTCCCTTGCCCTAATCCCACCCAAACTCAAATGCAAAAAAAACCAATCCTGTGCATTTTCTGGTAACGCTCCCACGATTTGGAACTGTCTCCCCAAAGATCTCCGCTGCAACCCCTCCTACCCTCTCTTCAAAAAAAGGCTCAAATCACTTCTCAACAAATATTGGGGCCCCTAACTTCTATGACTCGATTACTATACACACTCCGCTCCCCTGCTATCCTCTCACCCTACCCCCTTTCCCTACCTCTCTTACCTCCTCTCCTCCTGTTTCTCATCCCCTATCTCTCTGACTCTCTATACTCTCTATACTCTCCACCCTCTCTTACCCTCCATGAATATGTATATGCTGCTTATGTCAATATATGCTACCTCCTATCCATGCAAATGTAATCTTTTGTATCTTTCATGATTTTTACACACGCTGAACTATTTCTTGTATGTTTACCGACCTTGTAAAGTGCTCTGATACCCCCGGGTCCAGTAGCGCTATATAAAACTCTCTAAATAAATAAATAAAAATAAATAAGGTGCTTGCACCACTTACTGAGATATAGGTTCACTATATCTATCTAAATCACTACACTTAAGTACCTATCAGTCAGCCCTATGGCAGGCCTTTTCAATCATGAAGGCAGGGTGCTGGTTTTTAAGTGAGTGGGTGCTCCTGCATGAGCAGAGCCCCTCATTCATTAAAATTTTAAACATGTGGAATTTTCAAATGTTCAGTATGACCAAATACAGCATATGAAACTCTATCCCAAACTATACGCTCCGGTACTGGAACTGCTGAAATGTTCACTAGGGACAGATTCCTCTCTTCACAGTGTGATGACATATTAGGTTTCTTGTCCAAGTTCACAGGCTGAACTGCAGAGTGTTTTGGGCGGTAATGTCTGTTCAGTAGTAGGAAAAAGACACTATACCAATCCAAATTAACAGAAACAGGATACCTAATGCAAACCAAAGGGGCAGCCAAGGGTACACAAAGTAAGTATTTTTCAGCCATAGATAGAATTGTCGAAATTGTTCTGATTATTCATTTTCCCTGTGCTAGTGCTTTTTCTTTCACTACAGAGGGCTGGCGTTTGCTCTCTCTTCACTTGAATCTAAAGAAAAGTCATCAATGTTGATAAAGTAGCCAGACGCAATTCGAGCTATCTTTCGGAGCTCAGCTGTGTTTTGTAGAACTGACAGTTGCTGCTTGCGAAGGCATATTAATGTAAAGTTCATTATTGGGCCGAATTGCAATTTGTCCTTCAGTTTCATTTGGATGTTGTTCTGTTTTAACCAGTGTAAGTCATACTCCGTTGCTCGCTACTCTGGCATCTTGCTCAGAGGAGTCTTGAAACATTATTAGTCTTTCCATCTGAACTTCCTGTATAGTAGCAAGAGGAGATCTGCAGCTACTCAGGACTCCATGTGGCCTGCTGTTGTGAATCAGCCGCATAGTGTGGTTTGATCAGATCAATGGAGATCAATCTTTTTTCTTTTTTGCCATCGAGAAGGGGAAGAAGTACTGTTTTTGTTCCCTGAACCACCAGGACAGGTATAGGTATTCTGTAGGATGGCCCAAACTCCTCAGAGTCCACGATCTTTCCTCTGTCCAGGTCCCCAACATTTGGAACCCAGACAGGTCTTGCAGGACCGGTTTTACTTCACCAGTGGTGGTGGGTTTTACTTGGACGTTGCTTTGTAATGCCCGGAATTCACTGAGTTCCTGTAAAACAGCCAAACGATCATTTAATTCAAATGGTTTTACATCGAGGTCAGGTACCCACATTCTTGTCTTAAACAGGATCCCATAGGGGGTACGTTCTCCCAAGAATTTTCTAGGCATATTGTTTACTGCCCTCTGGGCACCATATAGGTGATTGACCCAACTACTGCCCGCACCTAATACCCTTGCTGTTAAGGATTGCTTCAGGTCCCAGTTTTTCTTCTCCACCACCAAATTTGTGGGGGTGGGGGGGAGAATACCACAAGGCTACAGCCATAATTCCCCGATCTGAATGTAACGTGCCAATTGCATATGTCCTGATGAAGACTCGCAAATCCTTTATAACAGTTTGGGCATCAGCTGAGCGCTGAGGCCAAACCCATAGAAATCTGGAGCATGAATCCACTGCCACCAAGATGTACTTGCGAATTTAAGGGGGCGCAGTGATCCAAATAGACATATGCAAGAGGTATGTCTGAGATGAGTAATGGGTTTGTGGTGGCCGCGTTACAATGGAACCTTTCATCTGCTGGCAGACGTCTCACTTTAAGACATAAGCGTTTGTTTGTTTAGAAAAACTTCGCCACCAAAATCGCCGCTTCAGTAACAAAACTGTAGCAGTGACTCCTGCATGTGCAGAGCCCAGACCCTTGTGTGCAGCTAGTATTAAACCTAATCTGCAATCCATGCTTGGTATAACTCTTTCTCCTACTCTTGGAATTTGAGCATACGGTGTATTTTGCGCATCTAATTTATAGGAATATTTGAGTGGAAAGACTTTCCGAATGGCAGAGGCGTTCTTTGAGGCGTTGACAGCTATCAGTATGTCTCCGTCTATCCTCGTGCTAGAACAAGTGATTGCAGCAACGGCAGCAGTTCGCACTGTTGCCTTGGCGGCTTCATCAACCAGTGAATTCCCTTCAAAGTGTACGCCAACACGCTGATGACTGAAGGTGTGAATAACTTGAGCTCGTGGCAGGCATGTTTTCAGCTTTGCCACTTGTTCCCATAACAATTTATGTTTACTTGTGCAACCCCTGGAATCTCTAAACCTATTCTCTCCTCAGTAATGAAGATATTCATTATAATACTGCACACAGTAAAACGAATCGCACACTATCAGTGTGGGGAATTCCCGATCCGCGTATTGTTGTGCTAGTATCAGGGCTTTCAGCTCTACCAACTGTGCTGTAAAATCTCCTAGAGATTGCGTAGTCGTATTGCATGGCTGGAATTTACCATCCCGCATATGTCCCTTCACTATCGCATATGCTGCGCTATACTGTTGTTTACTTCCTACAGTAGGCTGAACCATCAGTATAAATGATGTATTCATATTTCTCTAGAGGCAAGAGATCAATTGGGAGAGGGTATTCTTGTTCGTACTGCAGAAACGCTTATGTTTTTAATGTAGAATCGTATTTGTACTCTACATCTGTTGCAGTGAGAGAATTAGCTCAGTGTATCCATCGCAGATAAAGTGCTTTTGCATTTGGGATGCTCGCTTTGGTAACAGCTTCTAAAGCAGGTACCTGACTTGCAACGAATATTCATTTTCCCTGTGCTAGTGCTTTTTCTTTCACTACAGCAGTCTGTACTGCGGTCAGTATGTTTTCAGTTGCTGCAAATCGCATTTCATCATTTATATATAAATGCGATTTGTATGCAACTGGAACTATCTCACCTTCATTGAAAGTGATGTAAGTATATCCTGATAAATCCAGGACCACCCGGATCACCAAGTTAGTAGAATTCACACATGTGTGTAAATGTTTTTATGCGATCATTTCAGCCTGAACTGAACGGAGAGTGTATGTGTGTTGCTGTGTCCACTGATGTGGTGTGAATTCTGATGTGATTAATTTGTAGAAAGTATTTACTCTTTCTGCATAATCTAGAATGTATGTTCTGCCAAAAATTTAAAATCCTAAAATGGATTGCAAACCTTTGAGGGTCTTTGGAGGTTGGAGCAGAGCACACTTTTCTAAAAAGTTGGCTGCCAAGCTCGTGCCTTCACTCGATAGCTCATATCCCAAAAATAGGACATTGAGATGGCCAATTTTTGATTTCTCGAAATTAAATTTGTAGCCCAAGTTTGCGAATCCCACAATTATGTTGTTTACCCTGCTCAAGTAATTCATCATCCGTCAGATAGATTTCATCTACATAGGACACGCCCCCCCCAGCGCATGTTTGTAATATTTCTGACTCTCTTGCAGAGAATAGCCCCGGGCTGTTCTGGTGCCTTTGAGGCAAACGATGGAAGTGACGCTGAGTGCAGAGGGCAGAAAATGCTTTAAAAATCTGCTTTCTGGAGCTATGTTTTGGCAGAAGAATCTATTTGAGATATCGAATGTCATTTTGTATTTCTTCCACACAATGTTATTCATTATTACGACACTGTGTGTATTTTGAACTACAAATGTTTGTGTACAGGTGTTCAAATGTTAGTAATCCAAAACTAGACGATATGACCTGTCTTTTTACATAGTTTTTAGGTCGAGCCCAGCGGCAGCATGCATGCGCTACTCGCTCTACAAGACTGCTGTAGTAGAGTATGGGAGAAGCTGCGCCCACTTTCCTCCCTCATTTTTTATTGGCTTGTGTCATTGTCTTTCGTAAATGCTGCCTTCAGATTCGTTAATAGGCAGGCTGTACACTGCTTCAGCTGAAACCGCTTGTGTTTTTTGTTAGCAGCACGGCCGCTGTTTCAAACTCCCCCCACCACGTAAAATGGATTGAGAAATGATTAGCGAAAGTCATGTGAATGCCAGGTAGCACATAATCCTGTGCTAATGGGCTAAAGCTGACAACAGCACATCTGTGTTACATGTCATCTGTACTAAAGCCACCTGACAGGTTGTGTTCAAAAGCCAGTTGTATTAACACCACCACCACCAATACCAACACCACTACCACCGCCAATACCACTACCACCACCAATACCACCATCACCAACGCCAATACCACTACCACCACCAATACCAACACCACCATCAATACCACCTCCAAGACCATCAATACCACCACCACCAATACCAATACCACTGCCAATACCCACAATACCAATACCACTGCCACGCCAATACAACAACCATCGCCAATACCACCACCACCAATATCACTAATACACCACCATCAATACCAGAACCTCCACCACCAGCAATTCCACCACCACCAATACAACCACCACCACAACCTATACCACCACCAACACTGCCACCAATTCCACCACCACCAATACCACCAATCCAATACCACTACCACCAATGCCAATACCATTACTACCACCAATACTACCACTCATCCCACCACCACCAATACCAATAATACCAATCACCTCCACCATCAATACCTCCACAAATACCGTCACCACCACCACCAATACCATCACCACCAATACCAACACCACTGTCAATACCAACACTGTCAATACCACCGCCACTACCACCACCAATACTAAAACCATTGCCAATACTACCACCACCAATATCACCAATATACCACCCCCATCAATACCATCCCCATCATTACCACAACCTCCACCAATACAACCACCACCAATACAACCTATACCACCGCCAATACCAACACCACCAATACCACCACCAATACTGCCACCAATACCACCACTACCGCCAATACCATTACTACCACCAATACCACCACCACCCATACCACCACCACCAATACCAATAATAACAATACCCCCACCACCAATATCATCACGACCACCAATACCACTACCACCACAACACCAACACCACTATCACCACCAATACCACCATCACCACCGCCAATACCACTACCACCACCAATACCAACACCACCATCAATACCACCACCATCAATACCACCACCAATACCATTACCACCGCCAATACCAACACCACTGCCAATACCAACACCACTGCCAATACCACAGTCACCGCCAATACCACCAATACCAAAACCATTGCCAATACCACCACCAATACTACCACCCCCAATATCACCAATATACCACCACCATCAATACCACCACCAATACCACAACCTTCACCACCACTAATACAACCACCAATACAACCTATACTACCACCAATACCAAAACCACAAATACCAATCTAATACAATACCACCAATACCACCACCATCCATACCACCACTACCATTAATACCAATACCACCACCATTAATACCACCAATAACACCATCAATACCACTACCAATACCATCACCACCAATACCACTACCATTACAACCAATACCACCACCATCAATACCACCACCAATACTGCCAACACCAATCCAATACCACTACCACCAATACCATTACTACCACCCATACCACCAATACTATCAATACCAATACCACCACCACCACCATTAATACCACCATCAATACCACCTCCACCCCCACCAATACCCCCACCACCACCAATACCACCACCATCAATACCACCATTGTAAATAACAATGCCTTTTATTTATGTTTTAAAACCTTAAACATAAATAAAAGGCTGCCAATAGCTCAAACGTGTGTGAATGTGAGACCTATCGCATTGCAAATGCTTGATAATAGGGTACTGTCTTGTGGATTTGGAGTAGATTTTAATGGGATTTTGAGGCGGTTAAACTCCTGCGTGCATGAATGTTTTACAGATTCTGGAACGAGGTCAGAGAAAGCAGGCAAAATTACACTTTCCCCTTTTGGGCACTCCATTACAAACTCAGGCAGCCAATCTCTTTCTGATAGCAGTATGTCATATCCATATGTTAGGTTCTCCCAAAAGAGACCTTTACCTTTCTTGAGATGTCCCCCTATATTTAGAGTGTAATTTCGTACACTCTATATGGGACACTAACTCTGGTATCAGGTGTTTCCACAGTGATGTGTTCTTTCAATACTGTGGTCACCAGAAACTACTTCTGGTTCTGGCGAGCTATTGTTACTCTGCCGCCCTGTTTAGCATCATCAGAGCTTATTCCCCATTCAGAAGCTGAGTCCTCAGTAACCTGGGCATGTCTAATTTTTAAGCCCGCTACTTTCTTCTTTTTGAATTGAGGTTTTATTTTAGGTTGCTCTTCCTGTTGGATAACATAATCTGAATTTCGATGGGTTTCCCTTTTTGTCTTTGGTCGATATTCTTGCTTTTGTTCTGATCGCCCGTCCCTCTCCAAGCTTTTGATGAACCATGAAAGGAACAAATGGAATGTGTATCAGTATCCTAAGGTTGTACATCTTGTCAGAGGACTCCCGTTGGCGAGACCCACCCCTTGATCGTAAATTCTTTTCTGAATTGTTATTTTTAGAATTTTTATTTTCCCATTTCTTTTTAGAAGAAGTGGGTGATTGCTTAAAGTTGTCCTTGTAAGGACTACCTGCCATTTGTGGCTTCCCTGCTTTGGTTCCCAGATTATCTCTACCTAATCCAGCATATTTTTCTCCGATAATGTTTGGTAATTCCCGCTCTTTATTTCCAGGTGCCAAGTCCCTTAGGGGGCTGCGCATGGCTACTGCTGCTGACTCCCCCTTTATGTTGCTCAACATGATTGCAGCGACGTGGGCAAAGTTATCCATCAGTTTCATTCCCAAGTCCAGGGCAGGTCCTGCCCTGTACTCATTCTGTATATGTTTCAATACATCTGGAACTACTGCTATGGAAGGGGTACTGTGTATTCTTATGTAAACCGCTGCAAAGTTTGTTCCCCAAGTGGTACAATCCTCAATCAAGAGAATCCTCCCCATTGGCAAGCAAATGGTTAGCATTCTATGTTTTTCCTGTGGACACATATGGGGAAATACTGCTTCCAGCTGTTCAATTTTTTGTGCTATCCAGAACGGAATTTGTTCCTGTTTGGACAGTATTGTCCCTATTACTGATTTCAGTGTCTGTGGTTTAATTGTGGGTGTGGTCTTATGTGGACCACCTGGAACATTTCTCGCAGGTTGCACTGTTAATGTTCGGATGACAAACTGGACAATGTGTCTGTATAGCCTGACAATGACTTTGAGTATTATATGGACTTCATCCACTGGTAGTGTATCTATCTCTGTATGTGGAGTGTATGTCACTAAGACCGGCCAGGTCTGTCATGTATTCCTATAGGTTCTGAATCGATCCCCCTATTCCTGACCCTATTCTAGTTAAACAAACCAACAAGTTAACTAGCAGTCAGCCCATTAGGCAGAAAACCCCCATGATGCAGATACCGTTATCTGACGCAGTCACACTACGGCACAGGAACGTGTTATCTGATTAGGTCATAACGCTTGCGATCTAATTAGACAAGCGATATTCCTCCAGCCCCTGATAAGGCATACGGAGTTCTCATAACAAATCAAACCTATGACAACCTGGGCAAAACCCTGCGGCCATTGTTTTGATTTCACCGAGAACTTTAGTAAAAGAATGTGCTAACGAGCAAGTCGTATGACATCTTTATTGACGTATCTATGTCCATCCTTACGTCAATCTCGGCACCTTAAAGGTATAAATATTACCGATCTTGCCATATGCAAACACACGCGTGGTGACGAGACGGAGCAGCCATACTTGCCGAAGCCGAGAGCAGAGCAGACCCCGCTAGCAGCAGCCCCGCCTTTCTGACGCGCTGAGAGACGCGCTGCTTTCTCCTGCCGAGAATCCAGCACCGGCGTTTCTGGGTAGCCCTCGCAGGCAGCCTGGAATATCGAGACCAGAGAGAGAGATACCATTCCTCATTCATCCTAACTTCCAGGTACAGAACTGAATAACCCCTCACAGAGAATTCTTTAGTTATTCACTTGGCAAAAACAAACTTAACTTAAACTGTAACTTTCTATTCCCGCCCACGTATTAGACTTAGGTCAGGTACACGGGGTAGGCGTATTTAGAAACACCAGTTGAGTACGTTTAGTCAAATGTATATGTGTATGTAATATATTTTATTCATTTTAAAACATCTTATGGCTTAGAAACCATATCAATGTTTTTACAGTATTATTTTATACTATTGCTTTTAATGTATGCACTTTACTTAACTATAAGTATTGCAATAATATCGATCCATTTCTCTTGTATGAGAAAAGAGACTGATCAATAAATAACACCTTTTTATTGAACACGCCCGTCTCTTCCTTTTCTCTACATTCTGATGAGACTAAGAATGCACGTACTGACTGAGTAAAATAAATTGCCTTTTGTTCACACGACTCTCGAGATTGACTCTTGATTAGGGGAGAGCAAAGTTGTCATGTTCTATGGTTGTCAGAAACTAAATCCCTTCTTGTCTAATCAGGGAAGTTAAGTCCTCCTTGAACATTCGAGAAAGTTTCTAGCGAACTCTGAGCTACGCTGGCAAACCCAAAACTTTAAGTCTAGTATCGACAGTAGTAGACCTAGTTAACGTCTGGCCTAGGCCTTTACTGCTGTAGGTATTATTCCAATGCGCAGAGCCTATTGGGAAGATAGGAACTACACTACATGGCGCCCAACGCGTTTGGAAAGGGCGATAAAACTAACGTAAGACATTTAGAGTAACTCAGTCGTGCTTTCTCACTCAGACCCCTTTTCCCAAATACTCCAAAGACGTCTGGAGTGGGTGAAAGGTTATATCCGCCAGACCTCGCAGGAGGGAACTCCTATGTATGGTTCTTGGTATAGTCAACGTTGAAGGATAAACAGTTCCAAAATATTGTGCATCTAATCTTTGTTCCATAAGAAACCTGATCTGCAAACAAAAGACATAAGATTCCTGTCGATAAAATGGCAGAGAGTGATGATGAAAGAGAGGCAGTTAGATTAGCAACTGAACTCGCAGATGCTGATGCTACCATGCAAGCAGCAGACGCGGATATAATACTCATTCCGGTCATCAAAAGGAGATCTATAACCCTAAAACTTATAGAAAATGGACTGACACCTAGAGGTGGCGCAGTCATATTCGTAATTGAGGCACACGAATATCGGCAGACAGAGGTATACTATTCATGGATACATTTTCCAGCAGCAAATGCTGTAACAAAGTACTTCCACTATTACAAAATAGAGGAACCTCCTGAAACGTACACTCCTTTCGAGGAGGTGGAAGTACCACTCAAATTCCAAGAGCATTTGCTCTTATTTGATGGCGCCCTAAAACATAATAATCACATCACCAGGCTCGGTCCTTTAGGTAGACCAGGAGCAACGTGGCCGGTCTTAGCCGGATACACACCACACCCAGACATCGAAGGGATGTCTACAGGAGAGCTGTTAATACAGCTAAAACAATTAATGAAAATTCATAGACAATTAGTTCAGTATGTGATGCGGACTTCAACAATTCAGCCAGCTATTAAACTTCCACAGCTGACCCCTCACCAGGGGAACACAAATAAAATTACACCACAGAACATCCAATCCTGCCTAGGTAAAGTACCGGCTAAACGGGAACAAATACCATTCTGGTTGGCACAGAAAATTACCCAAATAGAGGCGGTGTTTCCTGACACCACCCCGCTAGAAAAACACAGGATTCTGACTATCTGTCTTCCAATGGGAATCGCACCACACATTGAGGACTGTGACACTTGGGGTACAGTCTTTGCTTCCATCTACACAAAAACGCACAGTGTTCCATCCATTTCGGTGATACCAGATGTGCTAAAACAAATTCAAGACGAATACGGTCCAGAACCTGCTTTAACTCTTGGTATGAAATTACTGAAAGACTTGAAGCAGGTCTCGGCTATATTATTAGCCAATATAAAAGGTGAAGCAGCAAACGTGGCGATCCGCCAGAGGTTAAAAGAGACAGATATAGCAGACCAACCAGCTGAAATTGCCAGAATCATAGAAAAATCCTATGAGGAACTAGGTAGAGATAGTTTAGGTGGAATACCAGTAAAACCGCAACCGACTGAAAGTCCAGAAAAAATATTTTTTAATAACAATTCACCAAAAAAGAACTGGGATGGAAATAAACAATCCAATCCTAAAGAAAAGAAATTCCAGTCCAGAGGAAGGTCTCCAAGGCGAAGAGAAAAATCTCCAAACCGAAGACAGAGGTCACCGCAGAGTGATCCCTCTGGGAATAGATATAACCTTAGAAATAGGGATAATATTAAAAAACCTGATAGATATCAAGACATTGATACACGTCCCTCTCAATCTTTTCAGAATTCCTCGCAGAAATCGGAAAGAAGAGGACGATCAGAACAAAGAGAAGAGCACGCCAAGTCCAAAGACAAGGAACCTGCTCAACTAAAAAAGAAATTACAATTTCCAAAAAAGAAGGTAGCCAGTATCAAGGTAGTTAACAATGCCGAGAATACTGAGGACACAACTGAAAAACGGAGAGTGGGCTCAGACAATGCTAGACAGCGCAGCAGAAGTGAGCATAGCTCGCAAAGTCCTTATGAATCATCTGGAGACAGTGGACACGAATGAATATCTTCAAGTGGAAACTGCAGACACCAGGGTTAGCAAACCTCACAAGATATACGAGATAACATTACGTATAGAGGGAGATAAGACTAGGAAAATAAGGGGACTATTTTGGGATAATCTCTCCAAGGGCTATGATATCCTTCTAGCTGAAAAAGACTGGCCACCAGAGTTTGTCAGGGAGTGCCCTCATGGCGAAGAAGTAATTATGCCTGCCTTCTCAAATCAAATTCCAATTCATAAAAAATACACACTTGCTAGAAAGTGGGCAGTGGCTTTAGCACCTGCTTTATATAAAAATCACGTAGGATGGGATGAGGATTCTCCTCCTCACAAAATCCAGTTAAAATCACAACCTACTGCACAAAGGCAGTACCCAATTAAGCAAGAAGCTAAAAAACAGGTAAATGAAATACTAGATCAGCTAGAATACCAGGGGGTGATTGAAACTTGCACCTCACAAATGAACAATCCTTTGTTTCCGGTCTCCAAACCAGACAATTCATATCGTCTAGTTTTGGATTACCGACACCTTAACACATGTTGCAAAACTTTTGCAGTGCAAAACTCACACAGTGCTGCACTAATGAATAACATAGTGCGCAAAAAATACAAAACAACCTTGGACATCTCCAATGGATTCTTTTGTCAAAACATAGCACCAGAGAGCAGATATTTAACTGCATTTTCAGTAAATGGCACTCAAAAACAATTCTGTCGGTTAGCCCAGGGGTACAAGAACAGCCCGGGGGTATTCTCAGCGAGAGTAACAGAATTACTACAACTATATGATGATGAAGCATTATCTTATGTCGATGACATTTACTTAACAGATGATGACTTGGAGACTCACTTGAAAAGAGTGAACACCATAATACTTGGGTTCGCAGCTGAGGGTTACAAATTCAACTTTAAAAAATCCAGAATTGCCCATCTGACAGTCCTGTTCTTAGGATATGAATTATCAAGTGAAGGCAAAAGCCTGGCTGACAATTTCCTAGAGAAATGTGCCGTACTCCAAGCACCTAGAACACTAAAAAACCTACAGTCAATTCTAGGCTTCCTAAATTTCGGAAGAACATACATTGCAAATTACGCAGAAAGGGTCAAACCCCTTTATGATCTAATTAAACCAGACTTTAAAAGATCCAGTTGGACTCAAATACACACAGAAATTTTGAGATCCTTACAAACAGACATGCTAATTAAAACAAAATTAGAAACACGTGATAACACACGCAATCTTTTGATTCGAGTCATCCCAGGGAGATGCGGATTCACATACCTGACCTCTAATGAGGGGGAAAAGGTACCAATTGCATTCAAATCACACTTGTACACAAAAGCTGAACAGAAATTCAGCAACAAAGAAAAAATTGTTCATGCAGTTCAAACCGCAATAGCTAGAGAAAAAGATCAAGCAGACGGTAGACATATCACAGTCAGAACGGCTGAATCAGCCTTTGAGGCATTAACAACACCGTGTAATTTACCAACAACAACATTGGATCCAGAATGGTTACAATGGGTGAATTCAATCACAACGGACAAAGTATACTACTACTTTGATCCAGAACTAGAAGAATTAAAAAATCTAGAATATGAAGAAACATATCCTCTGCCAATCGACATTCTGCCTTTACGACATTACGCCTGTGTAATCTATACAGACGGACATGCTCAACCGTCCGTTTGGGGAGAACAAGCATACAACCCCACATGTGAGATTACAAAAGAAGTGTGGCGCGGAGGTAAACTAAAACCTCTATTAACAAAATCACACTCAGTAGAAACTAATTCAGAAAAACAAACTGAAATAATAGCATTGAAAATGGCGCTAGATAATGCGGATCGCGAATTCCCGACACTTATAGTGTCAGATTCATATTACTGCGTCAAATCATATAACAGCGATTTGCAGACATGGATTCAAAACGGTTACAAAGATGACACAGATGCACCAATAAAGCAGAAACTGCTCTGGGAACAAATAGCTCTTTTACAAAAAGAACTACCAAAGACTCACGTGACTCACTCACTGAGTCATCAGCGTGATGGCGTTCACGTTGTAGGGAATTCATTGGCTGAAACAGCCGCAGCGGCAGCCACTAAATCGGCTCCCGTAGTTCGAAAAAAGCGTACATTAAAATACATTGACGGTGAAACAGTGCTAGCGGTGAAAACGTCATCAAAAGGCGACTGCTCAGCGTTACCGATCAACTATCCACTCAATTATACATACATAATCGATGCAAACTCCGTCCCTTTTGCTCGAATCCCTGGAGTGGGGGATAGAGTGATTCCAAACATGGACAGGAGAAACTTGTTAATCGCAGACGCACACATGGGCGAGGGTCTCAGACACCTTAAACTAAAAGATTCTCTGGAAGAATTACAATCACGGTACTGGTGGCCAGGCATGAGCCTGCGTCACACCATGTTTGTAAAACGCTGCCCAAACTGCAATAGAGATCGCAGTGGGGAGAGAAACAGTTTGATACCTCGTCGTATTACGGCAGATAATATTACCAGTAAAAAGAATGGCTTGCGATTAACATATACAGGCTAGTTTCCACTTATAATGTAAATCACCAGCACTCGGCTGACGTCCGGACTGTTATACAAAGATTTGCGAGTCTAAATGGCATATACGCTAAGAGCATGCTACGTTCGACCATTGTTTTCACTCAAGCCCACCAGCCTGGGGGGAAACATGGCCGAATGAGCACAGTCCAGCGGGAATCTTCTCACTTCCTTCCTGAGGGTACGGGATGGTGTAAAGAAAAAACCAAGGCATAAAGCAATCTATAGCAGAAAGGATACTAGGTTCGGGAGCTGGGTGGGTCAAACATCTAATAAGTGTCCAACGTAGTCTCAATAACTTGCCAAGAAATTCTCTGAAGGGATTCAGTGCGTACGAATTATTATTTGGAACTAGGATGATGATCTCTGACATTGATAGTCAGACTTCAGTGGTGAAAGAAAAAAGCTTTGATATCAAAGACCGTTTGGCTATTTTGCAGGACTTAAACAAAACAAGAAAAGACCTGAGCAACATAAAGTTGAAACAACAGCCAACAACCACTGAAGAACCACCACCTGTCCCAGCAAGACCTGTCTGGATTCCAAAAGTCGGGGATCTAGTCAGGGAAAAGATCGCGGTAAAGAAGGAATTTGGGCCTTCTGACAGAAAAGCAGTTCCTGTCTTGTCTGTCAACGGGACAAGATCAGTTGTACTACCGCCACTTGCTGGTAAAAAGGAGAACCGAGTTGTATCCATCGACCTGGTAAAACCACAACATGTGGCCGATAACAAACAGTAGGCCAAGTGGACTCCCAATAAGTAGCAGAACACCAAGGTTTGCTACCAGTACAGAGGTCCTAACGAAGAGGCTCATCACATTCGAAACGCCTACAGAAGAACAACAAGGACTATGCAACAATGCGATAGAACTCAGACCTCTGAAAACCCAAATAAAAACATTTAGCAGAGACACACCAATCTATAATGAAGTACCAAGTGAAAATGCAAGAAACAAAAATCCTGAACCAATTGGAACAATTGACAGAACTGCATCCGGCTACTTCATAAACTTCGATGATTCCTCTGAAAACCTCAGTGAATCAAAGACACAGCCATCATCAAACTCCTTTAAAGACAAAGCTAAGGAACGTTTGAAACAACTGAAAGAAACATATCTGATTTCTCCATGGATTGAATTTTGGGTGGGTTTTGGTGCATTTATCCTCATACTTTGGCTCATCATGGTACTTACTTTGGGACGCTTCATTGAGGGAAAATATGCCAAAATGGACACAGCAAGTCAGAAAATCAACTTGATCCTCAAACCACACACATCTTCACACGTCGAGAAAAGAGAACTTTCTTCAGCCAACTTCACAGCCAATCCGATACCTGGTGGGGTAGCCTGGGACAACACTGACTATGAAATTTATGGTCCGGTCGAGATCCTGAAATATCCACACCAAATTAAGATCTCATTGAGTGACTTTGCAAAACCAAACTCATTTGCTGATGATTGGGACTTCGAAAGCATTAATAATATGATGTCTGACTTAGTAATGTCTGCTAAATTTACCAAACATGATTATTTGCAGGGTTCTACAAATTATGACAGTATGTATTGCTATAACCACTATGGTAACCACTTTTTACATAGATCTGCACAACCTAGAAATGTTTTAAATTATAATCAATGGGAACATTGTGCAACACCTCCAAAAGGGAGCTCAATAACCGTTTACGACAAATATTCATATTTTTCAGGTTTTAACACAAGTAATGCTGAAACATTTTATTTTAAATTGTCAAACAAGACAGGAACCAAAACCATGATAACCAACACAAAATTGTTATATTCAGACTCATTTTTTGAACAAATGAATACTTTTGGATTTGATTATTGGGACAAAAATGTTGAATTAAAAAGTGTTTGGGGTACAAAAGAATGGCAAGTACAGGGTATAGAAGCTTTGTTTAGAGCCTGCATGATCCCAGAACAAATGATATTTTTAAATGACACTGTTCAACAGACCACCTGTCTTGGCTTAGCCAAAATCAAAGATTTAAATAAACCGTCTATTCCGAAACCAACAATGTTTAGCAATAACTCTGATACAGATGAAGAGATAGACGTAAACCATATATTAAACCAAAACAGAACACATCCTGATTGGAAACAGTGGTTGATCTGGCCCACAGATACTAATAACTGTCAAGACAGATTCCTGAACAAAACACAGGGTTTCAAAATGAACAGGCCAGACCCTAGATATCCTCAAAGACATCACCCAGGGATAATAACCACCTACAGTGTGGGCAAATTATGCCTTCAATGGCTACAAACTTCCACACTGGCAGAAATTAAGCAACACCTAACTTTACTTACTGATGGTGCAGACTTGCGCGATTTCACTTTGGGACCACGCAAACAGCGTCAAAAGCGTTTCATAGCAGCCTCTGTATATGCAGCATACAATGAGGCCTGGAAGGTTAATCAAATTGAAACAGCAGAAAGAATACGGGAAATTGACCGTATTAATTTGGAAAAATCACTTTCTGTAGTGGACAATGGGTTAATGACTGTCCTCCAGAATTTTTTCTTTGGACAGCATTGTGTCGTCAGCAATCGATATATTATCGCAAGACTTACTGTTATTACAACATGGTCAGTCACAATTGCGTTCTATTGTACAGCTTGGCTGGACGTTACAAAATCTGCGTTCAGGCTATGTGCCTTGGCGTTTAATCAACACAACGTCACTATTCCAAATCTTTAACCTTACTGATAGACAAATCGGTATGGCGCAAAAGGGTGCTGATTATACAATCTTGAGCATTGAAAAACTAGAAAGATTACCAATGACAATGTCAGAACGACCTGTCAGTGAATGGATAATACATGGAATCATAAATATTCCAATCTCAACCTTCAGGTTTCAATACTGCCAAAAATATATACAGGTTGGCATGTACGAGAAATTGGGAAAGGGGTACCTTAAAACAACATGGAACCTGCCCTATTCACATGCATGTATCAGTAATAAAGGACAGAAATTGTTTCTTAGTGGCAACAATTGTGCGATGTCACTAAGCGGCACGCTTCTGTGTAACGGAATTAGTTTGCATGGAGACTGTGAAGGGAATTCATACAACCTTTCATGTCACCAGCAAGGCGCACCTGCAACTGAAATAGAACCATTCTTTCAAAGACTCTATAATGGGAGTTACATTCTTATTGTAGACCGCAGATGTTGTAGTCTTATGCCCGGGACTCCTTATCTAGTAACTACTACTGCGAAGGTCAAGTGCTGTGGACGCACATTGTTCCCCAGCTCCTTTCCAGACAGGGAGGCAAGGGCATGGCCCGATTTGAAAATTACTTCTATTCGAATAGATACTTTAAGCAGAATGAAAACAGTCCTTCTTCAGACGCCTACCAGGCTCTCGTCATCAAAAGAAACGTATGATCTACAAGTCGCAAGGACGACTGCAGAGATACATACATTATTATCAACTAATTCCCCCGTACATTTCGCGGAAATCCTGAATGAAATCTTAAATATTTCTGATACCAATGGGGTCTCAAAGGTATTTAAGACAGTATTTTCGATGGCATTAACACCATTCAAAGCCATACTGGGTATTTTTCCAGATTTCGTCCATTCGATTTTTGGCGGACTTCCCCTGATCCTGGGACTAATTGCAGGAATCCTATTCTTAGTCCTTATTTTTCGTTATGGCAACCCATGTCACAGACAAAACTCTTGCGACAAGGGAAGAAACAATCCTAGCCATTGGATACCGGGACCGGATATCAAAAATCCTGGGACTCTCCCGGCTTAGAGACCTGAACATGACTTGGTTTCTATCATTTCGACCAAAGTGGCAAAGATGTGTTTTACCTGTATTGAGGTGTCTGCTATGCGGAGAAGAATGCGTGTTAGACACCTGTCTGACGCTACAATCGGATGCGCCGATGGATGCAGAAACATTGTTGAGCCCATCAAGGTTCATGCTTTGTGCTGCCCTCAAAGGCTACCAATCCTGATGACGGCATTCGTGGAAGCTTCACCACTACGATTGATGGGTAGTGAAGTTCAAGATGAAAGCAGCATCGAACAGGTACGACCTTCTGTCAGTAATGCAAATCAGAATGTCAATGGAGACAATCATGCGCAAGAATGCATGATTACACCTATTTCCGAGTTAGTGGAACTTTCCCAGGAAGCTGTTGACAGTTTTTTCGAAAGCCTAAATGATATGATGTTCTCACCCGAACAGAAATAGAGACTTTTGAGCAAGCTCGCACACGGCGTTCCCTGAATTCGGCCTTCAACTTTAAAAATAAAGTCACATGAACATTTTCGCTCCAGTTCACGGACAGCAGTTTTTTCAGCAGCCCCAAATATTTTTGCATATTTTTCGGGACACTATCTTCTGCTTAAAGTAAGAACTATTCTTAGAGAACTAAGGTTCCTAAAATTTTAGATAGCTTATAGACATTAGCTGCCCGCTGGCATGTTCATAAAGATATTTTATTCTGTGATGGAATGGTCTCGAAACTTTTTTCTGTCAGAAACCATTTCATGTGTAATTCTCATATACCAAATAAGCAATAATGTATACAAATGCAATTACTTTGGCATTTTTCTACAGCTTGAGTGCATACCATATATATATGTCTGCAATTTTTTTTTCAGTATATTTGAAAATTTCAAAATGCATTTATGTATTTTGGGGTGGTAAGGTATACACACTACTCTATAGTATGTTGTACTATGTTATACTATGCCTAGATTAGTAAATATGTCCATAGTTAGCGTGGAGTGGGTGTCATGTATTCCTATAGGTTCTGAATCGATCCCCCTATTCCTGACCCTATTCTAGTTAAACAAACCAACAAGTTAACTAGCAGTCAGCCCATGAGGCAGAAAACCCCCATGATGCAGATACCGTTATCTGACGCATTCACACTACGGCACAGGAACGTGTTATCTGATTAGGTCATAACGCTTGCGATCTAATTAGACAAGCGATATTCCTCCAGCCCCTGATAAGGCATACGGAGTTCTCATAACAAATCAAACCTATAACAACCTGGGCAAAACCCTGCGGCCATTGTTTTGATTTCACCGAGAACTTTAGTAAAAGAATGTGCTAACGAGCAAGTCGTATGACATCTTTATTGACGTATCTATGTCCATCCTTACGTCAATCTCGGCACCTTAAAGGTATAAATATTACCGATCTTGCCATATGTAAACACACGCGTGGTGACGAGACGGAGCAGCCATACTTGCCGAAGCCGAGAGCAGAGCAGACCCCGCTAGCAGCAGCCCCGCCTTTCTGACGCGCTGAGAGACGCGCTGCTTTCTCCTGCCGAGAATCCAGCACCGGCGTTTCTGGGTAGCCCTCGCAGGCAGCCTGGAATATCGAGACCAGAGAGAGAGATACCATTCCTCATTCATCCTAACTTCCAGGTACAGAACTGAATAACCCCTCACAGAGAATTCTTTAGTTATTCACTTGGCAAAAACAAACTTAACTTAAACTGTAACTTTCTATTCCCGCCCACGTATTAGACTTAGGTCAGGTACACGGGGTAGGCGTATTTAGAAACACCAGTTGAGTACGTTTAGTCAAATGTATATGTGTATGTAATATATTTTATTCATTTTAAAACATCTTATGGCTTAGAAACCATATCAATGTTTTTACAGTATTATTTTATACTATTGCTTTTAATGTATGCACTTTACTTAACTATAAGTATTGCAATAATATCGATCCATTTCTCTTGTATGAGAAAAGAGACTGATCAATAAATAACACCTTTTTATTGAACACGCCCGTCTCTTCCTTTTCTCTACATTCTGATGAGACTAAGAATGCACGTACTGACTGAGTAAAATAAATTGCCTTTTGTTCACACGACTCTCGAGATTGACTCTTGATTAGGGGAGAGCAAAGTTGTCATGTTCTATGGTTGTCAGAAACTAAATCCCTTCTTGTCTAATCAGGGAAGTTAAGTCCTCCTTGAACATTCGAGAAAGTTTCTAGCGAACTCTGAGCTACGCTGGCAAACCCAAAACTTTAAGTCTAGTATCGACAGTAGTAGACCTAGTTAACGTCTGGCCTAGGCCTTTACTGCTGTAGGTATTATTCCAATGCGCAGAGCCTATTGGGAAGATAGGAACTACACTACAGGTCGCTCCTTCTATACTGAGCGGACCGAGTCTCACAACAGATGTTGTGTGTGGGAGGGTGCCTTTAAATCCAGTTTCTGTGTTGCTGGTAAGTTAACAGGACTTTCATGTCTTCATCTGGAATGTATTAATCTGGTGATTCAACTACAATGTATGTGTGGAACAATTTAGTCTGTGGATCTGCAGGCGGGAACTGAATCCAAGAATAGAATATCTCTGATCCGAAAACCGTGTGTGCCTCAATCACGAAGGTAACACAGCCACCTGTTGCGAGTACGCAGAGTTCTAACAATTTCATGGGAACTGCATGTCTGCAGTTCTCCATAATGTTAAGATCATTTGTAAATTTGTCTTCCCCAGAGCCCGAACCACCACTCGATGACTCAGTCACTCTCAGGAGAAGAAAAGCTTCAGTTACTACGTTTTTTGTACAATGAGGGGAACATTTTATCCTTACAAGCTTGCTAAAGCTTCAGCAAATACACCGAGCATAATTACTCTACTGAGGCAGATTTCCCTTCCCACTTTAGATGTCTCTGAAAGGTGTGAGTTCGGCTTTCTGAGAAAGCATGACTGAACTACTCAAGTTTTAACTGTTAATTTAAGAACCAAACCAACGTTGGGCGCCATGTCGTGTTGTCCCTAGGAATCTCCATGACCTGTGAGTTTTGGATGAACTAAACTGAGGGCTTGGTGTCCAAACCGATTTCGGACACCCCCACAGGATATGTCAGACGTTAGACCAGCTAGCTCTACAGTTCCACCACCACTCACCTGTATCTTACAGTGGTGTAGTTAGTTTCTGGAAACCACTGAAAATGACAACCTGGATACCTCAGTGATTGTTTAAAACAGTACAGTACGTTATCTCAGTCACTCATACTTACATATTCTCAAACAATACACAGGATGGCAGTTAGGACATTGCAATAAGTATTTATTGGTCCAGCATCAATCGTGTGTAAAACATATGTGCTGTGACAATCAGGAGACAAAAGCATATGAAAGAAATTGCAATTACTAATATAGCTGCCACCAATGTGAGAAATTATCCTGGTATATGCTGTCAACTAGTTATAGTGTGCACCTTGCACCAGTTCAAATAACCCTTATTGATGATTAGGTTAACGACAACCTTTATTTAAAGCTATCCTAGTGGTATCTATGGAGAGCAACTTCAGGCTAAGTCTCAAAGGAATGTAAAGCTGCTTGATTTACCAGATTATAACCTCCTGAATGACCAAATGAAAGGAGAACCACACAAGGTATATATAAAATATATGTATTTATTACTAAACACTCTCTACTAACCTCTTTATGAGATTAGAGAACAAGACAACCAATATTACAGTACTAGAACGACAGTAAATAGCACAATACACAGCGGGCTCCAGGGGGAGACCGAACCATATACTAAGAAAGTGGTATAACAACCATGACTTGACTAGACACAGTAACCAATATCAAAGGGGACCCCTGCAGGCAAATAACGCACGGGTGAGGCAGGGAAAATTCAGAGACACCACTAATAGAAACAGTCACCCGCCCAAAAGGATTAGACAGAGGCCCAAAGACAAGGGTCCTGGTATATCAAAACCGAGGTTGTGATATACTAGGACCCTTGTCTTTGGGCATCTGTCTAATCCTTTTGGGTGGGTGACTGTTGACTAGACACAGTGCTTGGAGCACGTAGAATCACTGGGACCCTAAGGAACCACCCAAGGGGACCCACGGGGGACGTGTGCAGTGTGAGAACACAGCCGCGAGCTCCGTACAACTCTATGGGAAAGTAGCGGTTGGAATTTTAAAGATTAAGGCCACTTAGGAGAGGACTTTGAGCAAACCCTTTCAAAATTAGAAGAGTCTAAGGAAAGCACCTATGTGAGCACTGGAGTACTTGTGTTACCTAACCCAGGGAAGCTGGGTGCATAGGTGTCAATGGTGGCGGGAATCTTCGTGGTTTTCAATGGTGCGTTGCTGCAAAGTGCTGCTGCAGTGCAGAGGAAAAGTGTCCGGTGTGATCCAAGCCTGTATCGGAGATGAGAATAACCTGAAAGTAGAGGGGACAGAGATTGGGTCACTTCAGGGTGACCAGGGGCTCGGTAGACGAATGCCCACGGATGTCGGGTGCTTCAGGTGAGTTGACGCGATGCTTGACTCTGCAGCCACGGGGACCAGGAGACATCTACGACAACCAAAGTCTGGAGGTGAGCTGTCCCATGAAGGATGTCGAGTGCTGGGGATCAGTGTTTGGATGGAACACCAAATAGCCTTGGCAACTGCAACCCACATGGTCAGAGGAAATCAGCTTTGGTGAGGACCAGCAAGGTCCTGGGGACTCCCCAAGCAATGGAGAGTCAGGGCACATATGGAGCAATCAGGAAAGCCCACTGAAAGTTAAAGTTACCTTCACAGGGACCCATAGGCCAACGGACCAAGGATCATGAAGGGACCTCGAGAGGAATCACAAAATACCACTCCACGGAACACTCGTGGAGTGTAGGCCGGAAATCTTTGGTGGAAACACTGCTCGCAGTCAGGACTACAAGTAGCCCAAAGAACAGCCTCAGGGGTCGCCGGAACGCATATGCTGCTGCAAAAGACCAAGATGAACAGGGGTTCGGTATGCACGGTCCCCATGAGGGATAGGGGCCTCAGAATTGCTGAGAGCGCAGATCGACCTCGGAGACCTCGGGAACCCACCTCCTGTGTTGCAGAAATCTTCTGAGTCCTCAGGAGCTTCAGAGATGCAAACCGGACAGATGCGTTTTGGTGCCTGCTTAGCAGGGGAGTAACTCCTTTACTCAAAGGGAGATTCTTCAGTCATCCAGCATCGTGCAGATCGTCTAAGTACTTGGTTTCTGTAGCAGATTTTAGTCCTGGTAAAATCTAAAGTCCTGTAGTCAGGGATTCTTACTTTATACCCAAGGAAGGGGTTGGACAAACTCTGGGGACCCACCTATGGGAGGGTCAGGACAGAGGGGTGGCTAATGTCCTTTGTCCAGTTTCACACCTGAGCAGGAGCAAATGGCTCCTGCAACCAGTTTGAGCTGGACTATGCACAGGGACACCATATGTGCCCCCAGTGCAGACATCAAAGCACTCTGAGAGTGCACCCACCACCCCCAATACACTAAAGCCTGTCTGTGAGGTGGTCACACCTCCCTGTGACAGGAAACTTTTTGTCCAGCCGCCCCCTGCCGGAGTTTCATCCAGCAGCAGGAGGGCAGACTCGTGTCTGTGGCTGGCAGCATCCATCTTGTGATGCCAGTGTCGAGAAAGCTGTTACCGGGTGTACAGCAGTTGTCATATTTCTCCCTCTAGGAGGGTGGAATCATACCTCCCACACCAATTACTGGTGTGGTATGATTCCAAGGTGTTTGACACCAAACACGTTTCCTTGCAGCCGTTTTAAAGTTGGCATTTACCGTGAGGTTATAATGCACTTAAGAGTATATGGTTAGCTGCCTCACAGAACAACCCCAGAGACTAGATTCTGAAGGCTGCAGAGGGGCTCTGCTCATGCAGGGGCACCCTCTCACACAAAGCACAGCTCCCTGCCTTCCAGACTGAGAAGGCCTGCCATAGGGGTGACTCATAGGTTTGTATGTGCAGTGATGTAAGGTAGATGTAGTGAACATATATCTAAGTAAGGGGTGCATGCACCACATTACACAGGCTGCAGTAGCAGACCTGTTGTGTCATTTTGAATGGTCTCCCAGGGGTGGCATAATTCATGCTGCAGCCTCTGGGAGGCCTCTGGGGTACCTATGCCCTCAGTACATAGTATACCATATACTAAGGACGTATAAGGATACTCCAGAATCCAATCTGGAGTGTACCTAAAGTAATTGCAATCAATGCCTTTCGAAAATGAGACAACCATGGTGCATGCTGCGGCCCGTAGTTGAGCCATAAGGCCTCGTGACCACATGGATGGAAACTTAACTCACCTGTGAGCAAGGTGTGGTGACGCCAAAACTGGTCAGGACTATGAGTTACTTAAATGCTGCCTCAGACGAATAAAGTCTTCTGTGTTGCACGGAAGTCAGAGTGGGACTCTGTTTTTTTTTAATCTTATGCATGCACGATTCTCCGCTTCTGCAATTGAGAGCCCGCTCTTCAGAGTCGGTGGCCCCCAGTAAAACGGAGGATGCTTTCTGAATGTTATGGAGGGGGCATGACACGCTCTGATGCGCACCACACTACGGACTACCGCAGGGATTGGTAGCGCTACCGAGAGAAAGGGAATAGGGGAGACGTTTCTCCTCTTGTAAGCTCCTCAGTACAAACGCTTATCATGGATGGGGGCAACATTTTTGTGCACTTGCGGCAAAATTTCATAGTGTGCACCCTACACCTTGGGCGATTGTTGGGACATTGCTTAAATAACGCCACTTGGGCAAACATTGAACACTGTGCAATGCCTGTTGAAAATGAATCAACCATGGTGCATGCTGGGGCCTGTAGTTGAGTATTAAGGCCATGTGACCACATGGATTGGCACTTAACTGACCTGTGAGCAAGGCGTGGTGACGCCGATCCCGGTCAGGACTATGAGTCACTTAAATGCTGCCTCCGACGAATAAAGTATTTTGTGTTGCATGGAAGTCGGAGTGGGGCTCTGTTTCTTTGGAGATATATATCTTTATATATATATATATATATATAAATATATAATTACCTACTGGCGGTCGCCAGTAGGTAGTTATAGTTAGGACCTAGTTTCCATAGGAAATCCACAACATTCTATTTGGAATAACTTTGGCGCTGGCGGACGAATCTTCTTGAATTTCTTCAAGAATATGGCCTGCTCTGTTCCGCTCCTTCCCTGAAAGTTTGGGGGTGATTCGTCCAGTGGGGGCCAAAAAAAGGGGGGTCCCAAAACATGTTTTCCCCATGCAATTTTTCATAGGGACCTTTAGCCAGGGCTACAGCCCGAACGGCTGAATGGAGTTACACGAAATTTGGCAGAGATGTAGAGTTCTGGTCGTAGATTGTGCTTTTTGTTAAATGGTGTAAATCAGTTCAGTAGTTTCTGAGAAATATGCAAGTAACATCATTGCGATATCTAGAGACAGAGTTCAGCACGCGTACTGAAATCTGTTCAATTACGAGTGCGAGCTGCATGCTGATTGGCTGTGAACTGTCTGTCAACACTCGAAACCAGGGAGTGTTGACGGCCATCTTGTGCCTCGCTAGAACCGATTCACAAGAAAACAGTAAAAACAAAGTTCAGAAATAAGGGAAGGGGGTAGGGTAGAGACATTCTGACCCTCTAGGCTTGCTCAGGGGGTCGTACATGGATGTTTAGGCTCTATTTTTATTATTTTTTTAAAGAAAAATTGCGGCGTACGCGTATGGAAATACGTACAATTACGAGCAGGAGCTGCATGCTGATTGCCTATGAATACTCCAAACCAGGAAGTTTTGGCAGCCATGTTGTTTGTCGGGAGAGCAGAGTCAGAAGAAAACAGTAAAACAAAGTTGAGAAATAAGAAAATGGGGCAGGGTAGAAACATTCTGAGTCTATAGTCTTGGTCAGGGGGTGGTATATGGATCTTTATGCTCAATTTTTTTTTTTTTTAAATAAAAAATGGCGGGGTACTTGTGCAGTACTTGTATGCGGTGGAAAAGGTGAAAATACAAGTAGAAGTCCGTTTTATTCATTAGATCCCGGGGGGGGGCAAATTACGGGGGCAATTTTTCTGCATAATGGGGGCTTGTAAGGTGCCCCGAGCACTGGGGAATGGCACTCCTCTGGTTTTAATTTTGAAGTATGCGGGAGGGGGGGGGTTACGGCCCTACTCCCCGCAGTCTCGGTGAGCAGCACCCCTCGGGTCTTTTTAAAAAAAATATATGTTTTGAGCTCTCTCTCCCAGTACACGTTGCGGGGAACGCCACATTTCTGGGGCAGTGATATGTAAAATGACCTTCCAGCCCTGGGTACCTGCGTTGTCTGGAGTTTTTTATTAATATTGGGAGGGTGGGCTTGATAATACGTCCTTGTAAATTCCCATAGAAGCCTATGTTCTGGTGTTAACATGGGCTTCTATGGGAAGTAACAAGGCCGTATTATGAAGCTCATTTTCGCCGTTTTATCTGCAGTTTCCTGCCAATTATACGGCGATAATTTTAACACCGGTCCTTGATAATATGCACCTAAGTTTACTGGTCAAAAAAAAGAGCAATGGGCCATATTATCAACAAAAGGCGATACATTATCGTCGCTTTTATTGGCAGGAAACTGCAGATAAAGCGGCGATAATGGACTTGATAATATGCCCTTGTGAATAACCATAGCATCCCAGGTTAACATCAGAACTTGGGCTGCTATGGGAATTTACAAGGGCCTATGGTTTTTTATTAATGTTGGGAGGGTGGGCTTGATAATACGTCCTTGTAAATTCCCATTGAAGCCTATGTTCTGGTGTTAACATGGTCTTCTATGGGAAATAACAAGGCTGTATTATCAAGCTCATTATCGCCGTTTTATCTGCAGTTTCCTGCCAATAAAACAGCGTTAATTTTAACACCGGTCCTTGATAATGTGCACGTAAGTTTACTGGTCAAAAAAAGAGCAATGAGCCATATTATCAACAAAAGGCATTATCGTCGCATTTATCGGCAGGAAACTGCTGATAAAGCGGCGATAATGGGCTTGATAATATGCCCTTGTGAATAACCATAGGAGCCCAGGTTAACACCAGAACCTGGGCTGCTATGGGAAGTTACAAGGGCCTATTATCAAGCGCATTATCGCCGCTTTATCAGCAGTTTCCTGTCGATAAAAGCAGCGATAATGTATCACCTTTTGTTGATAATATGCTCTTTCATTTCTATGATAGTATGTAAAGCTTTCCTTTTTTTTGGTGTAGCAGTTGTACTCTCTTCGCATGCTCAGCGTCGTTTCGAAGCCCACGTTTTCTTTTTCTTCAAGTTCAACAAGCAAACCTTTCTTTATATCAGTTAGTAAATCTGTCGTTTTCTTTTCCCGGTTTGTGTGTGTCATCCGCTGCTGTACTTTTGTACAGTATTAATAGTCATATTTTTTATATATTTATTTGAAAGGTAGTGCCGAGGCGCCAAACGTTGATTACGTACTCCATCCACCACCATTTTAGTAGTTTCTCACCGTTGTTTTTATTATATATGTTAGTTAGAACTCAGTAGTTTTCAATCCTAGTCTTGAATATCTTACTATAGTATTTCAACATTATTTTTATTGTGGGCCGTCATACCCCTCCCCCACAAAATGAAAGAAGTATGTAGTTTTTTTAAATTAACTTTTATTAAACAATAAGTATAAACGAAACTCAATTATAACTATATTAGAACTGGAACAATAACTTAAACAATGTTATAAACGAATTGTGAAATGGATTCCAAAAGGTGTCCGATTGGTAATCTGCAAAAGAAAAAAGAAAATTAGAGTTTAGAATTATGTAGATGCGAGTAAATGATCTGAATTATTACGGGGCATATTATCAAGAACCGCGATAAAATTATCGCCAGTTCAGCGGCAGGAAACTGCAGCCAAAGCGGCGATAACGGGCTTGTTAATATGGTGTTGTGAATTCCCATAGCAGTCCAGGTTCTGGTGTTAACCTGGGCTAATATGGGAATTCACAAGGGCATATTATCAAGCCCATTATCGCCGCTTTAGCGGCAGTTTCCTGCCGCTGAAACTGCGATAATTGTATCGCCGTTCTTGATACTATGCCCCTACAAGTTTTGGTAACTCTACGGTTTTACGTGTGCAGTGTGACTCGTACATTCCAGTTCTGTTATAGTGCCGCGTTCAAGTGGTGTCTATATGGAAGTGCCTACTGCGTTACTGATGCCCGTTATGGAGACTTATTTCTAATGCATTCCTATGAAGGCTTTGTATATCTAGGCCTCTGTGCTTACCGTTGTATAAACCTTGCGGGTAAACATTTCAGGCAGTTGGTGTCACAACTTATTTTGAACAATTCTTCTACACGTCGAAGACAGCAGTGTCTAAGTTTAAGAGAGAAAGAGAAATGATGTCACACAGAGTGAGAGAGAGAGAAAACAACATTAAAACTGTCGCAGAGTCTGGAGTTGAGATTTTTTCTTGAAAAGTGAGATGTCGATTTACTAGCTCCTTGCTTCACTTTACCCATGTTAAAAGTGACTCAAAAGTGGCGTAATAAGGTTGTGGATCTGTTTGTCAGACTGTTGTAACGTATCTGTTGTCACTGCTCGGAGGTAATTATAGATTTTACAGAGAAGCTGCTGTACACTACGCACTCTGGACTATAATATCAAGCCTGGGCCACAAAATTATCACCACTTTATCGGCAGGAAAGTGTCGCTAAAGTGGCGATAATGGGTTTGATAATATGCTCTATGGAATTCCAATTCGAAGCTCATGTTAGATGTCCTTCACATCTAACATGAGCTTCGATTGGAATTCAATAGAGCATATTATCAAACCTATTATGGCCACTTTAGCGGCAGTTTGCTGCCGATAAAGTGGCGATAATTTTGTCGCCCAGGCTTGATAATATGGCCCTCTCTCGTTTCACAAATAAAGCTAACACTACAGTTTTACGAGTGCAGTGTACCTTGTACATTTTACTTGTTATAGTGCCTCGTTCAAGTGGTGTCTATATGGAAGCGCCTACTGTGGAAAAGCAGCTACTTTGGATAACCTTTTCTAACACTGCTTTGGCGTTAGTCGCCTCTAAACCACTCGACGATTATCAAATAAAGAGGCAGGCGCTGGAAATTGGAAAGCAGGAAACAGAGTTTAATTCTCTCCGGAGCAGAACACGTCAGATCGGACAAACGGGGTATCGCCTTGAGGTGCTCTAACAGCATCTCTGAGGCCTGGCCTTTTATACACAGGTTTATTGCTTTATTACATACAACACATTCTTGGCAATGCTTTGATGTTCGGAAAGACATCCTCGGAATCCCCGCTCCGGGCCGGTTCCCACACATATCTACAGTAGAGGTCCCCACCCCAATCTCAGCATGTGATGGCTATCGCGCAGCTGGACATTCCGCTGGGAATAGAAATATGTGTGATCGGTCGGATCTTATGGTGTGAAGACATTGATTGATCTCAGCCCCTTTGAGGAGAGGCGAGTTTCTACTGTAGGGGGCAATAAACTGCATCCGCAGGGCTAGGTGATGGCCTGGGATCAGCTCAGACAATTGGGCATGGAAGAAGGGGGTTATCAAAGGGCCCGTTTGCGTGAAAGAGATGAAAGGGTATGTGGGTTCCGCACGGGATGTGGCTCGGGGGCTGGGTCGCGCTGAGGCTGTTTTATGGCTCCAACATGTGCTTGGAGGTTGCCAGTGCGTGGGGTATGAACGCAAGGTCGGGGAGACGTGCAGGCGATCGGCAATGTTACAAGAGTGGCCATAGTCTTAAAATGGCTGCCGTTTACGCGCTCGAGAAAGGCCTAAATGGGACAAGATGGCGCTGGTAATGTTCACTCCGTAATCTAATATTCAACAGTGTACCCTTTGAACATACCCCGACATCTTGCTAATTTATGTCAATGTTCGTTATGTGGTGGATCTCTGTCTCGTACAATGCTTTCATGTGTTCAAACTTATTGTCCAAAGTCTTAGGGCATATCGAATTTGCAAACAGAGAGCACAAGGGCGGTATGCATTGTGTCACCAGACAACACCCGCATAATACAAAAACTGGCACCAATACAATTATCAATAATTTCAAGCCCCAGTCTTTCAAAGTGGTCCAAAACCAGCCTCCGAGTGTCCAACCGTCTTGTTCCTGGTGGATTTCTGAAGATAGTCTGTGGAGGTGTTCTATTGCTTTGTAGACAGAAGGTGAATAGTCTGGGACAAAGGTGCAACAGCTGGCACCGATGATGCGGCATGCTCCTCCGCGGTCCGCCAGTACCACGTCGAGCACAAGGCGGTTCTGCAAAGTCACGAGGCGGACCGCCTGCAGCTCAGCTGTGTTGTTAGCAAGGATGCCGGCTGTGATGTTCAATGCTGTTTTGACTACTTGGGTCAAATGACGGATGGCTCGACTGTTTGACATAGGGCCCCAGAAAGGAATGAGTCCCTTCGCAGCATCGAGGAACTGTGAAGAGGTGGAATCTGCTAATGAGCGCTTCTGCCTGTGGTATGCTGCCGGTGCCACATAGGTGGGGGGAAGGACAAAGGAGATGTAGCAAGAGCCTCCCCAGCCTTTAGGGAGCCAGGTGTAGGCTTTGGTGCCACAGACGAAATACATGTTGGGAGATGCTACAAATGAAGGGGGGTCAGCAGTGTTCAAGGTTCTCTTTATGGAGCAGGAGCTGTGGCCCACAATTTTTGTCCCATGGCCCTCGATGCAAACAAGGCCAGAGACATTTACCACAGATAGGGCCACAGTCAGAGTTGCAGCAGTCCGTTTGCGCAGGTATGAAAAAGTGGATCTGGCTGGGTTGTCGAAAACCTGCATTTCGAGCCGTTCTTTCTCCGGAATGTCCATTTGAAGCATTGCGTTTGAGGTCTGAGGGCAAAAGGGAGTGGAAGCTTTTTCTGTTTTGCCCAGCCAGAACCCATCGTAGAAGTGTGAAATGGTTTCAACAGAAGTTGTATTGTCCTTGTAACTCTCTTGCAAGAGTATCAGCCAGGCAAGGCAGGACCCATGAACGGAAAAAGGCGAAGGGATGAAGGGGATAGAATGTTCAGTTGCATGTGGCAGCAGCCCACAGATCCAGCAGTTGGTGGCATTGGCATCGAGGTTGTGCTGGTGTAGCAATTGTACAAAGGAATTGTTCCAGAACTCCTTGCATCTTTCTCGGAGCTGGGGTGGAAGTGAAATGAGATAGTGTTCTCTTTTGGTGGTGGGTTGCACAGTGGGTATCAAAGTCTCATGGGCCGGTACACTTTCTTCCACGACCTAGAAGGTGGCCATGAGAAGGAGGCAGAAGAGAAAAGAAATTATGAGGGCAATTTTCTTTGTTTTGTGCAGCTTTTCAGTCTCTGGATTTTTGTAGTTGATCTTCGGATGTCCGGTTGCTTCCATCATCTTCATGTCGGGAGCTTCCATCACCTTCAAGAGGGCCGAACCACACACTTTGTCTGGCGTCTCTCCTGGTAGCCTTTGTAGTGTTAGCTACCGCTCTGAGACTGTTGACTCAGTTAGGGCCTGCTTCACCGGATCCTTCTCCTTTCGTCGTAAGTTGTACCCTTCCCTGGATGGCACAATGGGATCGGTAAACTTTGCCAATTCGAGTGTCTCTGTGTCAGGGTAGCAACTCAGGGCTGGTCTGTCTTCGTTCAGGAGCTCTTCTTGGGTGTCCACGTCTTCACTTGCTGTCAGAGTCGGTGATATCTTCCTGCAATGATGTGCATGGAGCCAATTCCGTTTTCCTTCCACTCGGAGTGCAGTTCGGGTGGTGATCAAGACTTGCCAGGGGCCTGTCCACCTGGGTTCCAGACTCTTCGTCCTTTGAAAATTTTTGGTCAGGATGAAGTCGCCAGGTTGGATGTTGTGTCCGGGGCCCCTGGATGTGTCTGGAATGGCTTGCTGCACCTGTTGGTGAATAATAGTTAGTGTTTTTGTTAAGTTATGCAGGTAATCAGACATTAGGATGTCCGGGACATCATGGATGGATGCTGGCTTCGGCGCGGCCCATATATTCATGGGTCGGCCAAAAATGACTTCATAAGGGGTTAAGTGGTGCTTGGTAGGAGTGGAGCGCATGGACAGTAATGCCAGTGGGAGGGCGTCCGGCCATTTCAGCCCTGTGGTGGCAACTATTTTTGCTAGCTTATGTTTCAGTGTGGCGTTATGTCGTTCCACTAGGCTGCAGATTGGGGGTGGAAGACCGCGTGGAATTTTTGTTTTACACCCAACCCTTTTAATATGAGTTGGATAACTTCGGCTATGAAGTGGGGGCCGTTATCGCTCCATAAAATTCGACAAAGGCCGTAGCGTGGGAAGAATTCTTTCAACAACACCTTAGCAGTAGTGGTGGCGGTGTTGTCTCGAGTGGGGTAGGCTTCCACCCATTTGCTGAACGCGCACACAATGACAAGCACGTATTTCAGACCATGGCACCTTTCTAGCTGAATGTAGTCCATTTGAAGGACTTCGAAGGGATGGTCAGGGACCCCAAACCCTCCCCGGGGTACTACAGTCCCTTTCCCCGGGTTGTGTTGTAGGCATATCAGGCATTGTTGAACCAGGCGTTTCGCTGCGTCCGCTATCTTGTCATTGTGCCAAACTTTAGAAACGAGCTCAGTCATGGGGGCAGATCCTATATGTGCGGGGGAGTGTGCCATGGTCAGTATAGGGATCAGATAGGAATTGGGTAGCAGCCATTTGTTTGCGTCTTTCGTCCGCCAGCAGCCTTCACCGTCTTTTAGTCCCACCCGCTCCTATTCAGTCAGTTCCTGTGGTGTGCTAGTCTTTTGAATGTCCATTATAGTCTCTCTAGCGTCTTTCCATATTTCTGCTTGAGACCTGGTTACGTATATGCGGGTTGTCGTCCTATTCTCAGCTGTGGTTCGAGCAGTGATGTCAGCTAGTGCGTTTCCTTGTCCTACAACGTCTGTGACCTTCTTGTGTGCCTGGCACTTGATTACCGCTAGTTGTTTGGGGAGGAGAACTGCTTCGGTCAGGGCAGAGACTAGGTCTCCATGTAGGATCGGTGTGCCATGCGAGGTCAGGAATCCCCTCTCCTTCCAAAGGAGCCCAAAGTGATGAACCACCCCGAAGGCACACTGGCTGTCCGTGTATATGTTAGCAGTTGTCCCTGCTGCTAGGATGCATGCTCGTGTGAGGGCAATCAGTTCTGCTGCTTGTGCGGATCGCTGTGTGATGCGAGCTGTCTCAACAACAGTTCGGGCAGTGGTAACAGCGTATGCAGCGGAAGTGGTACCGTCGGGGAGTTTGATGCATGAACCATCCACCCATAGTTCACCGTCAGGTTCTGGGAAAGCAGTATCTCGGAGGTCTACTCTGCTCCTAGTCTGTTCGTCAGTGAGGGTCACACTGTCATGGAGGGGAGCAACATTGGGGTCATTCTCTGGTAAGGGTAGAAAGGTTGCTGGATTCAGAATGGTGCATCTTTTCAAAGTTATGTGGGGTGCCAGTAAAGTCAGTTCGTACCCAGTCAGTCGTGCGCTAGTCAGATGTTGAGTTTTGGTTTGGTTCAGGAGGGTATCAACGGAATGGGGTACTAGCACAGTGAGGGAATTAGAGAGTACAATTCCTTCACTCTATCGGATGGAGACTGCAGCGGCAGCTACGGCTCGAAGGCAGGCAGGCAAACCTCTGGCTACAGGGTCAAGAGTGGCAGAGAAGTAGGCACAAGGGCGTTGTTTGAAGCCAATGGATTGTGTCAGGACAGATAAAGCGCATCCCTCCCTCTCGTGAGTATAAAGGGAAAAAGGCTTGGAATAATCTGGGGTTCCTAGAACGGGAGCTGAACAGAGGGCATCACGTAATTCTTTGAAGGAAGATTGGCATTTGTGGGTCCAAGGGAGTGGGAAGGGGACATCTTTGGCCAAGAGGGAAAGTAATGGCTTAACAATGAGGCTGAAGTTTGGCAACCACTGTCGACAGAAGGAGGTGAGGCCTACCAGAGAGCGGACTTGCTTCTGGGTCTTGGGGACGGGTGTTTCCAAAATGGTCTGAATTCTGTCGGGCGTAAGTTTCCTCCCTTCTTTGGACAAGAGGTGGCCTAGGTATGTTACTTGGGGCTGGCAGAACTGTAATTTCTTCTTGGAGACCTTGTGACCATTCTCTGCAAGGAAATGTAGGAGCTGGATGGTGGCTGTGACCGCAAGTGGAGTGGTGTCGGCTGCTAGGAGGATGTCATCTACATATTGTATCAACACCACCCCATCCGGCAACTGGACTGCGTCTAGCTGTCTCTTGAGGGCCTGGCTATAGATGCTGGGACTTTCAGTGTAGCCTTGTGGTGCTCGACAAAATCTGTACGAGCAAGATTTTAGGGTAAATCCGAAAAGGTAGCGGCTGTCTGGGTGGATAGGGATAGAGACGAAGGCGTTCTTGAGATCAATGACAGTGAAAGTGGTGGCAGTGGACGAGATCAGAGTCAGAATGGTGGTGATGTTGGAGACCACGGGGTATTGTGGCACAACTACTTTATTAATCTCCCGCAGGTCGATGATGAAGCGGTACGCTTTCTCATCTCCCTCTCCTTGCTTCTTGATAATCGGTAAGATAGGGCTGTTACAAACGTTGCTGACCACCTCCTCCACCACTCCTGCATCTACTAAGGATTGAATGATCTCTACAAATGCCTTCTCGCCTTCGGGTGATATCCTATATTGTGGGCGTTTTGGGAGTGTTGCGTCCTGTCCTACAGTTATATGCACAGGGTCAATCATCATTCGTCCTACGTCTGAGTCGGTCTTTGCCCATAAGTACGGGGGTAAGGTGTCAAGCAATGATATGTCGGCGTCAGTCACAGAGAACATGTGTCGTGTGGGACAGGGTCTGAGCTGATTGGGGTTGTCGTATAAAATGACCCAGACTCTGTCCGGTGAGCATCTAATGGTGGCTCGGAAATGTTTCAACAAGTCAAGACCCATAATGGCATCGGGGGTGTTGGAGGAGAGTAGGAATGTCGTGTCAGTAGCGTGGTTTTCCAGAGCAAAAGGGATTGGTGTGGACAAGGGATTAGTGGAGGGCGTTCCATCAAAACCTATCGATGTTACATGTGAGCCAGACAAGGGTGCCCTTGGAATCAGTCGTTTAGATAAAGCACTACGTGTTGCTCCTGTGTCTACCAAAAATGGAGACTTCGTGAATAGGACCTTATCGGTGACATAAGGGCCTTGCTGGTCAAACATAGAGCTCGACTGGATCCCTCCCTTGCCTTTGGCAGTCCTATGCAAAGTCGTACATGTTGTCGTAATCAGACTGTTGACACTGGTTCTGTCGGGGACGGTCAAATGTGTTCGTTTTACCGGGCCTTTCGTCACTATTGTCATTCATGTACCCTCGCCCACGTTCTCTACTTCTTGGTTCATTCGTGGAGTCTGTAGTCTCCTTATTTCTGATCATTTCTAGCAGAATCGGGCACTGGAACTTCCAATGTCCGAGTCCTTTACAGAACTCACACTGGTTTTCACTCAAATCTCTACGTCCAGCGTAGGATGTGGGTGCATTATCTCTAGGAGGCGGGTTTCTAGGGGCATTCAGTTGGTAGTTTCCTTTGTAGGGTACCTTTCCTATAGTCACTCCCTGCAACTGTGAAATCATAACTCTTTCTTTGATGTCTTTCTTCTTTTTCTCTGATGCCCTATCATTTTCGTTCTTCTGATGCTCATAGTACTGGGCCATTTGAAGGATAGCCGCGGGTTTGGAGGCCGCCCAACTACTCTCGCTAGTCTGCAGTTTCTGTGAGACTTCTTGTAACAGACCTTTAACATAATTTTGGACAAACAGGTGATGTCCGGTTGCAGTGGTCATGTCCTGACCACTATAGTCAGAAAACACCGTCTCGAATCGAGAAAAGTATTCGGAGACATCTTCTTGGGGTTTCTGACGGCAACCCGTTATGATCGACCAGTCTACCTTTTTCTCAGGGATTAGTGTCTTTAGTTTTTGAACGATTTTGTCTGGAAGATCTAAAATAGCTTTTAAGGGTTTCTGTCTGGGATCTCGTTGTTTAACTATGCCATCGAGTTGTATCCAGGTATGTCCGAACAGCTCAAGGTGGTCGACTTTCCGGATTTGCTTCCACACATCAGCTGGTAGACATAACCCGAAAAACAAGTCGATGTCTGCTAAGGTCATGATCGTTGAACCCAGGGCCGTACCTAGTTCTGTATAAAAGGCTGTGGGGTTCTTCCGCAAGTCCGGAAACGATTTTCGGAATGTCAGGATGTCTTGTCGATCCCAGGGTTGGTATACCCAGTTATCAACCACCCTTCACTTTGCGTCCTGATGGTTAATGTCGTCATTAGTTCCCTGACCTCGTGGGGGGACCCAGTAGGGAGCGGCTTCCTTTATTGGCATCACGGTATCAACTTTCTCTTTTGGGGGTTCGGTCGTTACAGGAGTCGTGTTCCTAGTTACCAATTCTTGTTCAGTGAGGTGGCGAAGACTTCCAGCGTATGCGAGAAGAGTTCCGTCACATCACACTCGCTCTCATCTCCTACGTCTACCTTTCTGTACAAGTTCGCAAGGCGTTCAGGCCTTTTGTTCTGGTATCTCTGCTCATAGGCTGTGAGGGTGTGGTAGCAAAAACGTACTACAAAGTGTCGCCTATGGCTGCTAGTATATGAGTTGCACATGTCCGAAATATATTCCTCTGTTTCTTTTCGTTCTATTAACGTTTTTACAATTTTGTCAATACCTGCTCGTTCATGACTGTTCAAGCGGTTTGCCCTCGTAATCTCTTTTCCTACGGCTTCAGGTTTGTTTGAAGCTTCCGTTGATGAGGTATTTAGTACGAGAGGCTCGGTCGGCGCGGAGGCCGTGGGTACCGAGGCCCTGGCACTACCTTCAATATGGGTCGGGGGTTGCTGTGCTATGGGATGGGAGGGAGCATATGGAGGGGGCATATAGATGATTGGGGGGCCTAAGAGCAAATCATCGTTTGCCTTTTGCTTCGATGGTAGCTCGGGGTAGCGCACAGAGGGTGTTCTAACAGGGCATTGGCCCAATGTTTTGGACTCTCGTTCTTTCCTTATTCTCTCTCTTTCCTTGATTTCTTCTTCTAGCTTTTGACCAGCCAGGTGGGCTGCTTTTCGCATTTCTTTTTCTGTCTTTGCTTCGTCTCTCTTTTTACGCTCATTGCTTCTTTTCGCCACATGCCGAGGCTATCGAGCATGGTCGGCGTGGTTTTCTGTTAAGAAGGGCTGTTTCTAGTGCTTCTATTTTATTTATATCAAAATATCCCATCAGTGGCCACTGACTTTCTCGATCTTTCTTGGTATTTTTATGCCATAGCTTACTATAGGCTACGGCGAATAATCCATATTTCGTGAACATGTCCTTATTAGGGGTGCCCTCCAGTGGAGCTGGATGATCTACCTCTAATAAACGGTCCGGGCTAAACGAACTACCAATCAGTGGGGAGAAGATAGGCATGACGTATAATGAATAAAAAGTATTTCAAACAATGGTGGACAAAGGTCCGCACTACCTATCCTTCGCTACTTGCAAAGACTAGACAGAATATTTCTATTCTTCGTTATTTGCAAACAGGGAATATCTCGAGAGAACCAATAGAACCAAACAATCAGTGGGGAGAAGATAGGCGCGGTGTATTATCAGCCCTTACCGATATGGACAAAAAGTCAGCGCTACCTATTCTTCACTATCTGCAAAGGGAGAGAGAATATTCCTATTCTTCACCGGTTGTAGACAAAGAATGTCTCAAGAAGAACCAATCTCGCTGGAAATTGGAAAGCAGGAAACAGAGTTTAATTCTCTCCGGAGCAGAACACGTCAGATCGGACAAACGGGGTATCGTCTCGAGGTGCTCTAACAGCATCTCTGAGGCCTGCCTCTTATACACAGGTTTATTGCTTTATTACAAACAACACATTCTTGGCAATGCTTTGATGTTCGGAAAGACATCCTCGGAATCCCCGCTCCGGGCCCGTTCCCACACATATCTACAGTAGAAGTCCCCACCCCAATCTCAGCATGTGATGGCTATAGCGCAGCTGGACATTCCGCTGGGAACAGAAATATGTGTGATCGGTCGGATCTTATGGTGTGAAGACATTGATTAATCTCAGACCCTTTGAGGAGAGGCGAGTTTCTACTGTAGGGGGCAATAAACTGCATCCGCAGGGCTAGGTGATGGCCTGGGATCAGCTCGGACAATCGGGCTTGGAGGAAGGGGGTTATCAAAGGGCCAGTTTGCGTGAAAGAGATGAAAGGGTATGTGGGTTCCGCACGGGATGTGGCTTCAGGGCTGGGTCGCGCTGAGGCTGTTTTATGGCTCCAACATGTGCTTGGGGGTTGCCAGTGCGTGGGGGATGATCGCAAGTTCGGGGAGACGTGCAGGCGATCGGCAATGTTACAAGAGTGGCCATAGTCTTAAAATGGCTGCCGTTTACGCGCTCGAGAAAGGCCTAAATGGGACAAGATGGCGCTGGTAATGTTCACTCCGTAATCTAATATTCAACACTACTGCGTTACTAACGCCCGTTATGGCGACTTATTCCTAATGCATTGCTATGAAGGCTTTGTGGATCTAGGCTGCTGTGCTTACCTTGCATACAGTGGAGGCTGATGTTGTGACGTCTTCTCTTACCTTTGCTTCTGTTGTCTTTTGTCGTGTCTTGAAAGGCTGCAGTTTCGCTGAGTCTGGGGTGTTTTCGACAGTCTGTCTGTCACCGCAGCAGAGGCAGGCAAAAGAGAGCGTGCTCACGGAAGTGCCCGCATTATATGGGAACCGCGGGGGCTGAGCAAACCAAGCAAACCAAGCCCAGGGCCTTCATTGGTAGCGTTTTTGCGGTCTGTAAGAATGATGTCCCTGGGGGAAATGCCATTGGGTAATGTATTGGTTTCCAGGCTAAATGATAGCAAGCATGCTAGGTGGTGGTATGTGGGTAGTGTGGGTGGGCGTGCACCGCGCATGTGCAAGTATGAGTGTGTGCACTAACAATTAACAACATAGAGAGATGGGGGCGGTGTTATAATGTGCGCAGAGGCAGGCCCAGAATCGGATCTGCAATGAGTCAGCACTTCTAATCATTCTCCTTAGCGCGCCCTGAGCTCTGATTTGTCACTGAGAGGGTGATCGCACCATAGTTTGCACTGCTTATCATACTCAGCGCGTACCCGCACATACTGTACAAATATGCTTTGACGTTACGCGTCGCATTAAAGCTTCAGTGTGATGTCATGTAAGGCGTTCTGTACGCGAAAGGGGGCAATGTTTCTACTTGGTTTAAAACATGTATGTATTTAATGTACATACTAAGGGCAGACATTTGGGATAACTATGAATTTTTTTAATACTTGTAATAATCATATATTACTTTTAAAAATAATTACACAAATCGCGGTAGAACATCATGCGTACTCGTATTGACAGAGCTGCGCAAGCGCATCATAAGCGTACGCAAAGCCATGTGACTTTAAAAGTAGAGATTTGATTGGTTCATAACTTTTCCTATTGCGACTGTTGAAAGTTCCATCCCATTATAATTATTCGACTTTGACTTTCTAAGAAGAAGCATATGTTCTGAGAATTTTCTCAAATAGAAGGAAGATCACAATAGTTAGAGCAATGGAGTCATCTTGCAGCAGTTCTTCAGAGGAAGATTTCATTCCTGAAGAACGTCCAAAGAAGAGGAAAGAAGCTCTAATTTGGAAGTTTTTCATTTTTCCAGAAGGTCAAAAAAAGGTTAATGCTCCAAAAGTAACCTGTAAAATTTGCCAAACAACTCTTTCAAGGGGTGCAAGACGGAGGTTGCACGAGAACCCACCTGCTGCTACACCAAGCACATCAACTGCGGCAACAGCATTTTCAGCAAGTAGTCCACACCCACATATTGATTCTGACTTTGCTAAAGTTAAAATTCTATGCATTTATTGCGATAAACTTTTGTGTTATGGGGAACAGTCTATAGACTTGATGAAATGCAGGATCATTGCTGTCCTCGACATTAATTGTTCTTTTTTTATTTCTTTTGTTCCGCTTGGAGTTTGTTGAGAAAACACAAAAAAAAATACAAAACAAAAAAAACGTTCTTTTTAGAACTACCTTCACTGGTCAAAGAAAGAACTATATTTCTATGGTAGTGTGTAAAAGTTTGTCAGAATGAATGTGTAGTTCATAAATGAATGTATGCATATGTTACTAGTGTATGGAGAATGTGAAAGTGCAGAACTATAAGGAACTGCTACAGCATAAACCTATAAGGTGTTTATCTATGGTATACTGTAGTATGTCCGAAGCACTTGAATGTATCATATGTACATAAATATGTTACACGTGTATGCTTCAAAGTGCCTGGGTGAATTTGTATGTGTTAGGGGCGGATTTACAATCCCCTTGTGCCTCTTTTACACAGCGTTGCGTCACTTTTGTGACACAGCGGTGGTGCAAAAGATGTGCCATAGTGTGTGCTATTAACAATGTGATGCATCTGGAGGGTGTATTACATTGTAAAGCGATGCGCCAGAAGAGGCTTTCTTGTGCACAAGGGGGTGCAGCAAGGCCTCGTAAAAGTGGCTGAGTGAAATATATAACATTTTATTCAGTGACTTTTGAGCTTATGCTGCGTCAAAACCTTGCACATGGGGGCGTGTCTTCGCTGGCTATGGAGTAGGACGTGACTCCTGGGAGCTCCGGCGAAGTGCCACTGTTTTCAGCTATTACAAGCGGAGTTGGGGAGCCATACCACTTACCCTTGCTGGGGGCATCGACGGTGGTGTCCAGGGTCCCCTGAGAGAAGGCGGTGAGCGACACGGTGGCATTTAGACCGGAGGTGCAGCGGAGTAACCAGAGGCCCGGACATGCAGGTAGCCATCTTATGTGGCCCTGACGGAGTTCTTCCCTGGACGATCACCTGGGGCCCTGGCGGCGTGGAGCGCCGGTGGACCGGGGGCAAGGTGACTTTGTGGCGGCGCTGATACCTCCTCGTGCCGGCCGGTGAGGAGCTGCGAGTCACGCGGCGGCAACCCCTGGAGTGCCTGGGAGCGGAGCTCTGCAGCGGCCGTAAGCAGGACCCGCCATTTTGTTGGAGCGTTGGGGGGCCCCTGGTCCTGGCCTGGTGAGCCCCTGTGCGGCAGCAGAAAAGGCAGCGGCGGCGGATCCGGGTTGGCTGCGGAGGCAGTGACCTGCTCGGCCGCCTCTGTACCGAGGAGGACTGTGGGGGTGCCTTTCGAGGGGACCGCGACTGGAGCCTGGACTGCAGGTACAGCGCAGCGGGGGGAGGTGCGGCGGCCCGCGGCCATCGCCTGCCGTTGTGGGGCCTACCATTGGACTGGCCTAGAGGGCCTGGTCTGAGGTGTGGCGGAGTGCACGCGGCCCCCTCTGTCTTGTGCCCTGCTGCCCCCCCTCCTCTCCATCTACATTGGCCCTTGCTATGGGCCTAGATTGTTGAAGCTCCGGCGGCCTGAGCCCTGTGGGGGCGGGGGAGCTGAGCCGGGGATTGCGCCGGCGGGAGCAGCCACAGCAGAGAGGTGAAAAAGGCCGCAGGCGTGGAGGAGCGGGTGCCCGGAGGGGCCCGCTTGGAGGACACTGTGCGGCGCGGGCCCCGGGGGCGCTCCCACTGTGGGCACGGTGCTGTTGCCGCCTGGGGGCCGGGGAAGAGTGGCGCGGCTACGAAAAGTACCCCCCCAACATCTGTGACTGCCTAAGAGAGGGGCCCAGCATGTTGCCGCGGGGTGTCGTCGTGGCTGGGGCCCCATTACCTATCCTGGGGCTTCTGCACTTAATGGCCATATAGGTGGGTGGACACAAACCGTACCCCCGGGTGGCTGAACACGGAGGTGCTGCCCTAGCTCAGTGGGGTAGACTAATTCTCGCAGCTGACCGGCGGCCCCTGCACGGCGGGGCTAAAGGGGCCCACACTGAATGCCACAGGGTCGGGAGCCACAAGAGTGTGGAGTGGACAGGGAATCCCCCCACCTTTACTGCAGTTTCCTGTGGCGGAGGGAGTGTGCGCGGGGTGTGGGGCCAGGTGGCCCGTGATTGCAGTTTCGCGAGGAATCGCCCACCAAGGACAGTGCAGCTGAGCGCGGGAGCAGCAGCGAGACCCGGCAGTGGTGGGACGGGGTCTAGCCGATCCACGACCCCCGCGTTGGGGAGTCCCGCTACACTGGTGCCGACACGCGAAGACGTATCTGAGGTCAACACCCTACCTGAGGGCCCAGCGCCTTGCATCTCCCTTTGACGTTTCTGGTGGCCTGGGAGCACTGGTGAGGAGCCCTACCGCACCGGTCTACCCGTCCCCTCCCCGGGATACCGCGCAAGACCTGGTCTTCTGACCCCCCCCCCCCCGAAGTCCTGCCACAACTGTCTGTAGGGCTGTCAGTGGGCTAGCAACGGTTCCATGATGACACGCACCAACCGTGGAAAAGATGCTCCGGCGCCATCAACCAAGGATCCCTCGGTTGCAACATTCTGGGGCAAGGCGGGCAGCTCGGCCCAGGCGGAGGTGGCCTCACAGTCGGGGGGAGCCTCACAACCTGTAGCACAGACGTCGCCACCAGTGACGGAGGCATTTATGGCCTCCTTTATGACCAAATTGAAATCGGAAATAGGATCCCTACGCTCCTGCGTTCGTGAGGTCCGGAAGGATGTAGAGGAATTGGGTGACCGCGTGGACGTGCTGGAGAAGATGGTCGACGCACGTACAGAGGATCAAGAACAGCTCTGGCTGCGCTTAGAGGCCCTGGAAGAACAACATATAGTGCTCCGGGTGAAGCAGGAGGACCTTGAAAATCGCAGTCGCTGGAATAACCTCCGTATCCTGGGCATTCCATTGGGAGTGGAAGGGAAGGTCATGATGTCCTATGTATGCACGCAGTCTGGGGAGACTAGGACGCTTCTCCACCGACGTTGGACCGGGCCCACCGTGTTGCCGGGCCCGCAGGGAGACCGGGCCTCCTCCCGGACATCTTGACCAGGGTCCATTACTTCACCGAGAAGGAGGCCATTCTTCGGGCGGCGAGAGACAAGCCGGACCTCGTGTACGAAGGGCACAAAATCCAAATTTTTCAGGATCTGGCTCCCAACACTTTATGACGCCGCCGTGCTTTCTGACCAATAACGGACAAGCTGCGCAGCCTCCAAATCCCTTATCAATGGGGCCATCCATTCGCCCTCATCTTTCAATGGGAAGCAAAGAGCAGGGTGATGAGGTCGTATCAGGAAGCGGCTCAACTGCTACGTATGTACGCCTCCCAGCCTACCAGCCAGTCCTGCCCCTCGCCAAGCGTGCGGGTACCAGTCAAGGCTGCTTGGTCCACTGTGTTGGCGTAAACGGTCGCCGCCCATGGATGAACATGCTTCCCTGCAGGCCAAGAACGACATCATTGAACATATCCGGTCTCTGGAGGGGGACAGGTCAGACAGATCGGATGGGGGCCCGGATTCATCGGGCATTGGTTAGTTGGCCCTGGCACCAACGGTGTTTGTTATGCCCTATCATTGATCTGCTCTTCCCTCCGGCTGTAGCATATTGGCCACATCCCCCTCCCTTTGTGCTCGACAAAGTGGCTGATGCCGGAGCAGTCCACCATGCGGAACTTGCGGATCGTGCTTGCCATCCCCTCCGCCGTTCCTGAGAGACTGACGTCTCAGGGTCCCTCCGAACCCTAGGGTGTAGGATGACTCAAGCCTGGAATGGACAAATGTGGCACAGTTGGCTGATGTTCCTAGTTTTTCTCCTTCTCTTCTTTCTAGCTGTCTCTCTGCTCTCTTCTTTCCTCCTTACCCTACCTCTGGCGCGCGGTTGGTGGGGGCTTGCGGGGCTGCGATGGGCGCTGCGGTGCAAGGGGGGTTTCACTTTGCTGTTCCGTGGGTGGCTTGGGATGTGGTTATTTGGGAGGCTTGACATCCTGGCCAGTAAACTGTGATGTCTGTGGCCCCTGTAGATCCCCTCAAGATTCTCTCCCTCAACATTAAGGGGCTTAACTCCCCCAATAGGCGTAGGCAAGTATGGCACTATATCCTGCTACACGGCCCTGACATTATTTTCCTTCAAGAAACCCACCTGCGTAAGACCGATACCCAGCGCGTGGCCCATCCTAAATATCCCCTCAACTTCTGGGCGGCAGCCGATACCAAGACGGCGGGTTGCTATCCTCTGCAGAAGAGACATCGGACAGGGGATCCTAAGGACCTTCTGTGGCTCGGATGGGCGCTTCCTCACGGCAGGGGTGGTGGTTGGCAGACGCTCACTTACACTATGCAATGTGTATGCGCCAAACCAGATGCAGGACTCTTATCTTCAGACACTGCTTAAGGATCAGATACCTCGGGGCGACCCCTCGCTTATAGTGGGAGGAGACTTCAACTTGGTGTGGAGCCCCACGCTGGATCGTAGTGAAGCCTCCTTGAATGGCTCTGGTGCCTTGTCCTCAGCGCTTCGGAACCAGCTGTCAGACCTCGGCCCGATCCCCGGAAGCGCGTGATTATTCGTACTACTCGCACGTCCACCACTCGTATTCCCGCATAGATTATTTATTTGTTTCACACGCACTCATACGGGATGTTTTAACGTTGACTATGTCGGATATCTCGATTTCTGATCACGCACACGTAGAACTCCTCTTGCAGGATCCAGCCTCCAGCCCGGCCCGCCCGCCACGGTGGCACCTGCCGCCGTACATTCTGCGAGATCCGGACGCGGTGGACTCAATTCGGGTGGCCGTAGCCTCCTACTTCGAGACCAACGACCTTCCTGAGACCCCGTTTCCCGTAGTATGGGACGCCTTCAAGGCGATGATTCGAGGCCACATCACATCTCTTGCCATTGCGCGTTCTCGGGAAGCCCACAAACTGGAGGACAGCCTTTCCGCGGATATAAAGAAACTGGAAGTGCCGAACCGGGAGCATTCCTCGCTCGCAACCAGGCAGAAATTGGCTAACCTTATGGGCCAGCTCCGCTGTCTACGGACCAACAGGGCCGAAAGCTCTCTGCTGGCCCTGAAGCAGCGATATTTCGAGGGGGGGACAAGGTGGGGCGGTTATTGGCGCGGCGCCTGCGGGTACGGGCAGCAAAGGCACACATCGCAAACGTTCAGGTTCCCGACGGGGGGAGGGTCACGGCGGAGGGAGCGAAATGTGACGCCTTTAGGGCGTATTACACTGCTCTTTACGAAGCTGATACGCCCTCACAAACTCATATTGATGAGGTGCTGGCTCATTGGCAGGGGACCCCAATACACCCGCACCATGCTGCTCAGATGGAGGGACCCCTCCTGCCGGAAGAATTGACGGCGGCGCTAAATGACCTCCCTGTGGGCGAGACACCAGGCCCGGATGGCCTGCCAGTGGCCTTTTATCGCCTGTTTGTATCTCAGCTCCAGCCCCATCTTCTGCGCCTCTATAATTCCTTCTCAGACGAAGAGGGGCCGTCGCCCTCCTTGGGAATGGCGGAAATAGCCCTCATCCCCAAGCCAGGAAAAGACCCCACTCAGTGTGCCTCCTACCGCCCCATAGCATTACTCAACACGGACCTTAAACTTTACACAAAAATGCTGGCCAAACGCCTGGAACCCCATATGCCGAGTCTTGTGGATCCCGATGAGGAGGGCTTCATCCGTAATAGGCAGGGGGCGGACAATGTGCGGCGAATTGCTCACCTAGTAGGGAAGGCACATCATTGGAAGATCCCGGCCTGCCTTCTCTCGCTAGATGCGGAGAAGGCCTTCGATCGAGTGGAGTGGGATTTTCTCCGCTCAGTTCTGCACAAGGTTGGACTGGGGCACAACATGGTTTCGAAGATCATGGCGCCATACCTCTCCCCCCGGGCGCAGGTCCGCGTCAACGGGCAGCTTTCGGACCCCTTCTATATATCCAGGGGCACTCGGCAGGGCTGCCCCCTTTCGCCTCTGCTCTTTGCCCTGGTGGTGGAGCCTCTGGCAGAAATGATTCGGCGAAGTGAGGACTTCCATGGCCTAACACTAGGGGGCCGCCAGAACAAAGTAGCGCTATTTGCGGATGACCTTATTCTCACCTTGTCGCGCCCGCAGGTTTCACTTCCGCCACTTCACACCCACCTACAAACATTTGAGAGAGCCTCTGGCCTCAAAATCAACCACTCCAAGTCTTGGGCATTAAACCTCATGATTCCGCAAGAGGAGCTTCCCGCCCTGGAGGCATCAGCCCCATACCAGTGGACCTCGGACCATGTCCTCTATCTGGGCCTGAAATTGACCCCCTCCCTGGATACGTGGTCCCAGGCTAATTGGCGCGAGTGTATGGCCGCTGTCAGGGAGGATATGCGGAGGTGGAAACCCCTGACTATCTCCTGGCTTGGCAGACTATATGCCGTCAAAATGTCAATCCTCCCGAGACTCTTGTACCTGTTCCAATGTCTTCCTACCCCTATACCACAACAACAGATACTCGAGCTTCAGAAGGAGGTCACCAAGTTTATTTGGGGTGGCCGTCGACCACGATTCTCGCACAAGATTTTAATGCTGCCCAGAGACAGGGGGGGCTGGCGTGTCCCAACCTCCTGGACTACTATTGGGCCTCACACCTTCGCATAGTCTCAGAATGGACAAACACAGAAAGTGAAAAGGTGTGGTTCCATATGGACAGAATGGTGACGGGGCTTACCATATGGGACCTTACATGGCTCAATCGGACGGCGCTTTCTCGCAGTGCCTACATGGCAGTACCTACAAAAACGGTCCTTGACATTTGGGACAAAATTGCGATACGTAAGGGCCTGATGCCGTTCCCTTCACCGCATACTCCCATCGCCAATAACCCGCTCTTCCCGCCGGCCTGCCATACGCAAGCATTTGCTAAATGGATACAGGGAGGGTGCAGAGTCATTGGGGACATGTTCGAGGGGGGACTCTTAAGACGTTTGACAGTGCAAGGACGCATTTCGCCTCCCGCCGGATGAGCACTTACGGTATGTGCAGTTGCGCCATTGGATATCGTCACCCACTATGAGGCAGGCAGCCACCTGTCCCCACACCCCCTTCGAACGGCTGTTCCGTTCCTTCGACGGATCGAAGGGCCTTATATCCCGAACATACCAGATTCTTCAGCACCCGCCCTCCCAATCCTTGCACCCAAACCAACGCCAATGGCACTTGGCGTCGGGCACGGACATCACACCTGGACAATGGGAACGACTTTGGCGTGACATCCCTAGGGTTTATCGTAGCATCCCGCAGAGGGAAAATACGTATAAGATCATGACGCAATGGTACTACACGCCCGTCAGACTACATCGCATGTTCCCCTGCAGTGTCCCCCTTATGTTGGAGATGCTCAAATGCACCTGGTGACTTCATTCACATTTGGTGGGCTTGTCCACTACTGTCCATGCTATGGAAGGAGGTTCTCAGCCACATTAAGGAGGTCTTGGGATTCCCATTGCCTGATTCCACAGCCACGGGTCTTCTGGGTATTAAGCCTGCCGCCTTTAAAGCGCTTAAAAACAGCGACTGGACTATAGCTCTGCACATGTTAGGTAAATAAATAATATAATAATAAATAATAAAATAAAAAAATATAATAATAAAAAATAAATAAATAAATAAATAAATAAATAAAGCTAGACAACTCGTTGCGCTTTACTGGAAAAAGGCGGAGGCGCCACCGATTGCAGCATGGTTTGTACGACTGTGGCATGTTCTAACCATGGAACTTTTCACTGCGCATTTACAACTGCCTCTGTAAAATAGAACACGGGCGATGCCTCCCTGTTAAGCTTAGAGCCCTACGTCTCTTTGAAGATTCTTTGCTTCCGCCCAACCCCAATAAGCTTACTTTACGCCCGGATCACACATAGTTGCTCAATCCCCGGCACGCTTACCACGGACCTCATGGTGGCCCTGACGGGCTCCCACGATGTGCTACCCACCTCTGGATCCCACACTCGCCTAGGTAGCTGCTCCTGCTGCTGATCTCTCCCCCCATCTTTACTACTTTGCTTTTTTCTCTGTCTTTCTCTTACTATCCTCTTTACTGGGGCTTGTCGCCCATGTTTATATTGTTCATGACCCTCTCCGATGGGGGCCCATACTGCACCACTCCCATACCTTAATACTGTCTCATGTAGTGTACGCAGTCTGCGGCCGAACGTAACAGGTGTTGTACCCCCTCATAGTGGGATCCCTGCGACCTACGCACCCATTAAGGAACATTCGCAGTGGAAGCAACTAGCCGTGCATGGATTGTGAGCCCATTGTTGTGCATACATGGACGTACATAGTACCTTTCCTACCTTAGCTGCTCCTGCGCAGACCTTAAGTGAATCTACATTATGTGGCTTTCGCTCCGTGTCCTAGCTTACGCGGCCGGCCCCACAGGGGTTGTAGGCGATATGCTGTGTTAAACATCCTTTCTCTCTGTCCCCTTTCTACACTTGGGTTATACTCCTCCAAAGAACGCGTCCGGCCCAGACTGGGTTGTAGGCTTAATGCTGTGTACACGGGGGCCCCTTCACCCCCCCCCTTTTTTTTCCTTTCTTTGTTGAGAAAATAAAACAGAATTCAAAGAAAACCTTGCACATGCTTGAAGCAGGTGTAAGGATTGATACAGCATTGTGAGCATAGGGCCCCAAGAGAATTGCTGGAGTTGTGTTATACTTGCAACCGACGTCAAGCAATAATTCATCCAAAAATGACTTTGCAATTTAGTTTTGTTATATTATATTAAGAATATGAAATATAATCTAAAAAATAAAATAAATATAAATATTTAAACTAAAAATATAAGAAATTAGTATAAAAAGAAAGACATAATAATTAATACATTTATAAATTATCATTTACAAAATGTTTGAAATTCACTGAAAAATCATAGGTTTCACACACGTTATAGTTAGGAATTATCATTTAAAAAACCTTGCAAATTCATTGAAAAAACCATAGGTTTCACACATGTTATAGTTAGGAATTAGCATTTAAAAAACTATGCAAATTCATTGAATAAAACATAGGTTTCACACGTTATAGTTAGCTGAACAATTCTCTCATACAAAACCTTTGAAATTCCTCCGTTATAGTTAGCTCAGCTAACTATAACTTGCGCGCCCGCAATGCACTGCTGATGACGTTGTAGTTCTGAAAATTCTGGACTCGAGAATTATACTTCATCATAGCATAACGATTTTTATATCAAAAGACCGAGAATGGCTAGTACACTATGTACACGCATTTTCGTCATATTCGAGTGACGATTTCACCTCGAAATCGTCATTTTCGTCTTGAACCCCTGGCTTCCATTTTGTGTACGGCAGCCATTTTGTGAGTTGCCCTCACATAGGCAAATGATTAAGCCAAATTCGATTCCAAAGGACACGTACACCTTAATTGACTTTCCTGTGACCTGGGCAAGTTGGAACCATTGCCCCAGGCCGAACCTGTTTGGTCAGTTCCTCTCCCAGTGGCCGAACGAGATAGCATCAAGGCACAACAGGCCATGACGCCCTTTTCATCGCACACACACCCTGCCGAATCTTGCTCACACCTGTCCCTGCTCTTTTCTCTCTCACTTGCTTTATGATGGGGAGGTGCCCGTTTTTATTGGGGGTACACCGATATCTGATGAAAATGTTGGGCCTTGCCGGGTAATTTGTTGTGGGCTGGACAAACTGTGATGTGGGCTTGTCACCATGACTCTGCTTTTCCTTTGTAGTGGAAACATTTCAATGGTATACTAAAATTTGAAGAATGTTTGCCTAAAGCATAATATTTCGTATAAAAGGAGAAGCCTGGTTTTGTAAATTTGAGCAGTCTCCTGAGAATATACATCCCGTGTTGTTGTACTTCTAGGACCTGTTACTTGGTTGCAGCCAATAAAATCGATCCTTGACTTCACCTAGAAGACTCTGAGTTTCTGTGGTCTGAATCAGGAAAGTACTCGAGGTCTTTGGGTGTACCCTGACACCGCTGGGTTACCGGTTCGGTACCGGTTCTGAAAAACCCAGTACCTCAGTTGGCGCCCAACGTGGGGCGATACCAGTGGTACCGGTCCAGCCAGAGGTTCGTGAGGAGCTTCGTGTGAAAATTCTGGAGGAAGGCCAACCACTTCAATGACCCCTGCATGTCGACGTGGTCCGAAAGTCTTTGCTGCGAGGTTCCCCGCTTCCCGACGGCTACGAAGGACTGCTGCCCTGGCTATCGCCCTGATTTGGACCCTTGAAGTTTGGTAGAGCGAAACGCTAAGACGAGTCTTCTGGTGACGTCATTGATATCTCAGTTAAGTATAAGTGGAGCGTCTCCCAGTCCTTAGTTGGTTCTTAGTTTGGGTATCCTTTGGGATCGCTTTGTTTGGAACTTGCAAGTGCCAAAGCCGAAGGACTCGTGTATTCACGAGAAATATCATAATCGATAATCCTTTGAAGTTTGGAGCTAGACTAGAGAGCGAAGATGCCTGGTCTTAGCAGACTTGGACATTTGTTTTGTCTTGGTTGTAATAATAGGGACTCCCGATTGGAGGACTCGTGTCCAGTTCCTCCGATCGGAACTCCAACATATGAATTGTATGTGAAACATGGAGTAGGCCCCATCACATACAATGAAGTGTGGATCAAATACACCAGAAAAGATGGTGTTTTAAAATGGCCCCAATACGGTAGTTTTGACACAGAAATCTTAGATAACCTTGAAGTTAAACTTTTTAAGAAGAAAGCCAGGCCAGCGATGTTTGACTCTTTCCGCCTATGGCGTAAGGAGGCCAAACAGAAGGAGATTAAATTAGCGAAGAAAAATAAGAGAGAAAGGGGTATTTCGATAATGCAAGCTGCTATGCAGTTTAAAGACAATGAAGGACAGATGAGTGAGCAGTTGCACAGGCAACGTAAAATGGTAATAGAAATGCTATCCAGTTTTGCCGCCTCTTCAGCAAGATGCAGCAAAAGAGCTTGAAAAAGATCTGTTAATGGCGCATTTGTTAAGTTCGCCACCCCCCTATGCGCAGAATGCTACAGCACCTCCGCAACCTTTAGTTGCGCAACCCGTGGTTGCATTGCCTCCTGCTCCTCCACAGCACCCACCAGCTACTCTTCAGCTGGCTCCTGCTCCTCTGGTGCAGCCTCCTCAAGGGCCACCGGCTTTTACATCTGCTCTGCCTTTATCTCCTACAACTTTGACTACTATATCGACTACCACTCCTAGCACTTCTCCTGACACTGCCTCTGCATCTGCCTCGTCTGCATCTGCCTCGCCTAACTCTGCTTTCCCCCTTGTCTTTTCCTCGACTTCTCCTTCTGTTCGTCAGAGAGTGGCTAGCACTGTTACTAGTATTCTATATCCTTTTTTTGGAGCGGCAAGTCCGGCTCCTGTCTCTGGGCATAAGCAGTTGCGTAGTCAACAGCCTGATTCTAGGGAGAAAGAAACGTTAAATCATTTGGCACATAGATGGGTGACTGACCCGACAATATATGATCTAGGATCTGTTATGGATGTCTTCCACCAGTGGGAAGCATCAAAGCAGAGATACGTTTTTGAGAAAATGTGTGCTTTTCTGTGTGACGATTTAGAGGAAAATGATTTGGACTCTAATCCGCCCGAGTTGAGCCATGTACGGTTTGAGTTTTCAAAAGGCGCAATTGTGGGTTCAGATGTTAGGAAAGCAGTTGCGACGTTGTTGTCACTTAGGACTGAAGGTGTTTCTAAGTCGTTGTTTGAGTCTGATTCTTCTGTTAAAAAGAAGGGAAGACAATATCCCATGAGAGAAGTTCCCCCACAATGGAGGGAAGGGGACCTACAGGCTAACCCACCTATTTAGCCTAATTTTCAGCGTGTGTGGGTACATGTTCCTTGGAAGCGAGCTGAAGTTTTGGCCCTTAAACAGACATTGCCTGATCCCCGTAAAAATCCTGCAGGGTATTACAAAGAGTTGTCACAGACTGCTGGTTCATGTATCATGAATTTAGCCGATATCGATATGTTATTTGGGAACGTTGTTCCACAGCCTTTATGGGGAAAGATTCGTCATGCAGATCATGATCAGGAATTAGGTGACTCATGGGCTAATATTGCTGCTGCAGATGCCCTACAAAGTGGTGGTGCTAAACCGGAGCCTTTAGTAGCAGATCTCCCTGGTAGGATAATTGAGTATATGAAAACGATAATGCCTGTGATGCGTGTAAATTGGGATAAGTTGTCTGCGTGTAAGCAGAAGAAAGATGAAACGGTGTCTGATTTCTTCACCAGGTTTGAAGAAACGTTTGTCGACCACAGTGGTCAAGATATGAGCACAGAAGGTGGTCAGCAATTGCTCGTCGATAAATTCGTGCACAATCTGCTTCCAGAGTTGTGTAAAAAGTTGAAAGATTCAGAGAGTTCATGGGCAGTTTCCTCTTCAGCACAGATATTGGCTACTGCACAGTACTATGAGAATCGAGACAAAGACGAGAAAGATAGAGCAGAAAAGAAAACTAAAGAGTTGAAAACGAAGGTTTTGTTACAGCAAGCGTATCTGCCACGTGGTGGTGGTCGCCAGAATAATGGTGGTCAGAATAACTATCAGAATAATTATCAGCAGCCTCAACAGTATCAGAGGAACTCGCAAAGAGTAGAGTACACTCAGCCACGTGTCCCTGTAGGCCCCAATCAGTGTTCATATTGCAAGGAAGAGGGTCATTTCAAATATAGTTGCCCTATTCTGTTACAGCGCGCGAATGGTGGTTCAAACACAAGAGGTAGAGGTGTTCAGCAAGCATCTAGTGGTAGAGGACGTGGAAATTTCCCCCAGAACACACAGTCTCTTCCACCTCAAAATTCTATGAATAGGTTTGATCAGCAGAATAACGCATCTGGTAGGACAGCTCAGTACTATGCTGGTGATTACTATACAGAAGATGAGCATTGGGAACGTAATGATTGCTAGGACAGCCATAGACAAAGAGAGGGAGTTGTTTCAGTTCCAGTAGATCAGAGTGGACCATACGTTGAGGTGATTACATCAGGTGTGTCAGAGCCTTTTCTGTTGGATACTGGTGCTACAAAGAGTTCTATTATGCACTACAAACTCCCTGGCGCACCTTTGTCTGGCGAAATGAATGTTTCTGTAGGTTTTTCTGGTGCCCCGGTTAGGAACCTGATTTCTAGTCCTATGTCCCTTTCTGTTGGTCCTTGTGAATTAGAAGCACCCCTTATTCTGACAACAGGTTGTGGTGAAAACTTGTTAGGATTAGATCTGTTGAAAAGATTGTATGCGACTTTGTACTGTTCTCCTTCAGGAGTACAAGTTACACTGGGTAAGAAAGTGGTTTCCTCAATGTATTTGTCAAGGGATAAACTTCCAACAGAATTGTCGTTTCTTCCGGATATTCTTTGGGCTACTGGTCCTAATGATGTGGGCCTTTTGGAAATACCCCCATATGTTGTGACATTGAAAGCCAATGTTAAAATGCCACAAATTCCCCAATATAAAATCTCTAGTGAAGGTGAAAAAGCGTTGTTAGCGATCGTTTACGATCTGATTAAAAAAGATGTGATTGAAGAGACAAGAGGCAACGTTTGCAATAGTCCTGTTCTGCCTGTTTTGAAACGAACTGACCCTTCCCAACCACCTGTTTACAGATTTGTGATTGATCTTAGAGAGGTGAATAAAATAGTTGTGCCACAATTTCCAGTTGTTCCTGACATTACTGCCCTATTGACTATGATTCCAGCTTCTGCAACTTGGTTTTCGGTGATTGACTTGAAGAATGCTTTCTTCAGCATCCCGATTGCTGAGGAGAGCAGGGATATTTTTGGCTTCAGTTTAGCAGGACGAAGCTTCCGCTTTAAACGCGCTCCCCAGGGCTACTGTGAAAGCCCATCAATATATAGTCAAGCTCTAAAGACACAGCTTGATACAATGGTTTTACCTGAAGGTGCCACACTTGTACAGTACGCTGATGATTTGCTTGTTGCTGCAGATACTGAGGAAATATGTAAGAAAGCCACGTTGTCATTGTTGCGTCATCTGTGTGATTTGCATCACAAGGTGTCACTTTCCAAATTGCAATATTGTCGACAAGAAGTGACCTACTTAGGTCATCTCTTATCGAAGTAGGGAAGGAAACTGACCCCATAAAGAATTCAGGCAATAGCGAAATTGAGTGTGCCAAGAACACAGAGAGAAGTGTGTGCTTTCTTGGGCATTACATCGTACTGTAGACAGTGGATTCCAAATTTTTCGTTATTAGGCAAACCTTTGGTGGCATTAACGTGTAAAGATACACCCAATACCGTTCCTTGGTCTGAAGAGTGTCAGAAAAGTTTTTCTGAATTGCGCACAGCATTATGTTCGGCTCCTGTGTTGGGTACCCCCAACTACAGTAAGCCCTTTACATTATATGTCCATGAGAAAGAGGGTTGTGCATTGTCCGTATTGACACAGTTATTTGGAGACAAGTAGCTCCATGTGCATATTTTTCGTCGACTTTGGATCCGGTAGCTAAAGCATTGCCAAGTTGTTTAAGAGCCACAGCGGCAGCAGCTGTTTCTATTCGACAGTCTGCTGGTCTAGTAATGAATAATACGCTAGTTGTGATGGTTCCACATGCAGTGGACACGTTGTTAAACAGAACCAAGACACAGCACTTAACTAGTGCTCGATTGTCAGGTTACGAATTAACCTTGTTAGCAAGTCATGTGCACATAAAAAGATGTAACACGTTAAACCCAGCTACGTTGTTACCGATTGTAGAGGAATTAGATGCTTCAGAACAGCATGATTGTTTTCTTAGAACAGAAGAAGAAACGAAAGGGAGAATAGACCTCCAGGACACTCCTCTTGCTGAATGTGATGGTACATTGTGGGTGGATGGTTCATGCTTCAAGTTCCCGAATGGTGACACGACTGCAGCATATGCTGTCACGACTTTGCATACAATTGTTGAAGCTGCACGTATCCCACATAATTCAGCTCAAGCAGCAGAATTGATTGCACTCACGAGAGCATGTGTGTTGTCTAAAGGAATGAAAGTGACTGTCTATACCGACAGCCAGTATGCATTTGGAGTGGCTCACAGTTTTGGACGATTGTGGAAAGAACGTGGGTTCCTGACTTCGCATGGAGCTAAGATTCAGCATGGTCAGTTGGTGAATGAGCTTCTTGAATCACTGACCTTGCCTCTGCAATTGGCGATTGTGAAATGTAGTGCTCACAAGAAGGTGACTGATGATGTTGGTCGTGGAAATGCATTTGCTGACGAAATCGCGAAAGAAACTGCAAGGAATGTGATGAGCCGAATGTATGTTGCAGGCCCTGCAAGATGGGATGGTGATGTTGGAATGTGTGAAGACACGATAGAGAGTGTGAAGTCTATTCAAGCTGATGCTACAGAGAAAGAGTTGAACCTGTGGAGAGAAAGTACGGGTAGAATGGATGCAAATGGTTGTTGGATTGAATTATCAGAGCATCAGAGATGGTTGTTACCCGATGCGTACGTGCTTGCAGTGGTTACAATGGCTCATGGAATGGCTCACATCAGCGTGAAAGGGATTTGCAAGTTGTTGGCTCCAGTATGGCAAAATGCAGGAATTCCTAAGTGTGCAGAGAATGTGGTCAAGAATTGCATGGTGTGTCTGAAACACAATCCTGGTAGGGGAACCCCAACTCCAGCTGGTCATTTTGCGCCTCCTACGTATCCGTTCGAGGTATTGCAGCTAGATTTCATCCACATGGAGAGGTGCAACAACTTAAAATACGTACTCGTTGTTGTTTGTGCCTTCTCAAGATGGGTAGAGGCATATCCCCTAAAGGACAATACTGCCTTGTCCACAGCGAAAGCCCTTGTGAAAGAATTCTTCCCCAGATTTGGAATGCCTAGAATGGTCTGGAGTGATAATGGGAGTGAATTTGTGGGTCGTGTGATGAAGAATGTATGTGAAGGGCTAGGCATTCGGCAGAAGTTCCACGCTGCAAATCACCCCCAATCAGCTGGACTAGTAGAATGTTACAATGGCACGCTTAAGTTAAAACTAGCCAAAATTCAAGCGAGCACAGGTCTTAAATGGCCTGATGCTCTACCCTTAGCACTCCTATCCACCAGAATGACTGTGCATTCGCGAGTGAAACTTAGTCAGGTTTCAAGTCTTTATTTCGATTTTGATAAATCATAAAAGACACATTGTGATACATTAATAAAAACTATAACTTAGAAAACTTTTTACAGAAAAAAAAAAAACAAGTACAGATGTGTTTACTATTAATTAAAATCTCACTACACAACTACAAGGTTCATGTATAAGAACTAATACATTAATAGACAAAAACTACATACAAATAAAGTAAACCAAATAAACCATACAATAATAAACCTTGGATAAATTGGTTATAAAGAGATTTAAAAGAAGTATTAAACATCTTAAATAAGAAACCTGATAAGAACATAAAAATTAACTATTACGTAGCAAACCATAACAGTCAATCAATCAACGGGACACCATTTCATTCCTAAAATGCCAAAAGTGCTATCAGTGCAATCATATGTTTATGCCGTAGACTGAGTTTGCCACCTTATGAAGCAGTATTGGAGGGCTCTAACAACTTTGACATATGTTTTGACCTAATAATCCAGGCCCACCCCAGGTATTTGGCTAGGCTCACTAAGAAGATCTCAGAGGTGATAGTCCTTAGCGCCCGAATGGCCTCTGCAGATTTTCTAAATGTTAAACGCTGGAACAGTGGTTTTAACCATTTGTATCGCGGCGCCAAGTAACAAGGGCAGGCGAAAAGAAAGTGGCCCTCAGATTCCTTCTGCCCCGAGCAGCCCTTACAAAGATCTGAGATACCAGTGGACCATTTGTTTACAAAGGTATTCAATGGCAAAGCACCTACCCTGAACTGGTGGTAGAGTTTCTTGTCCAGCGGTTTATTGATAACATCCCAGTAAAGCTCACGGGACAGGTCTAACTTAAAAGTAAGGAACCTGCCCGTGAGGCTGGTAAGGCTGGAAATCGAAACTCGATTTTGGCGAAGAGACGCCCAATACAATGCTTTAAACTCTTGTTTGGAGGGAAAGGTATTAGTGGAGGGAGCTGCCCAGAGTTGTTCTAAACCCATATCTACCAGAATATTTTTTACAGCTTGGAGCCATGGAATTTTCCCAGAACCACCAATTGACCTGACTTCTGCTAGTTCTTTCGCAAATAAAGACAGGTCAGGGGAGGTCCATATTCGCCTCCACTGAGCCACCAATCTGAATCTGGCCATCTCGTTGATCGGAAGGCACCCCAGGTCCAAACAGAGGGGAATAGATGGAGACGACTGTGGTAGACCTACCAGGTTCCGTAGGAACTTGCATTGGGTTTTAAAGAGATTTGAGAGGTCCATGTGGCCCCAGAGATCTGCGCCATATAAGATTACAGTACTAATTTTGGCGTCATAGATCTTGAGAGCTGGGGTGACCCGCTTAGTAATGGAACACTTTTGCTCCTTTATTAGGCAGCCAGTTAGCCGTGCTAACTTAAGATGTTGTACGCCAACTTGGGCTTTCCATCTCAGGCGGCTGTCTAGGGTAACCCCCAAGTAGGTCATGGTCTCAACTTGCTCAAGGTTGACTCCACTCAGGCTCACAGAGCTCCGGACAGGACGGTTTCTCGAGAAAACCATAAACTTTGTTTTTCCCACGTTCACCGCAAGATTGTTGATGGCACAGAACTCCTCAAAGCGGTCTAGCGCCCGCTGTAGACCCCTACGTGTTCTGGAGAGGAGTAGGGTGTCATCGGCGAAGATGAGCAATGGGAATCTTGTCCCGGCTAGCATTGGAGCATCAGTGGGGGTATCCGAAAAAAATTTCACCACTTGATCGATGAACAGGAGGAAAAGTGTTGGTGCCAGGACACACCCCTGACGGACACCTCTGGTTACGGGAAATGTTTCCGTCACTTCACCCTGGCCTCCCCACCTCACCCTCGCATAATTATCCTCATGGAGTTTAATTATGAGGTCAAGTAGTTCTAAAGGTAAACCCAAGTTTCTCATAACTCCCCACAATTTATCCCTTGGCACAAGATCGAAGGAGGACTTCAGATCGATGAATGCTGCGAAGATGGTACCGCCACCGAGCAATACCACTTTCCAGTAGATCAGGCAGAGTCTGAACACCTGGTCAATGGTACTTATACCCGATCTGAAGCCCGCCTGCATGGGAGATAAAATATCTTCAGATTCCATCCAGCCCTGAACCCGTCCCAAGACCATACGTGCGATGATTTTTTGTATGGAGTCAATGAGACTGATCGGGCGGTAGTTCCCTGGATTGGACCTGTCGCCTTTTTTAAATATCGGTATTATCTCGGCTCCCTTCCATGATTTTGGTATACTAGCTCCTTTGGCTAATGAGTTGGCAATCATTGTAATGTAGGGAAGCCACAAGGTGGGATTTGATTTGAACAGGTCCGCTGGTATAAGATCCATACCGGCGCCGCGGCCAGGGCGACTGACGCTGGAATCTGGGGACCACGGTTCGATCCCCGGCTCCGGCGGCAGGTTAGCCCAGCACCATGTGACTCTGGGCAATAGCTCGCTTAATCTTCCCGACGGCCCCCAGCGCCTAGAGACCCTTACGGGTGATTGTGCGCTTTACAAATGTGGACTTTATACCGGGAGCTTTCCCTCGCAGGGTCAAACCTAGAGCAAGTTCAACCTCTGATTCTGAGAAAATGAGATTCTCCCCGGATGTGTGTAACGGGGATGGCTTTCCCAAGATTGGTAAAAATTTGGGATTTTCAACACTGAATTGGGCATAATAAAAGGTTACCCACTCTTTTGGAGGTACATGATTTGCCGGGGTACACGTGTCAGGATCCTTCCCCCATTTGACCAAATCCCAGAACTTTTTCGGATTGTTCGAAGTGGAGGCGTCCAAAAGATCCGACCAAAACCTATCCTCCCACTCCCGTTTTGCTTCCCACTGGATTTTTTTGTAACGTAACCTGGCTGCTTTAACTGCGCCCATATCACAAGATTTAATAGTTTTAATAAGATCTGTATGGGCCTCCCTACATTTTTTATTATACCATTTCTGGTAGTGGGAGTTGGCTTTAGAGGGAGCACTCCGACAGGGGAGAGAGAGTAGGGACTTTAAATGGTCGAAGCAACTGATATGGAGATTAATAACAATATCTGCCAATTCCGGGCAACCCCCCAACAAATCAATTTTTAGCATTTCATTATACACATTTTTAACCACAGTATTAACATTGACCCATATGGTTTCATCCTCCACAACCCTGGACCATTTCAGCCTCCTCCTATCATTAGTTATAAAAACATCCCCTGTCTGTGAAGTAGTAGGCTCCACCAGACTCTTTATGCCTGGCAGTTTCAGTATAAGCGACAAGGGGTTATGGTCACTTTCTGGGCGCGTTATTATTTCCATGTCCACTACCAGGGGCCAATATTCCAGTTTTATCAGGACATAATCAATACGGCTCCGCCTTAGACCATTGTCAAAGGTACAGTTGGCTCCTTTATCCGATCTTGTGCGGCCATTGCAAGCCCTGAGACCCCTGTTTAGGCAAAGAGCCATCCAGTTCACTGCTGCCTCGGTCGCTTTGACTGTTTTTTCGACCATCAAATCAGGAATGTCCCAAGCAGCATCCTCGGCCAAGCCCCAGCTGTCCCCTATATCATACAATGGCTCGATGGTACAATTTAAGTCTCCTGCTAAGAGGGTAACATTCCCACTACCTGTTTCAACAAGCTCATGGTCTAAAACATTCAACAACAGGGGACTACGACCACCAGGCATACCTCTGGCGTATATGTTGAAAATAATCAGATCCCGGTGGTTGGCCTTGCTCAGCTTAATTATAAGAAGATCCGGGTTCTGAACAGATAGCTCAATGGGATGGAGTCCCAATGACTGCTTTACCCATATCAATAAGCCACCTGAGGGACGCCCTTTACCCCCTCTAATCGCAGGTTTAAAGAAGTTAACATAGCCCAACTTGAAGACTGGTTCTGGTGCCCAAGTTTCTTGGAGTAGGATGATGTCAAATTTATCCACAAACTCCATCCAATCTTCAGAAAGCATACGGGCCTTAATCCCTGCGATGTTCCAGGATAATATTTTCAGATTTTCTAGGACAGATGCCGCAAGGGGGGGTGGCGGGGCTGGAACTGCAGGAAGTACCTGGATGCACCCTCTAACCCTCCTGTTCTCCATCAACCTAAGGTTATCCGGATAGTCCCCACTCATCATGGCCTCTGAATCGTGATTGGGTGCTGGTGGAGTAGTCTCCCTTGAGGCTAAATCTCCCATAACTACATCCAGATTGTCAATTGAATGTGGGGTCTCCCTATTCCACCTCGTCTGCTCGTAGCCAACTTCTTCAGCAAGGGGGGTCAAACAAGGTGTTATGTGATGTCAATCTATGGCCTCCAGGTCGGAAAGGGGACCAAAGTGGTTGAAGAGAAATGGACGTTGCTGGGCGAGGGGTGTAATTTCCAAGGGGTGTCTTCTAGCAGGAAGTTGACCAAAATTTTAGTGTGGTTGAATGGGAGTTTGCCTATGAGGATAAAAATACGATAGGCCCAGTGTTTGGACGTCCCCCTGTCTAGCAAACCTAGCTTCTCTTCGAATGGTATCTACCACCCAAGGGTCCCTAAACGAGATTAAAATGCAATCTCCCTCCAGATCCTTAGTACCATGGCCCACCCAATCCACTCTCCTTACAAATAATATTTCAGTAGGTGAGGAGGGGGGTAAAGGTCGATTTTTGTTTAACCAAAAGGTCACTTTGTTGCGGAGGTCCCCATACGACTCCTTACTACCAGGTTTTAATGGAGCAACACCTGTTAATACTATTGTATAGCGTGTTGCCTCCATAGGTAGATCAGCATGTGGGGTGGTACCCCTTCTAAGCCTCTCCCCCCTTTGGTTGGTGTTACTACGCTGGCCGGCTATATCCCCGTATGATGGGAGACGGGGAGGCGCGGGATTGGGTTGTACTTGAGGGTGTGGCCTAGTATTTTGGGGCCTATGAAAATTTGGTTTTTGTTTTTCGGAGACCTTCAGCATAGATGCCTGTGTTAGGGTACTCTCAGATGGCTTAGAAAATATAGCTTTTGGCACCCCCCCCCCCTGTGGTCATATTAGTGTCTACCCCTGGTATTTTATTATGGGCAGGATTGCCATTAGAAATGTTATTTGCACTTAAGGTCTTCGGGGTTATTTGTGTTTTAATGACTCCTATAGGACTGGTGCCAGACAATTTTTGTAACATGGCCTGGTTTGAGTTCACTACAATCTCCATGCTATCTATTTTCGAGGTCATTAACCTGGTCCGTTCCAGGACGGGTAGTAGTAGGGTTTTGAACATAGCCTCCATTTTTACTAACAAATGTCATCGCTGTTAAGGCACATTGGGCAGGGGTTCGAGGAGCCCAAGGTGGTAAGGGAAGGGCACAACACATTAGGGAATACAGACGGAATTTGGGTGTCTAAAAGGTGACCAGAGCCCTGGCTCCCATTGTCTGTTGTAACTTTTGTTTTTAGGATCTTACGTTCTCTCCCCCCCGAGAGTCTAGAGTCTTGTTTCCTCTTTCTAGAAATAATTTCTGTACTTGCGGGGTCTGTGGTAACAACGGTGTTAGAAACATTAAGGGGTAGATAACCAGATATCTGACTAGGTTCGGGACCCACACTAATCTGTGAGTCATCCCCCTGGCTGGCTTGTGAGTCATCTAAGCTGTACGCATCGTCCACCAATATGCAAACAGTTGGGCTCACCCCCACACTATCTAAATGAACAATAGCATCCGTAGAAATAGATTGTACACAATTAAAAGCAGCATGTGCTACGGGGCTGGTGATGGTAGATAGTCCGCCCAACGATGAGCGCTTTTCGCTAATAAGGTCAAGCGAGAGTCTTTTTTCCACCATCGAGATTTCCTTCTCCAATATCCCCGTGGCCCGGGTGATGAAAGCGTCTAGTGGGCCTGATACGACTCCCTTGGTAGTATGGATTTGGACTGTGCGTTCTTTACCTGACCTTAAAGGCATGGTGAAGTGTAGGTTAAATGTAAGACCACACTGTCGGTTGATGGTATTTAAGTCCGTCCCCACTGTACCAAGTAACAAGAGATTGTAAAGTAGGGTAGACAACCTACCTAAGTACGTCAAAACGGCCAGGGGGGATGGGCCCGGGCCGGACTCTGCCGTACTCGAACGGCCTCAAACGGCCCGCTCTTAGCCCGGTCTTTGCCCCGAGCTGCGTCCCGCGCTGCGGGAGATGTGTGATGGGGTACTGGGCTGAAAAGCAATGGATGCCGCTGAAGTCCTGTTGGTAGGTAAAGTGCCTCCGTGGATAAATTACTCGTGTCCCACAAGAAAGGAGGTGAGGGGTGCTTTTAAAATCACAGAAGGGCGGGGGGCGGGCCAGCAGGGAGAGCGGACCGGAAGCTGGAGGTCGGTCTTGCAGGGACTCCTGGTTGCTGGAGTCCCTGCACGCTCGCAGCCCCGCTGACACCTCTCACCCGGAGCCGCCTTCCTCTTGCCCCTTCACCGGTTCACCCTGCCCCGGACAAGGCGATGCGGCACCCGCGGAGCGGGTGCGGCGAGATGTGGGCTGTGGGCTGAAAAGCAATGGATGCCGCTGAAGTCCTGTTGGTAGGTAAAGTGCCTCCGTGGATAAATTACTCGTGTCCCACAAGAAAGGAGGTGAGGGGTGCTTTTAAAATCACAGAAGGGTGGGGGGCGGGCCAGCTGGGAGAGCGGACCGGAAGCTGGAGGTCGGTCTCGCAGGGACTCCTGGTTGCTGGAGTCCCTGCACGCTCGCAGCCCCGCTGACACCTCTCACCCGGAGCCGCCTTCCTCTTGCCCCTTCACCGGTTCACCCTGCGCCGGACAAGGCGATGCGGCACCCGCGGAGCGGGTGTGGCGAGATGTGGGCTGTGGGCTGAAAAGCAATGGATGCCGCTGAAGTCCTGTTGGTAGGTAAAGTGCCTCCGTGGATAAATTACTCGTGTCCCACAAGAAAGGAGGTGAGGGGTGCTTTTAAAATCACAGAAGGGCGGGGGGCGGGCCAGCAGGGAGAGCGGACCGGAAGCTGGAGGTCGGTCTCGCAGGGACTCCTGGTTGCTGGAGTCCCTGCACGCTCGCAGCCCCGCTGACACCTCTCACCCGGAGCCGCCTTCCTCTTTTCCCTTCACCGGTTCACCCTGCGCCGGACAAGGCCGGCGAGATGTGGGCTGTGGGCTGAAAAGCAATGGATGCCGCTGAAGTCCTGTTGGTAGGTAAAGTGCCTCCGTGGATAAATTACTCGTGTCCCTATGAGATTGTTTTTGGCCGCCTGGCCAACATATGGGGAGTGCCAAGGCCCACAAAGTTCAGTGAAATCGAACACCCTGTTTTGCTTGATTACCTGTACGAATTGACGGCTAAATTGCGTGTTTTACACCAACAGGTGCATGATACACTGCCTCAAGTCTCTGAAGCTCCAGGACATCAGATCGACCCTGGATCCTGGGTGATGGTCAAGAATTTCCAGCGAACAAAGAACGACCAGCCCAGGTGGACCGGACCGCACCTCGTCCTTCTTTCCACAAGATCAGCTGTTCGAGTGGAAGGGAAGAAAAACTGGATCCACAGGATCCACTGCAAGCGGATCCCTTTACCTCTGCCGTATGACCAGTGGGTCCAGAAGGGTGTCGCTGACTCAGAGACTGAAACTGTGCCACGTTTTCTGCCTTTCAGTGATGCACGTGTAAAAGGAACACTGACTGAACAAGAGAGTGATAACATTTTGCAACCAGCTGTATCACCGTCAGTTCCATTGGACACTACAGAGCCTGAACTCCTTTTCCGGGATCACACCATACCTGGAAAACAAAGATACAATCTGAGGCCGAGAAATACGAACTAATAAAAGTGTTTTTTTTCCTCCAAGTACTATTTTTGAAAGTGCAGCTCTCCCATCTGAGAAACTTGCTTATTTTTGTTTTTCGAACCGCCATCCGGGTTCCGCTGCTAGGGCCGCGATTGCCCAAAGTCTTTGGGGTGCAGCTGACGACGTTAGGTCGGCAGTTCTGGTTGGTCCAAGGGAGTTGCCCTAGACTGACAGAAGCATTCCTTAGCAGAAACAACCTCCCATCGCGGGCAGCACTTTAGAGAGGATGGAGTTTTTCGAGATGGAGAGACCTGCCAAGGAAATGAACTTTAAACAAAGATTATGTAAAATAATGACAAAGAAAAGTTTTTTGATATTGTGCATTTTTATGTTATTCAGTGTGATGATATTTTTATTAGGATATGTTTTATTCACTTTTCAAGTGACATTTGCACCCACTACGTCGCCCATACCTCCTCCTTCTACTGTTTCCCCACACTCTTTTCAACTCCTTCCTGAACATGAATCCGCTAGGAGATTAGAGTTTATTAATAACTCCTTTGTTCAGCTCTTGCACCAAAACCAACTTGTAATGAACACGACTAACTGTTGGGTGTGTGGTCTTATGCCTCACACAACGGAGAAAGGTATCCCTTATCCGGTCCTGCCTTTCAGCCATAATGGTTCTGTGTGGGCATACAGAACAATGTTCATCTATGCTCGTGAAGTCCACCCCCTACGTTCTGTAAAAGACAATCCTAAGAATAGTGCTCTGGTTAAGGGTATAGTCGACATGATTAAGGAAGAGATTTCTTATGAAACTACCCCCGAAGATGAGGCACTTGCATATATAGGATGGAACGTGACCGGATATGGAGCTACTCTGAGTGAGAAACAGCAAGCTAAGAGATCTTCCCCGATTTGGATTGTACCCCATCAGGGTCACCTGTGTCTGCAAGGTACTGGCAAGAATCCCAGAGCTCAGTTAGGGAAAAGTGTCTGTACTGAAACGTATGTTTTTGGGTCTCAGACTGCCCCTGCGTTCTTAACAGCTAAGGGTACTTATTTCATCTGCCATGATAGAGCCTATACATGGTTGCCCCCTGACTTTTCGGGCACATGTTTTGTTTCTTTCCTGTTGCCTCCCACCTACACAGCAGCGGCAGATTACCACAAGACAAGGGTAGTTAGAGGTGTCTTGAGTAAAGAAGACACTGCAGGTCAAGAATTTGGGGACTTCGCAAAGGGTTTTCTGCCGTTCTGGGGACCCATGGTTAACAGCAGGAACATAAGGCAATTGACAAGGGTGGTTGAGTCCACAGTAATTGAAACTGCTGGGGCCCTTAGTAACTTGACTGCTGAGCTCCAGTCGGATCGTCTTATGACCCTTCAGAACAGGGTCGCTTTAGATGTCATACTTGCAGACCGAGGTGGGGTATGTAGATTGATCCAATCGAGTTGCTGTGTTTTCATTCCAGATAACGCTCCAACAGTGTACCAGGCCATTTCCAAACTGCATAGGATTTCCGAATCTATTCATGTGGATAAAGGAGATTGGTCGTTAATGGGATGGTTCTGGGAACTGATATCTGGCTGGGGATGAAAAATTCTGATGGTCATTGGGATGGTCTTAGCCATTCTTTTCTTGTTCTGTCTGTGCGTGCAGTGTGCTCCTGCAATATGTGGCCTCTGTGCTACATCATGTGTAAGAAAACCTGTATCAAGAGACGAGCTAAGTACTAGGATGATGTTACAGCAGCATCTCAATGACTTTAGGAATATAGACCTGGACTCTGATTAGCATGAGATTAGGTTAAATTGCCTATGTAAGGGCAAAAGGAGGGTTTGTAGTTCTGAAAATTCTGGACTCGAGAATTTTACTTCATCATAGCATAACGATTTTTATATCAAAAGACCGAGAATGGCTAGTACACTATGTACAAGCATTTTCGTCATATTCGAGTGACGATTTCACCTCGAAATCGTCATTTTCGTCTTGAACCCTTGGCTTCCATTTTGTGTACGGCAGCCATTTTGTGATTTGCCCTCACATAGGCAAATGATTAAGCCAAATTCGATTCCAAAGGACACGTACACCTTAATTGACTTTTCTGTGACCTGGGCAAGTTGGAACCATTGCCCCAGGCCGAACCTGTTTGGTCAGTTCCTCTCCCAGTGGCCGAACGAGATAGCATCAAGGCACAACAGGCCATAAACCCTTTTCATCGCACACACACCCTGCCGAATCTTGCTCACACCTGTCCCTGCTCTTTTCTCTCTCACTTGCTTTATGATGGGGAGGTGCCCGTTTTTATTGGGGTACACCGATATCTGATGAAAATGTTGGGCCTTGCCGGGTAATTTGTTGTGGGCTGGACAAACTGTGATGTGGGCTTGTCACCATGACTCTGCTTTTCCTTTGTTGTGGAAACATTTCAATGGTATACTAAAATTCGAAGAATGTTTGCCTAAAGCATAATATTTCGTATAAAAGGAGAAGCCTGGTTTTGTAAATTTGAGCAGTCTCCTGAGAATATACATCCCGTGTTGTTGTACTTCTAGGACCTGTTACTTGGTTGCAGCCAATAAAATCGATCCTTGACTTCACCTAGAAGACTCTGAGTTTCTGTGGTCTGAATCAGGAAAGTACTCGAGGTCTTTGGGTGTACCCTGACACCGCTGGGTTACCGGTTCGGTACCGGTTCTGAAAAACCCAGTACCTCAACGTCACATATTACATCACTCATGACATGGTCAGTGACATCACTCGTGACATCACTGATGACATCTCAGATGATAGATCTGATGGTCAACGGGAGGCTGTTCCAGAAGCGGGGGGCAAGGATGGAGAATCTGGTGCCACCTACTCTAGACTTGCGAAAGCGAGGAACGCTTAGAGGTGCCTGGCTAGAGGAGCGGAGAGTGTGGGAAGGAAGATAGTGGGTGATCATGGAGTTAATAAAAACAGGGGCCGTGCGAGCGCGGGCCATGAAGACCATGCAGCCCATCTTAAAAAGGATTCTCTGCAGGATGGGGAGCCAGTGAAGGGACCTGAGTAAAGGGGTGATCTGATGAGATTCATTCCCTTTAATACCAAGTGAAAGGACACCACACAGGTTATATATATAAAATATACATGTATTTATTACTAAATTAATCCTCTGAACTCTTTATGAGGTCAGAGGCACAAGCACATAACAAGCTACTCAATTATCATACAATAAGTTGCACAAAATACAGTAATGCCCTAGGGGCACTTCAAACCATATACTAAAATAGTGGTATAAGAACCACATCATGAACAAAGGATAGCCCTAGGGCCTGGAGAATCGCTGGGGCTACGCTGTACTACCAAAGGATAGGGAGCAGGAGGCCCCCGGGATGCGTGTGCAGTGTCTTTACACACACGTGAGTTACCATGGAGTTAGAATGGGAATGAAAGAATTGGAAACTAGTTCTTTTAGGGCACTTCCGGATGGACTAGGAGAAAGCTACTTAAAACGTATACACTAGGATAGTCAATACCCACAGGAGCACCAAAGTACTCGCGTTACCTCACCCACAGGAAGCAGGTGCATAGGTGTCGAAGTGTGTCGGGTTTCGTCGTTGATTCCTATGGAGCCTTGGAGAAAGATGCTGCAGGCGACCAGGAGAGAAGTGTCCGGGTGGATCCAAGGGCGGATCTGAAAGCAGAGGGGACAGAGTCTGGGTCACTAGCCATTGACCAGGAAAGAACCAGGCGATGTCGGGATGCGATCAGGTGATGTCGTAAAGCTTGACTCTGCAGCCACGTAGACCAGGAGTTGTCGACGATGACCAGGAGATGTATACGGACTGTCCCACAAAGGATCTCGCTGTTGGCGGCGTCGGCTTCCGGATTGGAGTCAACAGGCCTTGGCAAATGGAACCCATGCAGGAATCGAATATTCGCTTCGGGATAGACCAGCAAGGTCTATGGGGCTTCTCCTTTGCAGGGAAGCAGGGGCCCACCTGGAGAAACCAGGCAGGTGGTGTAGATTCAAAGGTTCATCGTCACAGAGGCCACTAGCCAACGGGCAAGTGACCGGACAGACGCATCTAGCAGGAAAATGCAGAAGGGCCCCACGTAGAACTCGTGGAGTGTGGAGGGCTGATCTTCGGTGCAGTTGGTGCTCGGGGCTGGGGCTTCTCAATCCCCAATGCACAACTTCGAGGGTGCCTCAGAAGTTGCACGGAAAGCAATTAGCTGGCTTTCCAAGATGGCCGGTCCCACGTCTCTCGTCGCCTCCACGGGTCTCAGCTTTGCTGTGGCTCGGGCTGAAGGAAGTCTGGAAGTCCGGGTCTTGTCAGGCTCTGTGCTCGGGCTCCGGTGGGAGCGTCTACAAAGCAAACCGTTGATTGCTTGATGGTGCCTGATTACACAGGGTGGTCACTACTTGACCACAAGGGAGATTCTTCAGTCTTCTATCTTAGGTAGAACGTCGAAGGTCCAGAGTTTCTTTTCAAGTTTCAGTCAGGATAAATCTAAAGTCTTGGGACTCAGCTCCTACATATATACCAAATTTAGGGGCTGGATTACCTGCTAGGTCCCACCTACGGGTGGGACTAGGGAAGGGGTGGTTACACCCCTTTCCCTTTGTCCAGTTTCGCCCCAGCACCGGTTTGAACCGGACTATGCATGGGACACCTTGTGTGCCCCAGGCAGTGTCTCATTTCATTCAGCCCTCCCTGCCCCAATACACTATGGTCTGTCTGGGGTGGTGCTAGCACCTCCCAAGACAGGAAACATATTGTCCAAGCCTCCCTCGCTGGAAGGACTCCCAGCAGCAGGAGGTCACACTTGTGTCTGTGGCAGCAGCATCCATTTTGTGATGCTGAGGCTCTGGTTAACTTTAATCGGGATTAGTAGGATCAACATGTCTTCTCCCTCTAGAAGGGCGGAATGCTACCCCCGTCGCCAGAACTGGCGAGGGAGTAGTATTCCAAAGCGTATGACACCTTACACGACATGTTTTGATAAAGCCAAACCAAAGTTAGCATTCAACCGCGATGATTATAATGCACTTAAGAGTATATGGTATGGCTATATCATAGAACAGCTATAAGGACATGGTTCTGAAAGAGGAAGACAGGCTCAGCTCATGCTAGAACACCATCTTACATAAAACCAAGCACTCTGCCTTCAGGATTGTTAAGGCCTGCCATAGGAGTGACTTATAGGTGCATATGTGTCTATATATAATGGTAGGTATAGGAATACTATACCTAAGCAAGGGGTGCTTACACGACCTTGCCCCAGCTGGGTGATCAGTCAGTTGTGTCAGTTTGGAGGGCCAGCCAGGGGTGGCATAAGATATGCTGCAGCCCCTGGTAGGCCTCGGGTGCACCTATGCCCTGGGTACCTATGGTACACTGTACAGGGACTCACAAGAGTGACCCATTTCCCAATTGGTGATGTACCTAAAGTACATGGTATGAATTTAGAGAGAGAACAGCAGGGCTGTGGGTCTGATTGCGGATAAGCGTCCAAAAGCTTCAGTACGAAAGAGGCATATGAGAACGCATAGGTACAAACACACAGTCCGGATGGGGTAGCAATTCACGTATGGCAGGTAGCCAAAGAGTGCGTGACACACACATTGGTATACAAATCAAGACACAACACATTTGGAGACATGTGAAAATGTGGAAACTTTATTAAAAAAAAAGTGTTTGTCAGTACGGCCAAGAGTAGTGCCATGATATGCAGACAAATGCAGCAGAATGCCTGAATAAGGAATGCAGGAAAACGTCCATGTTCACCTCGGGGTAGTCCATCACCTGCCCTCAGGGAGTGGCCATAACATATTGACAACTAGACCACTGACCTGCACACTAATATCGAGTACGCCTGCGACAGGTAGCTATGCGGGGCGTGTGAAAACGTGTTTCTTTTCTTAATGGATTTAGACAAGGCTACAGGTCAAACTGCTGAACGCAATTATGCCAAATTTGGCAGGGAGAAAGGTCTTGGTCCAGAAAACGCGTTTTCTTGCATCGAGTGAAAATATAAAAGAAAGGTCTTGGGGGCAATTTAATATAGCGGAGCTCTGTCTGTGCGAGATAACTCTTTCATACTCCCTCTGCCCAACAACACCACTTTGCAGCTATGCTGTTAGAAGGCAGTCCGTTGGCTCGCAGCTCTCTACCTTTGCGAGCTAGTACGCTAGCGTGCCTGTATCTCTGCGAGGTACTACACTGCTGTTCCTTTGGGAGCGGTCGGCTGGTAGTTCTTCCTCTGTGAGTCGAGCCGATGGGCCACAGCTGTCCCTCTGCGTGCTTTGGTGCTAATTGTTCATAACTCACACTACATAAGTATTGAAAAATCATTTTGTGATTCAGTCCATCAGCTGGCATCTGTCTGAGGCATTTCTGAAAAGATACCGGAGTTCTTTCTGTGAGAGATACCCCTTTCACACTGCCTCTCCCCACATCAGCAGGTAACGCACCCTCTTCCCACACTACCAACATACCCCCAACAACCTTCTTGGGCCCGAAGTGTCCCTGTGAGGTTGGACAAAGAAGAATCTTAGCCATGTATAGATTTACATATAAAATATAGGGTTAATGGGACTACGTGTTGCCGGCTTGCGTAGTTCGGGTTCAGTGGCACCAAGTGATATAAAACAAGTTCTTGAAGCAAGGATACTAAAAGGATATTGTGTAGATTTGAGGGACGTTATACTTATTTGGGATTTAACCAGAAACTACTTGAAATTTTGTTATTTCTTTTTGAAGCTTCACATCACTATTATCTTCCATCTCTTCTCCAACACGTATACTTATCAAACTGTTATTTTCTGTACACTTCTCTTGACTACAAAAGAAACGCAACTCTCTATCTCCAAACACTTGTTTTATATGATTTATATTAAAAGTACATTTCGTGCCGCAGCAAGACCCAGACTTATCCAGATAATTCCTCTTGACTTTTAAATATAAACTTGCAGATGTCTATCGATGCCAACATTCATAGGATCAATTTTCTTGATGTGAAAGCCTCTTTAAGCTGAAGCTGTACAATATTTTGCTAAGTGTCTTCTCCTGTGAAATGTTTTCCCGCATTTCTTTCAATTCTGTCTTCTCAGACTTGGTAATATATGACATGACATAGCGAGAAAAAGCAATTCAGTTATGTGCAACATATTGTATGTCCATATTTGCATTCCGCATCTTCTATCACTGCACTGTAATCATTAATGTACTTCTATTGTTCTGTTCTTTTTATATTATAAGTATTTTTGGGTGATTTTCGAGTGATAGAAAGCTTCACTGCTGACATAAAACTGTTCAGTCTTCCTTGCGATGACTTATGGTGCAGTGAGTTAGTAGTATCTTTGGTGCTCAGCGTGTACGTACACCCTGCGATGATGCGTGGTTCAGGGGCCGCACTCGGACCAGTGTCTTTTGTCTATTGATTTCTGCCTGCCTTGTGTTTTACAGAGTTATTGGCACCACGTGTCGCCGGCCTTGCATATGGAAATATGCCTCACTGATTGAAAGGAGTCTGGTGCTGTGGTCGCCTCCACGGACTTGGGGTGACTGCAATTCAGGACTCAGGACACAGTTACACATGTGGGATCAGCTTGTGTTAAAGAGGGTTAGTGGGAATACGTGTCGCCGGCCTTGTATATCGAAATATGCCTCACTGATTGAAGGGAATGCCGTGCTGTGGTCGGTGCCATGGACTTGGGGTGACTGCCATTCAGGACTCAGGACACAGTTACACATGAGGAATCAGCTTGTGTTAAAGAGGGTTAGAGGGACAATGTGTCGCAGGCCTTGCGTATCGAAATATGCCTCACTGATCTATGGGAGTCTGGTGCTGTGGTCGTTGCCACAGACTTGGGGTGACTGACATTCAGGACTCAGGACACAGTTACACATGAGGAATCGGCTTATGTTAAAGAGGGTTAGTGGGACTACGTGTCGCCGGCCTTGCATATGGAAATATGCCTTACAGATTGAAGGGAGTGTGGTGCTGTGGTCGCTGCCACGGACTTGGGGTGACTGCTATTCAGGACTCAGGACACAGTTACACATGTGGGATTGGCTTGTGTTAAAGAGGCTTAGTGGGACTACGTGTCGGCGGCCTTGCATATCAAATATGCCTCACTGATTGAAGGGAGTATGGTGCTCAGGTCGCTGCCACGGACTTGGGGTGACTACCACTAAGGACACAGTTACACATGTGGGATCGGCTTGTGTTACAGAGTGTTATTGGGACTACGTGTTGCCGGCCTTGCATATCGAAATATGCCTCATTGATCGAAGGGAGTCTGGTGCTGTGGTTGCTGCCACGGACTTGGGGTGACTGACATTCAGGACTCAGGAAACAGTTACACATGTGGGATCGGCTTATGGTAAAGAGGGTTAGTGGGACTACGTATCACCGGCCTTGTATATCGAAATATGCCTCACTGATTGAAGGGAGTCCGGTGCTGTGGTTGCTGCCACGGACTTGGGGTGACTGACATTCAGGACCCAGGACAGTTACACACGTGGGATCGGGCTTGCGTTGAAGACGGTTAGTGGCACCATGTGTCGCCGGTCTTCCACAGTGTAGGCCAGAGGTAGCGGTGAGCAAGGGTACACAGTCATGTGCATATGTTGGTGGTCCCACCGGCCTGCGTAGTGCAGGTTCAGTGGCATCACGTGTCGCCGGCCTTCCATATGCAAATATCACTCACTGATTGAAGGGAGTCTGGTGCTATGGTCGCTGCCACTAAGTTGCAGTCGCTGCCATTCAGGACACAGTTACACATATGGGATCGGCTTGTGTTGAACAGGGTTAGTTGGCACCACGTGTCACCAGTTTTCCACAATGTAGGCTGGAGGCAGCGGTCAGCAAAGGCCAACACCCCGTGGCGTTGCCTTGAACTGCACAGATTGGAAGCATTTGGTCTTCTTAACCCATTATAGTCTCTTACACAATTTGCGTTGCTACTAATCTTGAATTGTGAACCATGCTAAGCCCAGTGTAGGGCGGAGGCAGCGGTCAGGATGTGCGCCCAGCCACGTGGCGTTGAGTTGAGCTGCACAGTTAGTGGCACCTGGAGCACTCAGCGTGTGCGCACCCTGCGATAATACGTGGTCCCGGCGGGCTGCACTGGGAGCAACGTCTTTTGTCTAATGAATTCTGCCTTGATAAGGCCACGTGGCGATGACTTATGGTGCAGTGAGTTAGTGGCACCTGAAGCACACAGCGTGTGTGCAGCCTGTGATCATGCGTGGTCTGTGCGGGCCGCACTGGGAGCAATGTGTCTTGCGTACTGGAGTGCGTCATCTGCAAACGCCACAGCATCTGAATTGTAAGCCCTGTTGTGCAGTGTAGATCGAAGGCAGTAGTTGGTACAGACATAAGTCTGCGGTGCTGTGCAGCTGGGTTCGCAGGGGACTTGTGTGTTGGAGGCCTGCAGTCATAGCAGCAGCCACGTGCCAGGGTAAGGGCCGCCGTTCTGGCAGACTCGTTGGTCTTCCCACTAGTGAACCACGCCGAGGTTGACCCAGCAGGAGCAAACGTATGCCAAAAATGAACACAGAACCAGCTTTTCAGTGAAGAGCAGCCAGGCACATTTTAGCAAGTTTTTCTTGTAAGTGGGGTTGGAAACGCTTTTCAGGCTCAGTACTGGGCTCAAAAGATGCAGCCCTGAGGTCTCTCAAGATAGCAGGTGGTTAAGTAGAAATTCGCCGCTCGGCTTACCCAGCAGGAGCAAACATATGCCAAAAATGTACGCAGAACCAGCTTTTCAGTGAAGAGCAGCCAGGCACATTTTAGCAAGTTTTACTTGTAAGTGGGGTTGGAAACGCTTTTCAGGCTCATTACTGGGCTTAAAACATGTAGCCCTGAGGTCTCTCATGATAGCAGGAGGTTAAGTAGAAATTCGCCGCACGGCTGACCCAGCAGGAGCAAACGTATTCCAAAAATGTACGCAGAACCAGCTATTCAGTGAAGAGCAGCCAGGCACATTTTAGCAAGTTTTACTTGTAAGTGGGGTTTGAAATGCTTTTCAGGCTCAGTACTGGGCTCAAAAGATGCAGCCCTGAGGTCTCTCATGATAGCAGGTCGGTATGTAGAAATTCACCGCTCGGCTGACATGGCAGGAGCAAACGTATGCCAAAAATGTACGCAGAACCTGCTTTTCATGAAGAGCAGCCAGGGACATTCTAGCAAGTTTTACTTGTAAGTGGGGTTGGAAACGCTTTTCAGGGTCAGTACTGGGCTCAAAAGATGCAGCCCTGCTCTCTCAAGATAGCAGGTGGTTAAGTAGAAATTCGCCGCTCGGCTGACCCAGCAGGAGCAAACGTATGCCAAAAATGTATGCAGAACCAGCTTTTCAGTGAAGAGAAGCCAGGCACATTCTAGCAAGTTTTACTTGTAAGTGGGGTCGGAAAGGCTTTTCAGGCACAGTGCTGGGCTCAAAACATGCAGCCCTGAGGTCTCTCATGATAGCAGGTGGGTAAGAAGAAATTCGACGCTCGGCTGACCCAGCAGGAGCAAACGTATGCCAAAAATGAACGCAGAACCAGCTTTTCAGTGAAGAACAGCCAGGGACATTCTAGCAAGTTTTACTTGTAAGTGGGGTCGGAAAGGCTTTTCAGGCACAGTGCTGGGCTCAAAACATGCAGCCCTGAGGTCTCTCATGATAGCAGGTGGGTAAGTAGAAATTCGACGCTCGGCTGACCCAGCAGGAGCAAACGTATGCCAAAAATGTACGCAGAACCAGCTTTTCAGTGAAGAGCAGCAAGGCACATTTTAGCAAGTTTTACTTGTAAGTGGGGTTGGAAATGCTTTTCAGGCTCAGTACTGGGCTCAAAAGATGCAGCCCTGAGGTCTCTCATGATACCAGGTGGGTATGTAGAAATTCACCGCTCGGCTGACACGGCAGGAGCAAACGTATACCAAAAATGTATGCAAACCAGCTTTTCATGAAGAGCAGCCAGGGACATTCTAGCAAGTTTTACTTGTAAGTGGGGTTGGAAACGCTTTTCAGGCTCAGTACTGGGCTCAAAAGATGCAGCCCTGATCTCTCAAGATAGCAGGTGGTTAAGTAGAAATTCGCTGCTCGGCTGACCCAGCAGGAGCAAACGTATGCCAAAAATGTACGCAGAACCAGCTTTTCAGTGAAGAGAAGCCAGCTACATTCTAGCAAGTTTTACTTGTAAGTGGGGTTGGAAAGGCTTTTCAGGCTCAGTACTGGGCTCAAAACATGCAGCCCTGAGGTCTCGCTTGATAGGAGGTGGGTAAGTAGAAATTCACCGCTCGGCTGACCCAGCAGGAGCAAACGTATGCCAAAAATGAACGCAGAACCAGCTTTTCAGTGAAGAACAGCCAGGCACATTCTAGCAAGTTTTACTTGTAAGTGGGGTTGGAAATGCTTTTCAGGCTCAGTACTGGGCTCAAAAGATGCAGCCCTGAGGTCTCTCATGATAGCAGGTGGGTATGTAGAAATTCACCGCTCGGCTGACACGGCAGGAGCAAACGTACGTCAAAAATGTACGCAGAACCAGCTTTTCATGAAGAGCAGCCAGGGACATTCTAGCAAGTTTTACTTGTAAGTGGGGTTGGAAACGCTTTTCAGGCTCAGTACTGGGCTCAAAAGATGCAGCCCTGATCTCTCAAGATAGCAGGTGGTTAAGTAGAAATTCGCCGCTCGGCTGACCCAGCAGGAGCAAACGTATGCCAAAAATGTACGCAGAACCAGCTTTTCATGAAGAGCAGCCAGGGACATTCTAGCAAGTTTTACTTGTAAGTGGGGTTGGAAAGGCTTTTCAGGCTCAGTACTGGGCTCAAAACATGCAGCCCTGAGGTCTCTCATGATAGGAGGTGGGTAAGTAGAAATTCGCCGCTCGGCTGACCCAGCAGGAGCAAACGTATGCCAAAAATGAACGCAGAACCAGCTGTTCAGTGAAGAACAGCCAGCTACATTCTAGCAAGTTTTACTTGTAAGTGGGGTTGGAAATGCTTTTCAGGCTCAGTACTGGGCTCAAAAGATTCAGCCCTGAGGTCTCTCATGATAGGAGGTGGGTAAGTAGAAATTCGCCGCTCGGCTGACCCAGCAGGAGCAAACGTATGCCAAAAATGTGCACAGAACCAGCTTTTTCAGTGAAGAGCAGCCAGGCACATTATAGCAAGTTTTACTTGTAAGTTGGTTGGAAAGGCTTTTCAGGCTCAGTACTGGGCTCAAAACATGCAGCCCTGAGGTCTCTCATGATAGGAGGTGGGTAAGTAGAAATTCGCCGCTCGGCTGACCCAGCAGGAGCAAACGTATGCCAAAAATGTACGCAGATCCAGCTTTTTAGTGAAGATCAGCCAGGCACATTCTAGCAAGTTTTACTTGTAAGTGGGGTTGGAAACGCTTTTCAGGCTCAGTACTGGGCTCAAAACATGCAGCCCTGAGGTCTCTCATGATAGCCGGTGGGTAAGTAGAAATTCGCCGCTCCGCTGACTCGGCAGGAGCAAACAAATGCCAAAAATGTACGCAGAACCAGCTTTTCAGTGATGAGCAGCCAGGGACATTTTAGCAAGTTTTACTTGTAAGTTGGGTTGGAAATGCTTTTCAGGCTCAGTACTGGGCTCAAAAGATGCAGTCCTGAATTCTCTCTTGATAGGAGGTGGGTAAGTAGAAATTCGCCGCTCGGCTGACCCAGCAGGAGCAAACGTATGCCAAAAATGTACACAGAACCAGCTTTTCAGTGAAGAGCAGCCAGGCACATTCTAGCAAGTTTTACTTGTAAGTGGGGTTGGAAACGCTTTTCAGGCTCAGTACTGGGCTCAAAACATGCAGCCCTGAGGTCTCTCATGATAGCCGGTGGGTAAGTAGAAATTCCACACTCGGCTGACCAAGCAGGAGTAAACGTATGACAAAAATGTCTGCAGAACCAGCTTTTCAGTGAAGAGCAGCCAGGCACATTCTGCGAAGTTTTACTTGCAAATGAGGTTGGAAACACTTTTCAGGCTTAGTACTGGGCTCAAAAGATGCAGCCCTGAGCTCTCAAGATAGCAGGTGGTTAAGTAGAAATTCGCCGCTCGGCTGATCCGGCAGGAGCAAACGTATGCCAAAATTGTACGCAGAATGAACTTTTCAGTGAAGAGCAGCCAGGCACATTATAGCAAGTTTTACTTGTAAGTGGGGTTGGAAACGCTTTTCATGCTCAGTACTTGGCTCAAAGGATGCAGCTCTGAGGTCTCTCAAGATAGCAGGTGGTTAAGTAGAAATTTGCCGCTTGGCTGACCCAGCAGGAGCAAACGTATGCCAAAAATGTACACAGAACCAGCTTTTCAGTTAAGAGCAGCCAGGCACATTCTAGCAAGTTTTACTTGTAAGTGGGGTTGGAAACGCTTTTCAGGCTCAGTACTGGGCTCAAAACATGCAGTCCTGAATTCTCTCATGATAGGAGGTGGGTAAGAAGAAATTTGACGCTCGGCTGACCCAGCAGGAGCAAACGTATGCCAAAAATGAACACACAACCAGCTTTTCAGTGAAGAGCAGCCTGGCACATTCTAGCAAGTTTTACTTGTAAGTGGGGTTGGAAACGCTTTTCAGGCTCAGTACTTGGCTCAAAAGATGCAGCCCTGCGGTCTCTCAAGATAGCAGGTGGTTAAGTAGAAATTCGCCGCTCGTCTGACCCAGCAGGAGCAAACATATGACAACAATTTCTGCAGAACCAGCTTTTCATTGAAGAGCAGCCAGGCACATTCTGCCAAGTTTTACTTGTAAATGGGGTTGGAAACGCTTTTCAGGCTCAGTACTGGGCTCAAAACATGCAGCCCTGAGGTCTCTCATGATAGCCGGTGGGTAAGTAGAAATTCGCCGCTAGGCTGACCCGGCAGGAGCAAACGTATGCCAAAAATGTACGCAGAACCAGCTTTTCAGTGATGATCAGCCAGGGACATTTTAGCAAGTTTTACTTGTAAGTGGGGTTGGAAATGCTTTTCAGGCTCAGTACTGGGCTCAAAAGATGCAGTCCTGAATTCTCTCATGATAGCCGGTGGGTAAGTAGAAATTCAACGCTTGGCTGACCCAGCAGGAGCAAACGTATGCCAAAAATGTACGCAGAGCCAGCTTTTCAGTGAAGAGCAGCCAGGCACATTCTAGCAAGTGTTACTTGTAAGTGGGGTTGGAAACGCTTTTCAGGCTCAGTACTGGGCTCAAAACATGCAGTCCTGAATTCTCTCATGATAGGAGGTGGGTAAGAAGAAATTTGACGCTCGGCTGACCCAGCAGGAGCAAACGTATGCCAAAAATGAACACAGAACCAGCTTTTCAGTGAAGAGCAGCCTGGCACATTCTAGCAAGTTTTACTTGTAAGTGGGGTTGGAAACGCTTTTCAGGCTCAGTACTTGGCTCAAAAGATGCAGCCCTGCGGTCTCTCAAGATAGCAGGTGGTTAAGTAGAAATTCGCCGCTCGTCTGACCGAGCAGGAGCAAACATATGACAACAATTTCTGCAGAACCAGCTTTTCATTGAAGAGCAGCCAGGCACATTCTGCCAAGTTTTACTTGTAAATGGGGTTGGAAACGCTTTTCAGGCTCAGTACTGGGCTCAAAAGATGCAGCCCTGAGGTCTCTCAAGATAGGAGGTGGTTAAGTAGAAATTCGCCGCTCGGCTTACCCAGCAGGAGCAAACATATGCCAAAAATGTACGCAGAACCAGCTTTTCAGTGAAGAGCAGCCAGGCACATTTTAGCAAGTTTTACTTGTAAGTGGGGTTGGAAACGCTTTTCAGGCTCATTACTGGGCTTAAAACATGTAGCCCTGAGGTCTCTCATGATAGCAGGAGGTTAAGTAGAAATTCGCCGCTCGGCTGACCCAGCAAACGTATTCCAAAAATGTACGCAGAACCAGCTATTCAGTGAAGAGCAGCCAGGCACATTTTAGCAAGTTTTACTTGTAAGTGGGGTTTGAAATGCTTTTCAGGCTCAGTACCGGGCTCAAAAGATGCAGCCCTGAGGTCTCTCATGATAGCAGGTCGGTATGTAGAAATTCACCGCTCGGCTGACATGGCAGGAGCAAACGTATGCCAAAAATGTACGCAGAACCAGCTTTTCATGAAGAGCAGCCAGGGACATTCTAGCAAGTTTTACTTGTAAGTGGGGTTGGAAACGCTTTTCAGGGTCAGTACTGGGCTCAAAAGATGCAGCCCTGCTCTCTCAAGATAGCAGGTGGTTAAAGTAGAAATTCGCCGCTCGGCTGACCCAGCAGGAGCAAACGTATGCCAAAAATGTATGCAGAACCAGCTTTTCAGTGAAGAGAAGCCAGGCACATTCTAGCAAGTTTTACTTGTAAGTGGGGTTGGAAAGGCTTTTCAGCTCAGTACTGGGCTCAAAACATGCAGCCCTGAGGTCTCTCATGATAGGAGGTGGGTAAGTAGAAATTCGCCGCTCGGCTGACCCAGCAGGAGCAAACGTATGCCAAAAATGAACGCAGAACCAGCTTTTCAGTGAAGAACAGCCAGGCACATTCTAGCAAGTTTTACTTGTAAGTGGGGTCGGAAAGGCTTTTCAGGCACAGTGCTGGGCTCAAAACATGCAGCCCTGAGGTCTCTCATGATAGCAGGTGGGTAAGTAGAAATTCGACGCTCGGCTGACCCAGCAGGAGCAAACGTATGCCAAAAATGTACGCAGAACCAGCTTTTCAGTGAAGAGCAGCAAGGCACATTTTAGCAAGTTTTACTTGTAAGTGGGGTTGGAAATGCTTTTCAGGCTCAGTACTGGGCTCAAAAGATGCAGCCCTGAGGTCTCTCATGATACCAGGTGGGTATGTAGAAATTCACCGCTCGGCTGACACGGCAGGAGCAAACGTATACCAAAAATGTATGCAGAACCAGCTTTTCATGAAGAGCAGCCAGGGACATTCTAGCAAGTTTTACTTGTAAGTGGGGTTGGAAACGCTTTTCAGGCTCAGTACTGGGCTCAAAAGATGCAGCCCTGATCTCTCAAGATAGCAGGTGGTTAAGTAGAAATTCGCTGCTCGGCTGACCCAGCAGGAGCAAACGTATGCCAAAAATGTACGCAGAACCAGCTTTTCAGTGAAGAGAAGCCAGCTACATTCTAGCAAGTTTTACTTGTAAGTGGGGTTGGAAAGGCTTTTCAGGCTCAGTACTGGGCTCAAAACATGCAGCCCTGAGGTCTCTCTTGATAGGAGGTGGGTAAGTAGAAATTCACCGCTCGGCTGACCCAGCAGGAGCAAACGTATGCCAAAAATGAACGCAGAACCAGCTTTTCAGTGAAGAACAGCCAGGCACATTCTAGCAAGTTTTACTTGTAAGTGGGGTTGGAAACGCTTTTCAGGCTCAGTACTGGGCTCAAAAGATGCAGCCCTGATCTCTCAAGATAGCAGGTGGGTATGTAGAAATTCACCGCTCGGCTGACACGGCAGGAGCAAACGTATACCAAAAATGTATGCAGAACCAGCTTTTCATGAAAAGCAGCCAGGGACATTCTAGCAAGTTTTACTTGTAAGTGGGGTTGGAAACGCTTTTCAGGCTCAGTACTGGGCTCAAAAGATGCAGCCCTGATCTCTCAAGATAGCAGGTGGGTATGTAGAAATTCACCGCTCGGCTGACACGGCAGGAGCAAACGTATACCAAAAATGTATGCAGAACCAGCTTTTCATGAAAAGCAGCCAGGGACATTCTAGCAAGTTTTACTTGTAAGTGGGGTTGGAAACGCTTTTCAGGCTCAGTACTGGGCTCAAAACATGCAGCCCTGAGGTCTCTCATGATAGCAGGTGGGTAAGTAGAAATTCGACGCTCGGCTGACCCAGCAGGAGCAAACGTATACCAAAAATGTACGCAGAACCAGCTTTTCAGTGAAGAGCAGCAAGGCACATTTTTGCAAGTTTTACTTGTAAGTGGGGTTGGAAATGCTTTTCAGGCTCAGTACTGGGCTCAAAAGATGCAGCCCTGAGGTCTCTCATGATAGCAGGTGGGTATGTAGAAATTCACCGCTCGGCTGACACGGCAGGAGCAAACGTATGCCAAAAATGTACGCAGAACCAGCTTTTCATGAAGAGCAGCCAGGGACATTCTAGCAAGTTTTACTTGTAAGTGGGGTTGGAAAGGCTTTTCAGGCTCAGTACTGGGCTCAAAACATGCAGCCCTGAGGTCTCTCATGATAGGAGGTGGGTAAGTAGAAATTCGCCGCTCGGCTGACCCAGCAGGAGCAAACGTATGCCAAAAATGAACGCAGAACCAGCTGTTCAGTGAAGAACAGCCAGGCACATTCTAGCAAGTTTTACTTGTAAGTGGGGTTGGAAAGGCTTTTCAGGCTCAGTACTGGGCACAAAACATGCAGCCCTGAGGTCTCTCATGATAGCAGGTGGGTTAGTAGAAATTCGACGCTCGGCTGACCCAGCAGGAGCAAACGTATGCCAAAAATGTACGCAGAACCAGCTTTTCAGTGAAGAGCAGCATCGCACATTCTAGCAAGTTTTACTTGTAAGTGGGGTTGGAAACGCTTTTCAGGATCAGTACTTGGCTCAAAAGATGCAGCCCTGAGTTCTAGCAAGATAGCAGGTGGTTAAGTAGAAATTCGCCGTTCGGCTGACCCGGCAGGAGCAAACGTATGCCAAAAATGTACGCAGAATGAGCTTTTCAAGAATAGCAGCCAGGGACATTCTAAGAAGTTTTATGTAAGTGGGGTTGGAAATGCTTTTCAGGCTCAGTACTGGGCTCAAAAGATTCAGCCCTGAGGTCTCTCATGATAGGGGTGGGTAAGTAGAAATTCGCCTCTCGGCTGACCCGGCAGGAGCAAACGTATGCCAGAAATGTACGCAGAATGAGCTTTTCAGTGAAGAGCAGCCAGGCACATTGTAGCAAGTTTTACTTGTAAGTGGGGTTGGAAACGCTTTTCAGGCTCAGTACTGGGCTCAAAACATGCAGCCCTGAGGTCTCTCATGATAGCCGGTGGGTAAGTAGAAATTCGGCGCTCCGCTGACTCGGCAGGAGCAAACAAATGCCAAAAATGTACGCAGAACCAGCTTTTCAGTGATGAGCAGCCAGGGACATTTTAGCAAGTTTTACTTGTAAGTGGGGTTGGAAATGCTTTTCAGGCTAGTACTGGGCTCAAAAGATGCTGTCCTGAATTCTCTCTTGATAGGAGGTGGGTAAGAAGAAATTTGACGCTCGGCTGACCCAGCAGTAGCAAACGTATGCCAAAAATGAACGCAGAACCAGCTTTGCAGTGAAGAGCAGCCAGGCACATTTTAGCAAGTTTTTCTTGTAAGTGGGGTTGGAAACGCTTTTCAGGCTCAGTACTGGGCTCAAAAGATGCAGCCCTGAGGTCTCTCAAGATAGCAGGAGGTTAAGTAGAAATTCGCCGCTCGGCTGACCCAGCAGGAGCAAACGTATTCCAAAAATGTACGCAGAACCAGCTATTCAGTGAAGAGCATCCAGGCACATTTTAGCAAGTTTTACTTGTAAGTGGGGTTTGAAATGCTTTTCAGGCTCAGTACTGGGCTCAAAAGATGCAGCCCTGAGGTCTCTCATGATAGCAGGTCGGTATGTAGAAATTCACCGCTCGGCTGACATGGCAGGAGCAAACGTATGCCAAAAATGTACGCAGAACCAGCTTTTCATGAAGAGCAGCCAGGGACATTCTAGCAAGTTTTACTTGTAAGTGGGGTTGGAAAGGCTTTTCAGGCTCAGTACTGGGCTCAAAACATGCAGCCCTGAGGTCTCTCATGATAGGAGGTGGGTAAGTAGAAATTCGCCGCTCGGCTGACCCAGCAGGAGCAAACGTATGCCAAAAATGAACGCAGAACCAGCTGTTCAGTGAAGAACAGCCAGGCACATTCTAGCAAGTTTTACTTGTAAGTGGGGTTGGAAAGGCTTTTCAGGCTCAGTACTGGGCACAAAACATGCAGCCCTGAGGTCTCTCATGATAGCAGGTGGGTTAGTAGAAATTCGACGCTCGGCTGACCCAGCAGGAGCAAACGTATGCCAAAAATGTACGCAGAACCAGCTTTTCAGTGAAGAGCAGCATCGCACATTCTAGCAAGTTTTACTTGTAAGTGGGGTTGGAAACGCTTTTCAGGATCAGTACTTGGCTCAAAAGATGCAGCCCTGAGTTCTAGCAAGATAGCAGGTGGTTAAGTAGAAATTCGCCGTTCGGCTGACCCGGCAGGAGCAAACGTATGCCAAAAATGTACGCAGAATGAGCTTTTCAAGAATAGCAGCCAGGGACATTCTAAGAAGTTTTATGTAAGTGGGGTTGGAAATGCTTTTCAGGCTCAGTACTGGGCTCAAAAGATTCAGCCCTGAGGTCTCTCATGATAGGGGTGGGTAAGTAGAAATTCGCCTCTCGGCTGACCCGGCAGGAGCAAACGTATGCCAGAAATGTACGCAGAATGAGCTTTTCAGTGAAGAGCAGCCAGGCACATTGTAGCAAGTTTTACTTGTAAGTGGGGTTGGAAATGCTTTTCAGGCTAGTACTGGGCTCAAAAGATGCTGTCCTGAATTCTCTCTTGATAGGAGGTGGGTAAGAAGAAATTTGACGCTCGGCTGACCCAGCAGTAGCAAACGTATGCCAAAAATGAACGCAGAACCAGCTTTGCAGTGAAGAGCAGCCAGGCACATTTTAGCAAGTTTTTCTTGTAAGTGGGGTTGGAAACGCTTTTCAGGCTCAGTACTGGGCTCAAAAGATGCAGCCCTGAGGTCTCTCAAGATAGCAGGAGGTTAAGTAGAAATTCGCCGCTCGGCTGACCCAGCAGGAGCAAACGTATTCCAAAAATGTACGCAGAACCAGCTATTCAGTGAAGAGCATCCAGGCACATTTTAGCAAGTTTTACTTGTAAGTGGGGTTTGAAATGCTTTTCAGGCTCAGTACTGGGCTCAAAAGATGCAGCCCTGAGGTCTCTCATGATAGCAGGTCGGTATGTAGAAATTCACCGCTCGGCTGACATGGCAGGAGCAAACGTATGCCAAAAATGTACGCAGAACCAGCTTTTCATGAAGAGCAGCCAGGGACATTCTAGCAAGTTTTACTTGTAAGTGGGGTTGGAAAGGCTTTTCAGGCTCAGTACTGGGCTCAAAACATGCAGCCCTGAGGTCTCTCATGATAGGAGGTGGGTAAGTAGAAATTCGCCGCTCGGCTGACCCAGCAGGAGCAAACGTATGCCAAAAATGAACGCAGAACCAGCTTTTCAGTGAAGAGCAGCCAGGCACATTCTAGCAAGTTTTACTTGTAAGTGGGGTTGGAAACGCTTTTCAGGCTCAGTACTGGGCTCAAAACATGCAGCCCTGAGGTCTCTCATGATAGCCGGTGGGTAAGTAGAAATTTGCCGCTCGGCTGACCCGGCAGGAGCAAACGAATGCCAAAAATGAACGCAGAACCAGCTTTTCAGTGAAGAGCAGCCAGGGACATTTTAGCAAGTTTTACTTGTAAGTTGGGTTGGAAATGCTTTTCAGGCTCAGTACTGGGCTCAAAAGATGCAGCCCTGAGGTCTCCATGATAGCAGGTGGTTAAGTAGAAATTTGCCTCTCGGCTGACCCGGCAGGAGCAAACGTATGCCAAAAATGTACGCAGAATGAGCTTTTCAGTGAAGAGCAGCCAGGCACATTCTAGCAAGTTTTACTTGTAAGTGGGGTAGGAAAGGCTTTTCAGGCTCAGTACTGGGCTCAAAAGATGCAGTCCTGAATTCTCTCTTGATAGGAGGTGGGTAAGTAGAAATTTGACGCTCGGCTGACCCAGCAGGAGCAAACGTATGCCAAAAATGAACGCAGAACCAGCTTTTCAGTGAAGAGCAGCCAGGCACATTTTAGCAAGGTTTACTTGTAAGTGGGGTTGGAATTGCTTTTCAGGCTCAGTACTGGGCTCAAAACATGCAGCCCTGAGGTCTCTCATGATAGCCGGTGGGTAAGTAGAAATTCGCCGCTAGGCTGACCCGGCAGGAGCAAACGTATGCCAAAAATGTACGCAGAACCAGCTTTTCAGTGATGAGCAGCCTGGGACATTTTAGCAAGTTTTACTTGTAAGTTGGGTTGGAAATGCTTTTCAGGCTCAGTACTGGGCTCAAAAGATGCAGTCCTGAATTCTCTCTTGATAGGAGGTGGGTAAGTAGAAATTCGCCGCTCGGCTGACCCAGCAGGAGCAAACGTATTCCAAAAATGTACGCAGAACCAGCTATTCAGTGAAGAGCAGCCAGGCACATTTTAGCAAGTTTTACTTGTAAGTGGGGTTGGAAATGCTTTTCAGGCTCAGTACTGGGCTCAAAAGATGCAGCCCTGAGGTCTCTCATGATAGCAGGTGTGTATGTAGAAATTCACCGCTCGGCTGACACGGCAGGAGCAAACGTATGCCAAAAATGTACGCAGAACCAGCTTTTCATGAAGAGCAGCCAGGGACATTCTAGCAAGTTTTACTTGTAAGTGGGGTTGGAAACGCTTTTCAGGCTCAGTACTGGGCTCAAAAGATGCAGCCCTGATCTCTCAAGATAGCAGGTGGTTAAGTAGAAATTCGCTGCTCGGCTGACCCAGCAGGAGCAAACGTATGCCAAAAATGTACGCAGAACCAGCTTTTCAGTGAAGAGAAGCCAGGCACATTCTAGCAAGTTTTACTTGTAAGTGGGGTTGGAAAGGCTTTTCAGGCTCAGTACTGGGCTCAAAACATGCAGCCCTGAGGTCTCTCATGATAGGAGGTGGGTAAGTAGAAATTCACCGCTCGGCTGACCCAGCAGGAGCAAACGTAAGCCAAAAATGAACGCAGAACCAGTTTTTCAGTGAAGAACAGCCAGGCACATTCTAGCAAGTTTTACTTGTAAGTGGGGTTGGAAAGGCTTTTCAGGCTCAGTACTGGGCTCAAAACATGCAGCCCTGAGGTCTCTCATGATAGCAGGTGGGTAAGTAGAAATTCGACGCTCGGCTGACCCAGCAGGAGCAAACGTATGCCAAAAATGTACGCAGAACCAGCTTTTCAGTGAAGAGCAGCATCGCACATTCTAGCAAGTTTTACTTGTAAGTGGGGTTGGAAATGCTTTTCAGGATCAGTACTTGGCTCAAAAGATGCAGCCCTGATGTCTCTCAAGATAGCAGGTGGTTAAGTAGAAATTCGCCGCTCGTCTGACCCAGCAGGAGCAAACGTATGACAACAATTTCTGCAGAACCAGCTTTTCATTGAAGAGCAGCCAGGCACATTCTGCCAAGTTTTACTTGTAAATGGGGTTGGAAACGCTTTTCAGGCTCAGTACTGGGCTCAAAAGATGCAGTCCTGAATTCTCTCTTGATAGGAGGTGGGTAAGTAGAAATTTGACGCTCGGCTGACCCAGCAGGAGCAAACGTATGCCAAAAATGAACGCAGAACCAGCTTTTCAGTGAAGAGCAGCCAGGCACATTTTAGCAAGGTTTACTTGTAAGTGGGGTTGGAATTGCTTTTCAGGCTTAGTACTGGGCTCAAAATATGCAGCCCTGAGGTCTCTCAAGATAGCAGGTGGTTAAGTAGAAATTCGCCGCTCGGCTGACCCGGCAGGAGCAAACGTATCCCAAAAATGTACGCAGAATTAGCTTTTCAGTGAAGAGCAGCCAGGTACATTCTAGCAAGTTTTACTTGTAAGTGGGATTGGAAACGCTTTTCAGGCTCACTACTGGGCTCAAAAGATGCAGCCCTGATCTCTCAGGATAGCAGGTGGTTAAGTAGAAATTCGCCGCTCGGCTGACCCAGCAGGAGCAAACGTATGCCAAAAATGTACGCAGAATCAGCTTTTCAGTGAAGAGCAGCCTGGCACATTCTAGCAAGTTTTACTTGTAAGTGGGGTTGGAAATGGTTTTCAGGCTCAGTACTTGGCTCAAAAGATGCAGCCCTGCGGTCTCTCAAGATAGCAGGTGGTTAAGTAGAAATTCGCCGCTAGGCTGACCCGGCAGGAGCAAACGTATGCCAAAAATGTACGCAGAACCAGCTTTTCAGTGATGAGCAGCCTGGGACATTTTAGCAAGTTTTACTTGTAAGTGGGGTTGGAAATGCTTTTCAGGCTCAGTACTGGGCTCAAAAGATGCAGTCCTGAATTCTCTCTTGATAGGAGGTGGGTAAGTAGAAATTCGCCGCTCGGCTGACCCAGCAGGAGCAAACGTATGCCAAAAATGTACGCAGAACCAGCTTTTCATGAAGAGCAGCCAGGGACATTCTAGCAAGTTTTACTTGTAAGTGGGGTTGGAAACGCTTTTCAGGCTCAGTACTGGGCTCAAAAGATGCAGCCCTGATCTCTCAAGATAGCAGGTGGTTAAGTAGAAATTCGCTGCTCGGCTGACCCAGCAGGAGCAAACGTATGCCAAAAATGTACGCAGAACCAGCTTTTCAGTGAAGAGAAGCCAGGCACATTCTAGCAAGTTTTACTTGTAAGTGGGGTTGGAAAGGCTTTTCAGGCTCAGTACTGGGCTCAAAACATGCAGCCCTGAGGTCTCTCATGATAGGAGGTGGGTAAGTAGAAATTCGCCGCTCGGCTGACCCAGCAGGAGCAAACGTAAGCCAAAAATGAACGCAGAACCAGTTTTTCAGTGAAGAACAGCCAGGCACATTCTAGCAAGTTTTACTTGTAAGTGGGGTTGGAAAGGCTTTTCAGGCTCAGTACTGGCCTCAAAACATGCAGCCCTGAGGTCTCTCATGATAGCCGGTGGGTAAGTAGAAATTCGACGCTTGGCTGACCCAGCAGGAGCAAACGTATGCCAAAAATGTACGCAGAGCCAGCTTTTCAGTGAAGAGCAGCCAGGCACATTCTAGCAAGTTTTACTTGTAAGTGGGGTTGGAAATGCTTTTCAGGCTCAGTACTGGGCTCAAAACATGCAGTCCTGAATTCTCTCATGATAGGAGGTGGGTAAGTAGAAATTCGACGCTCTGCTGACCCAGCAGGAGCAAACGTATGCTAAAATTGTACGCAGAACCAGCTTTTCAGTGAAGAGCAGCCAGGCACATTCTGCCAAGTTGTACTTGTAAATGGGGTTGGAAACGCTTTTCAGGCTCAGTACTGGGCTCAAAACATGCAGCCCTGAGGTCTCTCATGATAGCCGGTGGGTAAGTAGAAATTCGCCGCTAGGCTGACCCGGCAGGAGCAAACGTATGCCAAAAATGTACGCAGAACCAGCTTTTCAGTGATGAGCAGCCTGGGACATTTTAGCAAGTTTTACTTGTAAGTGGGGTTGGAAATGCTTTTCAGGCTCAGTACTGGGCTCAAAAGATGCAGTCCTGAATTCTCTCTTGATAGGAGGTGGGTAAGTAGAAATTCGCCGCTCGGCTGACCCAGCAGGAGCAAACGTATTCCAAAAATGTACGCAGAACCAGCTATTCAGTGAAGAGCAGCCAGGCACATTTTAGCAAGTTTTACTTGTAAGTGGGGTTGGAAATGCTTTTCAGGCTCAGTACTGGGCTCAAAAGATGCAGCCCTGAGGTCTCTCATGATAGCAGGTGGGTATGTAGAAATTCGCTGCTCGGCTGACCCGGCAGGAGCAAACGTATGCCAAAAATGTACGCAGAACCAGCTTTTCAGTGAAGAGAAGCCAGGCACATTCTAGCAAGTTTTACTTGTAAGTGGGGTTGGAAAGGCTTTTCAGGCTCAGTACTTGGCTCAAAACATGCAGCCCTGAGGTCTCTCATGATAGGAGGTGGGTAAGTAGAAATTAGCCGCTCGGCTGACCCAGCAGGAGCAAACGTAAGCCAAAAATGAACGCAGAACCAGTTTTTCAGTGAAGAACAGCCAGGCACATTCTAGCAAGTTTTACTTGCAAATGGGGTTGGAAACACTTTTCAGGCTTAGTACTGGGCTCAAAACATGCAGCCCTGAGGTCTCTCAAGATAGCAGGTGGTTAAGTAGAAATTCGCCGCTCGGCTGACCCGGCAGGAGCAAACATATGCCAAAATTGTACGCAGAATGAACTTTTCAGTGAAGAGCAGCCAGGCACATTATAGCAAGTTTTACTTGTAAGTGGGGTTGGAAACGCTTTTCATGCTCAGTACTTGGCTCAAAGGATGCAGCTCTGAGGTCTCTCAAGATAGCAGGTGGTTAAGTAGAAATTTGCCGCTTGGCTGACCCAGCAGGAGCAAACGTATGCCAAAAATGTACACAGAACCAGCTTTTCAGTGAAGAGCAGCCAGGCACATTCTAGCAAGTTTTACTTGTAAGTGGGGTTGGAAACGCTTTTCAGGCTCAGTACTGGCCTCAAAACATGCAGCCCTGAGGTCTCTCATGATAGCCGGTGGGTAAGTAGAAATTCGACACTTGGCTGACCCAGCAGGAGCAAACGTATGCCAAAAATGTACGCAGAGCCAGCTTTTCAGTGAAGAGCAGCCAGGCACATTCTAGCAAGTTTTACTTGTAAGTGGGGTTGGAAAGGCTTTTCAGGCTCAGTACTGGGCTCAAAACATGCAGTCCTGAATTCTCTCATGATAGGAGGTGGGTAAGTAGAAATTCGACGCTCTGCTGACCCAGCAGGAGCAAACGTATGCTAAAATTGTACGCAGAACCAGCTTTTCAGTGAAGAGCAGGCTGGCACATTCTAGCAAGTTTTACTTGTAAGTGGGGTTGGAAACGCTTTTCAGGCTCAGTACTTGGCTCAAAAGATGCAGCCCTGCGGTCTCTCAAGATAGCAGGTGGTTAAGTAGAAATTCGCCGCTCGTCTGACCCAGCAGGAGCAAACGTATGCCAAAAATGTACGCAGAACCAGTTTTTCATTGAAGAGCAGCCAGGCACATTCTGCCAAGTTTTACTTGTAAATGGGGTTGGAAACGCTTTTCAGGCTCAGTACTGGGCTCAAAACATGCAGCCCTGAGGTCTCTCATGATAGCCGGTGGGTAAGTAGAAATTCGCCGCTAGGCTGACCCGGCAGGAGCAAACGTATGCCAAAAATGTACGCAGAACCAGCTTTTCAGTGATGAGCAGCCTGGGACATTTTAGCAAGTTTTACTTGTAAGTGGGGTTGGAAATGCTTTTCAGGCTCAGTACTGGGCTCAAAAGATGCAGTCCTGAATTCTCTCTTGATAGGAGGTGGGTAAGTAGAAATTCGCCGCTCGGCTGACCCAGCAGGAGCAAACGTATTCCAAAAATGTACGCAGAACCAGCTATTCAGTGAAGAGCAGCCAGGCACATTTTAGCAAGTTTTACTTGTAAGTGGGGTTGGAAACGCTTTTCAGGCTCAGTACTGGGCTCAAAAGATGCAGCCCTGAGGTCTCTCAAGATAGCAGGTGGTTAAGTAGAAATTCGCTGCTCGGCTGACCCGGCATGAGCAAACGTATGCCAAAAATGTACGCAGAACCAGCTTTTCAGTGAAAAGAAGCCAGGCACATTCTAGCAAGTTTTACTTGTAAGTGGGGTTGGAAAGGCTTTTCAGGCTCAGTACTGGCCTCAAAACATGCAGCCCTGAGGTCTCTCATGATAGCCGGTGGGTAAGTAGAAATTCGACGCTTGGCTGACCCAGCAGGAGCAAACGTATGCCAAAAATGTACGCAGAGCCAGCTTTTCAGTGAAGAGCAGCCAGGCACATTCTAGCAAGTTTTACTTGTAAGTGGGGTTGGAAACGCTTTTCAGGCTCAGTACTGGGCTCAAAACATGCAGTCCTGAATTCTCTCATGATAGGAGGTGGGTAAGTAGAAATTCGACGCTCTGCTGACCCAGCAGGAGCAAAGGTATGCTAAAATTGTACGCAGAACCAGCTTTTCAGTGAAGAGCAGGCTGGCACATTCTAGCAAGTTTTACTTGTAAGTGGGGTTGGAAACGCTTTTCAGGCTCAGTACTTGGCTCAAAAGATGCAGCCCTGCGGTCTCTCAAGACAGGTAGTTAAGTAGAAATTCGCCGCTCGTCTGACCCAGCAGGAACAAACGTATGACAACAATTTCTGCAGAACCAGCTTTTCATTGAAGAGCAGCCAGGCACATTCTGCCAAGTTGTACTTGTAAATGGGGTTGGAAACGCTTTTCAGGCTCAGTACTGGGCTCAAAACATGCAGCCCTGAGGTCTCTCATGATAGCCGGTGGGTAAGTAGAAATTCGCCGCTAGGCTGACCCGGCAGTAGCAAACGTATGCCAAAAATGTACGCAGAACCAGCTTTTCAGTGATGAGCAGCCTGGGACATTTTAGCAAGTTTTACTTGTAAGTGGGGTTGGAAATGCTTTTCAGGCTCAGTACTGGGCTCAAAAGATGCAGTCCTGAATTCTCTCTTGATAGGAGGTGGGTAAGTAGAAATTCGCCGCTCGGCTGACCCAGCAGGAGCAAACGTATTCCAAAAATGTACGCAGAACCAGCTATTCAGTGAAGAGCAGCCAGGCACATTTTAGCAAGTTTTATTGTAAGTGGGGTTGGAAATGCTTTTCAGGCTCAGTACTGGGCTCAAAAGATGCAGCCCTGAGGTCTCTCATGATAGCAGGTGGGTATGTAGAAATTCGCTGCTCGGCTGACCCGGCAGGAGCAAACGTATGCCAAAAATGTACGCAGAACCAGCTTTTCAGTGAAGAGAAGCCAGGCACATTCTAGCAAGTTTTACTTGTAAGTGGGGTTGGAAAGGCTTTTCAGGCTCAGTACTGGGCTCAAAACATGCAGCCCTGAGGTCTCTCATGATAGGAGGTGGGTAAGTAGAAATTAGCCGCTCGGCTGACCCAGCAGGAGCAAACGTAAGCCAAAAATGAACGCAGAACCAGTTTTTCAGTGAAGAACAGCCAGGCACATTCTAGCAAGTTTTACTTGCAAATGGGGTTGGAAACACTTTTCAGGCTTAGTACTGGGCTCAAAACATGCAGCCCTGAGGTCTCTCAAGATAGCAGGTGGTTAAGTAGAAATTCGCCGCTCGGCTGACCCGGCAGGAGCAAACATATGCCAAAATTGTACGCAGAATGAACTTTTCAGTGAAGAGCAGCCAGGCACATTATAGCAAGTTTTACTTGTAAGTGGGGTTGGAAACGCTTTTCATGCTCAGTACTTGGCTCAAAGGATGCAGCTCTGAGGTCTCTCAAGATAGCAGGTGGTTAAGTAGAAATTTGCCGCTTGGCTGACCCAGCAGGAGCAAACGTATGCCAAAAATGTACACAGAACCAGCTTTTCAGTGAAGAGCAGCCAGGCACATTCTAGCAAGTTTTACTTGTAAGTGGGGTTGGAAACGCTTTTCAGGCTCAGTACTGGCCTCAAAACATGCAGCCCTGAGGTCTCTCATGATAGCCGGTGGGTAAGTAGAAATTCGACACTTGGCTGACCCAGCAGGAGCAAACGTATGCCAAAAATGTACGCAGAGCCAGCTTTTCAGTGAAGAGCAGCCAGGCACATTCTAGCAAGTTTTACTTGTAAGTGGGGTTGGAAAGGCTTTTCAGGCTCAGTACTGGGCTCAAAACATGCAGTCCTGAATTCTCTCATGATAGGAGGTGGGTAAGTAGAAATTCGACGCTCTGCTGACCCAGCAGGAGCAAACGTATGCTAAAATTGTACGCAGAACCAGCTTTTCAGTGAAGAGCAGCCAGGCACATTCTAGCAAGTTTTACTTGTAAGTGGGGTTGGAAACGCTTTTCAGGCTCAGTACTGGGCTCAAAACATGCAGTCCTGAATTCTCTCATGATAGGAGGTGGGTAAGTAGAAATTCGACGCTCTGCTGACCCAGCAGGAGCAAACGTATGCTAAAATTGTACGCAGAACCAGCTTTTCAGTGAAGAGCAGGCTGGCACATTCTAGCAAGTTTTACTTGTAAGTGGGGTTGGAAACGCTTTTCAGGCTCAGTACTTGGCTCAAAAGATGCAGCCCTGCGGTCTCTCAAGATAGCAGGTGGTTAAGTAGAAATTCGCCGCTCGTCTGACCCAGCAGGAGCAAACGTATGACAACAATTTCTGCAGAACCAGCTTTTCATTGAAGAGCAGCCAGGCACATTCTGCCAAGTTTTACTTGTAAATGGGGTTGGAAACGCTTTTCAGGCTCAGTACTGGGCTCAAAACATGCAGCCCTGAGGTCTCTCATGATAGCCGGTGGGTAAGTAGAAATTCGCCGCTAGGCTGACCCGGCAGGAGCAAACGTATGCCAAAAATGTACGCAGAACCAGCTTTTCAGTGATGAGCAGCCTGGGACATTTTAGCAAGTTTTACTTGTAAGTGGGGTTGGAAATGCTTTTCAGGCTCAGTACTGGGCTCAAAAGATGCAGTCCTGAATTCTCTCTTGATAGGAGGTAGGTAAGTAGAAATTCGCCGCTCGGCTGACCCAGCAGGAGCAAACGTATGCCAAAAATGTACGCAGAACCAGCTTTTCAGTGAAGAGAAGCCAGGCACATTCTAGCAAGTTTTACTTGTAAGTGGGGTTGGAAAGGCTTTTCAGGCTCAGTACTGGGCTCAAAACATGCAGCCCTGAGGTCTCTCATGATAGCCGGTGGGTAAGTAGAAATTCGCCGCTAGGCTGACCCGGCAGGAGCAAACGTATGCCAAAAATGTACGCAGAACCAGCTTTTCAGTGATGAGCAGCCTGGGACATTTTAGCAAGTTTTACTTGTAAGTGGGGTTGGAAATGCTTTCCAGGCTCAGTACTGGGCTCAAAAGATGCAGTCCTGAATTCTCTCTTGATAGGAGGTGGGTAAGTAGAAATTCGCCGCTCGGCTGACCCAGCAGGAGCAAACGTATTCCAAAAATGTACGCAGAACCAGCTATTCAGTGAAGAGCAGCCAGGCACATTCTAGCAAGTTTTACTTGTAAGTGGGGTTGGAAACGCTTTTCAGGCTCAGTACTGGGCTCAAAAGATGCAGCCCTGATCTCTCAAGATAGCAGGTGGTTAAGTAGAAATTCGCTGCTCGGCTGACCCAGCAGGAGCAAACGTATGCCAAAAATGTACGCAGAACCAGCTTTTCAGTGAAGAGAAGCCAGGCACATTCTAGCAAGTTTTACTTGTAAGTGGGGTTGGAAAGGCTTTTCAGGCTCAGTACTTGGCTCAAAACATGCAGCCCTGAGGTCTCTCATGATAGGAGGTGGGTAAGTAGAAATTAGCCGCTCGGCTGACCCAGCAGGAGCAAACGTAAGCCAAAAATGAACGCAGAACCAGTTTTTCAGTGAAGAACAGCCAGGCACATTCTAGCAAGTTTTACTTGCAAATGGGGTTGGAAACACTTTTCAGGCTTAGTACTGGGCTCAAAACATGCAGCCCTGAGGTCTCTCAAGATAGCAGGTGGTTAAGTAGAAATTCGCCGCTCGGCTGACCCGGCAGGAGCAAACATATGCCAAAATTGTACGCAGAATGAACTTTTCAGTGAAGAGCAGCCAGGCACATTATAGCAAGTTTTACTTGTAAGTGGGGTTGGAAACGCTTTTCATGCTCAGTACTTGGCTCAAAGGATGCAGCTCTGAGGTCTCTCAAGATAGCAGGTGGTAAGTAGAAATTTGCCGCTTGGCTGACCCAGCAGGAGCAAACGTATGCCAAAAATGTACACAGAACCAGCTTTTCAGTGAAGAGCAGCCAGGCACATTCTAGCAAGTTTTACTTGTAAGTGGGGTTGGAAACGCTTTTCAGGCTCAGTACTGGCCTCAAAACATGCAGCCCTGAGGTCTCTCATGATAGCCGGTGGGTAAGTAGAAATTCGACACTTGGCTGACCCAGCAGGAGCAAACGTATGCCAAAAATGTACGCAGAGCCAGCTTTTCAGTGAAGAGCAGCCAGGCACATTCTAGCAAGTTTTACTTGTAAGTGGGGTTGGAAAGGCTTTTCAGGCTCAGTACTGGGCTCAAAACATGCAGTCCTGAATTCTCTCATGATAGGAGGTGGGTAAGTAGAAATTCGACGCTCTGCTGACCCAGCAGGAGCAAACGTATGCTAAAATTGTACGCAGAACCAGCTTTTCAGTGAAGAGCAGGCTGGCACATTCTAGCAAGTTTTACTTGTAAGTGGGGTTGGAAACGCTTTTCAGGCTCAGTACTTGGCTCAAAAGATGCAGCCCTGCGGTCTCTCAAGATAGCAGGTGGTTAAGTAGAAATTCGCCGCTCGTCTGACCCAGCAAACGTATGCCAAAAATGTACGCAGAACCAGTTTTTCATTGAAGAGCAGCCAGGCACATTCTGCCAAGTTTTACTTGTAAATGGGGTTGGAAACGCTTTTCAGGCTCAGTACTGGGCTCAAAACATGCAGCCCTGAGGTCTCTCATGATAGCCGGTGGGTAAGTAGAAATTCGCCGCTAGGCTGACCCGGCAGGAGCAAACGTATGCCAAAAATGTACGCAGAACCAGCTTTTCAGTGATGAGCAGCCTGGGACATTTTAGCAAGTTTTACTTGTAAGTGGGGTTGGAAATGCTTTTCAGGCTCAGTACTGGGCTCAAAAGATGCAGTCCTGAATTCTCTCTTGATAGGAGGTGGGTAAGTAGAAATTCGCCGCTCGGCTGACCCAGCAGGAGCAAACGTATTCCAAAAATGTACGCAGAACCAGCTATTCAGTGAAGAGCAGCCAGGCACATTTTAGCAAGTTTTACTTGTAAGTGGGGTTGGAAACGCTTTTCAGGCTCAGTACTGGGCTCAAAAGATGCAGCCCTGAGGTCTCTCAAGATAGCAGGTGGTTAAGTAGAAATTCGCTGCTCGGCTGACCCGGCATGAGCAAACGTATGCCAAAAATGTACGCAGAACCAGCTTTTCAGTGAAAAGAAGCCAGGCACATTCTAGCAAGTTTTACTTGTAAGTGGGGTTGGAAAGGCTTTTCAGGCTCAGTACTGGCCTCAAAACATGCAGCCCTGAGGTCTCTCATGATAGCCGGTGGGTAAGTAGAAATTCGACGCTTGGCTGACCCAGCAGGAGCAAACGTATGCCAAAAATGTACGCAGAGCCAGCTTTTCAGTGAAGAGCAGCCAGGCACATTCTAGCAAGTTTTACTTGTAAGTGGGGTTGGAAACGCTTTTCAGGCTCAGTACTGGGCTCAAAACATGCAGTCCTGAATTCTCTCATGATAGGAGGTGGGTAAGTAGAAATTCGACGCTCTGCTGACCCAGCAGGAGCAAAGGTATGCTAAAATTGTACGCAGAACCAGCTTTTCAGTGAAGAGCAGGCTGGCACATTCTAGCAAGTTTTACTTGTAAGTGGGGTTGGAAACGCTTTTCAGGCTCAGTACTTGGCTCAAAAGATGCAGCCCTGCGGTCTCTCAAGATAGCAGGTGGTTAAGTAGAAATTCGCCGCTCGTCTGACCCAGCAGGAGCAAACGTATGACAACAATTTCTGCAGAACCAGCTTTTCATTGAAGAGCAGCCAGGCACATTCTGCCAAGTTTTACTTGTAAATGGGGTTGGAAACGCTTTTCAGGCTCAGTACTGGGCTCAAAACATGCAGCCCTGAGGTCTCTCATGATAGCCGGTGGGTAAGTAGAAATTCGCCGCTAGGCTGACCCGGCAGGAGCAAACGTATGCCAAAAATGTACGCAGAACCAGCTTTTCAGTGATGAGCAGCCTGGGACATTTTAGCAAGTTTTACTTGTAAGTGGGGTTGGAAATGCTTTTCAGGCTCAGTACTGGGCTCAAAAGATGCAGTCCTGAATTCTCTCTTGATAGGAGGTAGGTAAGTAGAAATTCGCCGCTCGGCTGACCCAGCAGGAGCAAACGTATTCCAAAAATGTACGCAGAACCAGCTATTCAGTGAAGAGCAGCCAGGCACATTCTAGCAAGTTTTACTTGTAAGTGGGGTTGGAAACGCTTTTCAGGCTCAGTACTGGGCTCAAAAGATGCAGCCCTGATCTCTCAAGATAGCAGGTGGTTAAGTAGAAATTCGCTGCTCGGCTGACCCAGCAGGAGCAAACGTATGCCAAAAATGTACGCAGAACCAGCTTTTCAGTGAAGAGAAGCCAGGCACATTCTAGCAAGTTTTACTTGTAAGTGGGGTTGGAAAGGCTTTTCAGGCTCAGTACTGGGCTCAAAACATGCAGCCCTGAGGTCTCTCATGATAGCCGGTGGGTAAGTAGAAATTCGCCGCTAGGCTGACCCGGCAGGAGCAAACGTATGCCAAAAATGTACGCAGAACCAGCTTTTCAGTGATGAGCAGCCTGGGACATTTTAGCAAGTTTTACTTGTAAGTGGGGTTGGAAATGCTTTTCAGGCTCAGTACTGGGCTCAAAAGATGCAGTCCTGAATTCTCTCTTGATAGGAGGTGGGTAAGTAGAAATTCGCCGCTCGGCTGACCCAGCAGGAGCAAACGTATTCCAAAAATGTACGCAGAACCAGCTATTCAGTGAAGAGCAGCCAGGCACATTCTAGCAAGTTTTACTTGTAAGTGGGGTTGGAAACGCTTTTCAGGCTCAGTACTGGGCTCAAAAGATGCAGCCCTGATCTCTCAAGATAGCAGGTGGTTAAGTAGAAATTCGCTGCTCGGCTGACCCAGCAGGAGCAAACGTATGCCAAAAATGTACGCAGAACCAGCTTTTCAGTGAAGAGAAGCCAGGCACATTCTAGCAAGTTTTACTTGTAAGTGGGGTTGGAAAGGCTTTTCAGGCTCAGTACTTGGCTCAAAACATGCAGCCCTGAGGTCTCTCATGATAGGAGGTGGGTAAGTAGAAATTAGCCGCTCGGCTGACCCAGCAGGAGCAAACGTAAGCCAAAAATGAACGCAGAACCAGTTTTTCAGTGAAGAACAGCCAGGCACATTCTAGCAAGTTTTACTTGCAAATGGGGTTGGAAACACTTTTCAGGCTTAGTACTGGGCTCAAAACATGCAGCCCTGAGGTCTCTCAAGATAGCAGGTGGTTAAGTAGAAATTCGCCGCTCGGCTGACCCGGCAGGAGCAAACATATGCCAAAATTGTACGCAGAATGAACTTTTCAGTGAAGAGCAGCCAGGCACATTATAGCAAGTTTTACTTGTAAGTGGGGTTGGAAACGCTTTTCATGCTCAGTACTTGGCTCAAAGGATGCAGCTCTGAGGTCTCTCAAGATAGCAGGTGGTAAGTAGAAATTTGCCGCTTGGCTGACCCAGCAGGAGCAAACGTATGCCAAAAATGTACACAGAACCAGCTTTTCAGTGAAGAGCAGCCAGGCACATTCTAGCAAGTTTTACTTGTAAGTGGGGTTGGAAACGCTTTTCAGGCTCAGTACTGGCCTCAAAACATGCAGCCCTGAGGTCTCTCATGATAGCCGGTGGGTAAGTAGAAATTCGACACTTGGCTGACCCAGCAGGAGCAAACGTATGCCAAAAATGTACGCAGAGCCAGCTTTTCAGTGAAGAGCAGCCAGGCACATTCTAGCAAGTTTTACTTGTAAGTGGGGTTGGAAAGGCTTTTCAGGCTCAGTACTGGGCTCAAAACATGCAGTCCTGAATTCTCTCATGATAGGAGGTGGGTAAGTAGAAATTCGACGCTCTGCTGACCCAGCAGGAGCAAACGTATGCTAAAATTGTACGCAGAACCAGCTTTTCAGTGAAGAGCAGGCTGGCACATTCTAGCAAGTTTTACTTGTAAGTGGGGTTGGAAACGCTTTTCAGGCTCAGTACTTGGCTCAAAAGATGCAGCCCTGCGGTCTCTCAAGATAGCAGGTGGTTAAGTAGAAATTCGCCGCTCGTCTGACCCAGCAAACGTATGCCAAAAATGTACGCAGAACCAGTTTTTCATTGAAGAGCAGCCAGGCACATTCTGCCAAGTTTTACTTGTAAATGGGGTTGGAAACGCTTTTCAGGCTCAGTACTGGGCTCAAAACATGCAGCCCTGAGGTCTCTCATGATAGCCGGTGGGTAAGTAGAAATTCGCCGCTAGGCTGACCCGGCAGGAGCAAACGTATGCCAAAAATGTACGCAGAACCAGCTTTTCAGTGATGAGCAGCCTGGGACATTTTAGCAAGTTTTACTTGTAAGTGGGGTTGGAAATGCTTTTCAGGCTCAGTACTGGGCTCAAAAGATGCAGTCCTGAATTCTCTCTTGATAGGAGGTGGGTAAGTAGAAATTCGCCGCTCGGCTGACCCAGCAGGAGCAAACGTATTCCAAAAATGTACGCAGAACCAGCTATTCAGTGAAGAGCAGCCAGGCACATTTTAGCAAGTTTTACTTGTAAGTGGGGTTGGAAACGCTTTTCAGGCTCAGTACTGGGCTCAAAAGATGCAGCCCTGAGGTCTCTCAAGATAGCAGGTGGTTAAGTAGAAATTCGCTGCTCGGCTGACCCGGCATGAGCAAACGTATGCCAAAAATGTACGCAGAACCAGCTTTTCAGTGAAAAGAAGCCAGGCACATTCTAGCAAGTTTTACTTGTAAGTGGGGTTGGAAAGGCTTTTCAGGCTCAGTACTGGCCTCAAAACATGCAGCCCTGAGGTCTCTCATGATAGCCGGTGGGTAAGTAGAAATTCGACGCTTGGCTGACCCAGCAGGAGCAAACGTATGCCAAAAATGTACGCAGAGCCAGCTTTTCAGTGAAGAGCAGCCAGGCACATTCTAGCAAGTTTTACTTGTAAGTGGGGTTGGAAACGCTTTTCAGGCTCAGTACTGGGCTCAAAACATGCAGTCCTGAATTCTCTCATGATAGGAGGTGGGTAAGTAGAAATTCGACGCTCTGCTGACCCAGCAGGAGCAAAGGTATGCTAAAATTGTACGCAGAACCAGCTTTTCAGTGAAGAGCAGGCTGGCACATTCTAGCAAGTTTTACTTGTAAGTGGGGTTGGAAACGCTTTTCAGGCTCAGTACTTGGCTCAAAAGATGCAGCCCTGCGGTCTCTCAAGATAGCAGGTGGTTAAGTAGAAATTCGCCGCTCGTCTGACCCAGCAGGAGCAAACGTATGACAACAATTTCTGCAGAACCAGCTTTTCATTGAAGAGCAGCCAGGCACATTCTGCCAAGTTGTACTTGTAAATGGGGTTGGAAACGCTTTTCAGGCTCAGTACTGGGCTCAAAACATGCAGCCCTGAGGTCTCTCATGATAGCCGGTGGGTAAGTAGAAATTCGCCGCTAGGCTGACCCGGCAGGAGCAAACGTATGCCAAAAATGTACGCAGAACCAGCTTTTCAGTGATGAGCAGCCTGGGACATTTTAGCAAGTTTTACTTGTAAGTGGGGTTGGAAATGCTTTTCAGGCTCAGTACTGGGCTCAAAAGATGCAGTCCTGAATTCTCTCTTGATAGGAGGTGGGTAAGTAGAAATTCGCCGCTCGGCTGACCCAGCAGGAGCAAACGTATGCCAAAAATGTACGCAGAACCAGCTTTTCAGTGATGAGCAGCCTGGGACATTTTAGCAAGTTTTACTTGTAAGTGGGGTTGGAAATGCTTTTCAGGCTCAGTACTGGGCTCAAAAGATGCAGTCCTGAATTCTCTCTTGATAGGAGGTGGGTAAGTAGAAATTCGCCGCTCGGCTGACCCAGCAGGAGCAAACGTATTCCAAAAATGTACGCAGAACCAGCTATTCAGTGAAGAGCAGCCAGGCACATTCTAGCAAGTTTTACTTGTAAGTGGGGTTGGAAACGCTTTTCAGGCTCAGTACTGGGCTCAAAAGATGCAGCCCTGATCTCTCAAGATAGCAGGTGGTTAAGTAGAAATTCGCTGCTCGGCTGACCCAGCAGGAGCAAACGTATGCCAAAAATGTACGCAGAACCAGCTTTTCAGTGAAGAGAAGCCAGGCACATTCTAGCAAGTTTTACTTGTAAGTGGGGTTGGAAAGGCTTTTCAGGCTCAGTACTGGGCTCAAAACATGCAGCCCTGAGGTCTCTCATGATAGGAGGTGGGTAAGTAGAAATTCGCCGCTCGGCTGACCCAGCAGGAGCAAACGTAAGCCAAAAATGAACGCAGAACCAGTTTTTCAGTGAAGAACAGCCAGGCACATTCTAGCAAGTTTTACTTGTAAGTGGGGTTGGAAAGGCTTTTCAGGCTCAGTACTGGGCTCAAAACATGCAGCCCTGAGGTCTCTCATGATAGCAGGTGGGTAAGTAGAAATTCGACGCTCGGCTGACCCAGCAGGAGCAAACGTATGCCAAAAATGTACGCAGAACCAGCTTTTCAGTGAAGAGCAGCATCGCACATTCTAGCAAGTTTTACTTGTAAGTGGGGTTGGAAATGCTTTTCAGGATCAGTACTTGGCTCAAAAGATGCAGCCCTGATGTCTCTCAAGATAGCAGGTGGTTAAGTAGAAATTCGCCGCTCGTCTGACCCAGCAGGAGCAAAAACGTATGACAACAATTTCTGCAGAACCAGCTTTTCATTGAAGAGCAGCCAGGCACATTCTGCCAAGTTTTACTTGTAAATGGGGTTGGAAACGCTTTTCAGGCTCAGTACTGGGCTCAAAACATGCAGCCCTGAGGTCTCTCATGATAGCCGGTGGGTAAGTAGAAATTCGCCGCTAGGCTGACCCGGCAGGAGCAAACGTATGCCAAAAATGTACGCAGAACCAGCTTTTCAGTGATGAGCAGCCTGGGACATTTTAGCAAGTTTTACTTGTAAGTGGGGTGGAAATGCTTTTCAGGCTCAGTACTGGGCTCAAAAGATGCAGTCCTGAATTCTCTCTTGATAGGAGGTGGGTAAGTAGAAATTCGCCGCTCGGCTGACCCAGCAGGAGCAAACGTATTCCAAAAATGTACGCAGAACCAGCTATTCAGTGAAGAGCAGCCAGGCACATTTTAGCAAGTTTTACTTGTAAGTGGGGTTGGAAACGCTTTTCAGGCTCAGTACTGGGCTCAAAAGATGCAGCCCTGAGGTCTCTCATGATAGCCGGTGGGTAAGTAGAAATTCGACGCTTGGCTGGAGGAGCAAACGTATGCCAAAAATGTACGCAGAGCCAGCTTTTCAGTGAAGAGCAGCCAGGCACATTCTAGCAAGTTTTACTTGTAAGTGGGGTTGGAAACGCTTTTCAGGCTCAGTACTGGGCTCAAAACATGCAGTCCTGAATTCTCTCATGATAGGAGGTGGGTAAGTAGAAATTCGACGCTCGGCTGACCCAGCAGGAGCAAACGTATGCCAAAAATGTACGCAGAACCAGCTTTTCAGTGAAGAGCAGCATCGCACATTCTAGCAAGTTTTACTTGTAAGTGGGGTTGGAAATGCTTTTCAGGATCAGTACTTGGCTCAAAAGATGCAGCCCTGATGTCTCTCAAGATAGCAGGTGGTTAAGTAGAAATTCGCCGTTCGGCTGACCCGGCAGGAGCAAACGTATGCCAAAAATGTACACAGAATGAGCTTTTCAGTGAAGAGCAGCCAGGCACATTCTAGCAAGTTTTACTTGTAAGTGGGGTTGGAAAGGCTTTTCAGGCTCAGTACTGGGCTCAAAAGATGCAGTCCTGAATTCTCTCTTGATAGGAGGTGGGTAAGTAGAAATTTGACGCTCGGCTGACCCAGCAGGAGCAAACGTATGCCAAAAATGTACGCAGAACCAGTTTTTCATTGAAGAGCAGCCAGGCACATTCTGCCAAGTTTTACTTGTAAATGGGGTTGGAAACGCTTTTCAGGCTCAGTACTGGGCTCAAAACATGCAGCCCTGAGGTCTCTCAAGATAGCCGGTGGGTAAGTAGAAATTCGCCGCTAGGCTGACCCGGCAGGAGCAAACGTATGCCAAAAATGTACGCAGAACCAGCTTTTCAGTGATGAGCAGCCTGGGACATTTTAGCAAGTTTTACTTGTAAGTGGGGTTGGAAATGCTTTTCAGGCTCAGTACTGGGCTCAAAAGATGCAGTCCTGAATTCTCTCTTGATAGGAGGTGGGTAAGTAGAAATTCGCCGCTCGGCTGACCCAGCAGGAGCAAACGTATTCCAAAAATGTACGCAGAACCAGCTATTCAGTGAAGAGCAGCCAGGCACATTTTAGCAAGTTTTACTTGTAAGTGGGGTTGGAAACGCTTTTCAGGCTCAGTACTGGGCTCAAAAGATGCAGCCCTGAGGTCTCTCAAGATAGCAGGTGGTTAAGTAGAAATTCGCTGCTCGGCTGACCCGGCATGAGCAAACGTATGCCAAAAATGTACGCAGAACCAGCTTTTCAGTGAAAAGAAGCCAGGCACATTCTAGCAAGTTTTACTTGTAAGTGGGGTTGGAAAGGCTTTTCAGGCTCAGTACTGGCCTCAAAACATGCAGCCCTGAGGTCTCTCATGATAGCCGGTGGGTAAGTAGAAATTCGACGCTTGGCTGACCCAGCAGGAGCAAACGTATGCCAAAAATGTACGCAGAGCCAGCTTTTCCGTGAAGAGCAGCCAGGCACATTCTAGCAAGTTTTACTTGTAAGTGGGGTTGGAAACGCTTTTCAGGCTCAGTACTGGGCTCAAAACATGCAGTCCTGAATTCTCTCATGATAGGAGGTGGGTAAGTAGAAATTCGACGCTTGGCTGACCCAGCAGGAGCAAACGTATGCCAAAAATGTACGCAGAGCCAGCTTTTCAGTGAAGAGCAGCCAGGCACATTCTAGCAAGTTTTACTTGTAAGTGGGGTTGGAAACGCTTTTCAGGCTCAGTACTGGGCTCAAAACATGCAGTCCTGAATTCTCTCATGATAGGAGGTGGGTAAGTAGAAATTCGACGCTCTGCTGACCCAGCAGGAGCAAAGGTATGCTAAAATTGTACGCAGAACCAGCTTTTCAGTGAAGAGCAGGCTGGCACATTCTAGCAAGTTTTACTTGTAAGTGGGGTTGGAAACGCTTTTCAGGCTCAGTACTTGGCTCAAAAGATGCAGCCCTGCGGTCTCTCTAGATAGCAGGTGGTTAAGTAGAAATTCGCCGCTCGTCTGACCCAGCAGGAGCAAACGTATGACAACAATTTCTGCAGAACCAGCTTTTCATTGAAGAGCAGCCAGGCACATTCTGCCAAGTTGTACTTGTAAATGGGGTTGGAAACGCTTTTCAGGCTCAGTACTGGGCTCAAAACATGCAGCCCTGAGGTCTCTCATGATAGCCGGTGGGTAAGTAGAAATTCGCCGCTAGGCTGACCCGGCAGTAGCAAACGTATGCCAAAAATTTACGCAGAACCAGCTTTTCAGTGATGAGCAGCCTGGGACATTTTAGCAAGTTTTACTTGTAAGTGGGGTTGGAAATGCTTTTCAGGCTCAGTACTGGGCTCAAAAGATGCAGTCCTGAATTCTCTCTTGATAGGAGGTGGGTAAGTAGAAATTCGCCGCTCGGCTGACCCAGCAGGAGCAAACGTATTCCAAAAATGTACGCAGAACCAGCTATTCAGTGAAGAGCAGCCAGGCACATTTTAGCAAGTTTTATTGTAAGTGGGGTTGGAAATGCTTTTCAGGCTCAGTACTGGGCTCAAAAGATGCAGCCCTGAGGTCTCTCATGATAGCAGGTGGGTATGTAGAAATTCGCTGCTCGGCTGACCCGGCAGGAGCAAACGTATGCCAAAAATGTACGCAGAACCAGCTTTTCAGTGAAGAGAAGCCAGGCACATTCTAGCAAGTTTTACTTGTAAGTGGGGTTGGAAAGGCTTTTCAGGCTCAGTACTGGGCTCAAAACATGCAGCCCTGAGGTCTCTCATGATAGGAGGTGGGTAAGTAGAAATTAGCCGCTCGGCTGACCCAGCAGGAGCAAACGTAAGCCAAAAATGAACGCAGAACCAGTTTTTCAGTGAAGAACAGCCAGGCACATTCTAGCAAGTTTTACTTGCAAATGGGGTTGGAAACACTTTTCAGGCTTAGTACTGGGCTCAAAACATGCAGCCCTGAGGTCTCTCAAGATAGCAGGTGGTTAAGTAGAAATTCGCCGCTCGGCTGACCCGGCAGGAGCAAACATATGCCAAAATTGTACGCAGAATGAACTTTTCAGTGAAGAGCAGCCAGGCACATTATAGCAAGTTTTACTTGTAAGTGGGGTTGGAAACGCTTTTCATGCTCAGTACTTGGCTCAAAGGATGCAGCTCTGAGGTCTCTCAAGATAGCAGGTGGTTAAGTAGAAATTTGCCGCTTGGCTGACCCAGCAGGAGCAAACGTATGCCAAAAATGTACACAGAACCAGCTTTTCAGTGAAGAGCAGCCAGGCACATTCTAGCAAGTTTTACTTGTAAGTGGGGTTGGAAACGCTTTTCAGGCTCAGTACTGGCCTCAAAACATGCAGCCCTGAGGTCTCTCATGATAGCCGGTGGGTAAGTAGAAATTCGACGCTTGGCTGACCCAGCAGGAGCAAACGTATGCCAAAAATGTACGCAGAGCCAGCTTTTCAGTGAAGAGCAGCCAGGCACATTCTAACAAGTTTTACTTGTAAGTGGGGTTGGAAACGCTTTTCAGGCTCAGTACTGGGCTCAAAACATGCAGTCCTGAATTCTCTCATGATAGGAGGTGGGTAAGTAGAAATTCGACGCTCTGCTGACCCAGCAGGAGCAAACGTATGCTAAAATTGTACGCAGAACCAGCTTTTCAGTGAAGAGCAGGCTGGCACATTCTAGCAAGTTTTACTTGTAAGTGGGGTTGGAAACGCTTTTCAGGCTCAGTACTTGGCTCAAAAGATGCAGCCCTGCGGTCTCTCAAGATAGCAGGTGGTTAAGTAGAAATTCGCCGCTCGTCTGACCCAGCAGGAGCAAACGTATGACAACAATTTCTGCAGAACCAGCTTTTCATTGAAGAGCAGCCAGGCACATTCTGCCAAGTTTTACTTGTAAATGGGGTTGGAAACGCTTTTCAGGCTCAGTACTGGGCTCAAAACATGCAGCCCTGAGGTCTCTCATGATAGCCGGTGGGTAAGTAGAAATTCGCCGCTAGGCTGACCCGGCAGGAGCAAACGTATGCCAAAAATGTACGCAGAACCAGCTTTTCAGTGATGAGCAGCCTGGGACATTTTAGCAAGTTTTACTTGTAAGTGGGGTTGGAAATGCTTTTCAGGCTCAGTACTGGGCTCAAAAGATGCAGTCCTGAATTCTCTCTTGATAGGAGGTGGGTAAGTAGAAATTCGCCGCTCGGCTGACCCAGCAGGAGCAAACGTATTCCAAAAATGTACGCAGAACCAGCTATTCAGTGAAGAGCAGCCAGGCACATTCTAGCAAGTTTTACTTGTAAGTGGGGTTGGAAACGCTTTTCAGGCTCAGTACTGGGCTCAAAAGATGCAGCCCTGATCTCTCAAGATAGCAGGTGGTTAAGTAGAAATTCGCTGCTCGGCTGACCCAGCAGGAGCAAACGTATGCCAAAAATGTACGCAGAACCAGCTTTTCAGTGAAGAGAAGCCAGGCACATTCTAGCAAGTTTTACTTGTAAGTGGGGTTGGAAAGGCTTTTCAGGCTCAGTACTGGGCTCAAAACATGCAGCCCTGAGGTCTCTCATGATAGGAGGTGGGTAAGTAGAAATTCGCCGCTCGGCTGACCCAGCAGGAGCAAACGTAAGCCAAAAATGAACGCAGAACCAGTTTTTCAGTGAAGAACAGCCAGGCACATTCTAGCAAGTTTTACTTGTAAGTGGGGTTGGAAAGGCTTTTCAGGCTCAGTACTGGGCTCAAAACATGCAGCCCTGAGGTCTCTCATGATAGCAGGTGGGTAAGTAGAAATTCGACGCTCGGCTGACCCAGCAGGAGCAAACGTATGCCAAAAATGTACGCAGAACCAGCTTTTCAGTGAAGAGCAGCATCGCACATTCTAGCAAGTTTTACTTGTAAGTGGGGTTGGAAATGCTTTTCAGGATCGTACTTGGCTCAAAAGATGCAGCCCTGATGTCTCTCAAGATAGCAGGTGGTTAAGTAGAAATTCGCCGCTCGTCTGACCCAGCAGGAGCAAACGTATGACAACAATTTCTGCAGAACCAGCTTTTCATTGAAGAGCAGCCAGGCACATTCTGCCAAGTTTTACTTGTAAATGGGGTTGGAAACGCTTTTCAGGCTCAGTACTGGGCTCAAAACATGCAGCCCTGAGGTCTCTCATGATAGCCGGTGGGTAAGTAGAAATTCGCCGCTAGGCTGACCCGGCAGGAGCAAACGTATGCCAAAAATGTACGCAGAACCAGCTTTTCAGTGATGAGCAGCCTGGGACATTTTAGCAAGTTTTACTTGTAAGTGGGGTGGAAATGCTTTTCAGGCTCAGTACTGGGCTCAAAAGATGCAGTCCTGAATTCTCTCTTGATAGGAGGTGGGTAAGTAGAAATTCGCCGCTCGGCTGACCCAGCAGGAGCAAACGTATTCCAAAAATGTACGCAGAACCAGCTATTCAGTGAAGAGCAGCCAGGCACATTTTAGCAAGTTTTACTTGTAAGTGGGGTTGGAAACGCTTTTCAGGCTCAGTACTGGGCTCAAAAGATGCAGCCCTGAGGTCTCTCATGATAGCCGGTGGGTAAGTAGAAATTCGACGCTTGGCTGGAGGAGCAAACGTATGCCAAAAATGTACGCAGAGCCAGCTTTTCAGTGAAGAGCAGCCAGGCACATTCTAGCAAGTTTTACTTGTAAGTGGGGTTGGAAACGCTTTTCAGGCTCAGTACTTGGCTCAAAAGATGCAGCCCTGCGGTCTCTCAAGATAGCAGGTGGTTAAGTAGAAATTCGCCGCTCGTCTGACCCAGCAGGAGCAAACGTATGACAACAATTTCTGCAGAACCAGCTTTTCATTGAAGAGCAGCCAGGCACATTCTGCCAAGTTTTACTTGTAAATGGGGTTGGAAACGCTTTTCAGGCTCAGTACTGGGCTCAAAACATGCAGCCCTGAGGTCTCTCATGATAGCCGGTGGGTAAGTAGAAATTCGCCGCTAGGCTGACCCGGCAGGAGCAAACGTATGCCAAAAATGTACGCAGAACCAGCTTTTCAGTGATGAGCAGCCTGGGACATTTTAGCAAGTTTTACTTGTAAGTGGGGTTGGAAATGCTTTTCAGGCTCAGTACTGGGCTCAAAAGATGCAGTCCTGAATTCTCTCTTGATAGGAGGTGGGTAAGTAGAAATTCGCCGCTCGGCTGACCCAGCAGGAGCAAACGTATTCCAAAAATGTACGCAGAACCAGCTATTCAGTGAAGAGCAGCCAGGCACATTCTAGCAAGTTTTACTTGTAAGTGGGGTTGGAAACGCTTTTCAGGCTCAGTACTGGGCTCAAAAGATGCAGCCCTGATCTCTCAAGATAGCAGGTGGTTAAGTAGAAATTCGCTGCTCGGCTGACCCAGCAGGAGCAAACGTATGCCAAAAATGTACGCAGAACCAGCTTTTCAGTGAAGAGAAGCCAGGCACATTTTAGCAAGTTTTACTTGTAAGTGGGGTTGGAAACGCTTTTCAGGCTCAGTACTGGGCTCAAAAGATGCAGCCCTGAGGTCTCTCATGATAGCCGGTGGGTAAGTAGAAATTCGACGCTTGGCTGGAGGAGCAAACGTATGCCAAAAATGTACGCAGAGCCAGCTTTTCAGTGAAGAGCAGCCAGGCACATTCTAGCAAGTTTTACTTGTAAGTGGGGTTGGAAACGCTTTTCAGGCTCAGTACTTGGCTCAAAAGATGCAGCCCTGCGGTCTCTCAAGATAGCAGGTGGTTAAGTAGAAATTCGCCGCTCGTCTGACCCAGCAGGAGCAAACGTATGACAACAATTTCTGCAGAACCAGCTTTTCATTGAAGAGCAGCCAGGCACATTCTGCCAAGTTTTACTTGTAAATGGGGTTGGAAACGCTTTTCAGGCTCAGTACTGGGCTCAAAACATGCAGCCCTGAGGTCTCTCATGATAGCCGGTGGGTAAGTAGAAATTCGCCGCTAGGCTGACCCGGCAGGAGCAAACGTATGCCAAAAATGTACGCAGAACCAGCTTTTCAGTGATGAGCAGCCTGGGACATTTTAGCAAGTTTTACTTGTAAGTGGGGTTGGAAATGCTTTTCAGGCTCAGTACTGGGCTCAAAAGATGCAGTCCTGAATTCTCTCTTGATAGGAGGTGGGTAAGTAGAAATTCGCCGCTCGGCTGACCCAGCAGGAGCAAACGTATTCCAAAAATGTACGCAGAACCAGCTATTCAGTGAAGAGCAGCCAGGCACATTCTAGCAAGTTTTACTTGTAAGTGGGGTTGGAAACGCTTTTCAGGCTCAGTACTGGGCTCAAAAGATGCAGCCCTGATCTCTCAAGATAGCAGGTGGTTAAGTAGAAATTCGCTGCTCGGCTGACCCAGCAGGAGCAAACGTATGCCAAAAATGTACGCAGAACCAGCTTTTCAGTGAAGAGAAGCCAGGCACATTCTAGCAAGTTTTACTTGTAAGTGGGGTTGGAAAGGCTTTTCAGGCTCAGTACTGGGCTCAAAACATGCAGCCCTGAGGTCTCTCATGATAGGAGGTGGGTAAGTAGAAATTCGCCGCTCGGCTGACCCAGCAGGAGCAAACGTAAGCCAAAAATGAACGCAGAACCAGTTTTTCAGTGAAGAACAGCCAGGCACATTCTAGCAAGTTTTACTTGTAAGTGGGGTTGGAAAGGCTTTTCAGGCTCAGTACTGGGCTCAAAACATGCAGCCCTGAGGTCTCTCATGATAGCAGGTGGGTAAGTAGAAATTCGACGCTCGGCTGACCCAGCAGGAGCAAACGTATGCCAAAAATGTACGCAGAACCAGCTTTTCAGTGAAGAGCAGCATCGCACATTCTAGCAAGTTTTACTTGTAAGTGGGGTTGGAAATGCTTTTCAGGATCAGTACTTGGCTCAAAAGATGCAGCCCTGATGTCTCTCAAGATAGCAGGTGGTTAAGTAGAAATTCGCCGCTCGTCTGACCCAGCAGGAGCAAACGTATGACAACAATTTCTGCAGAACCAGCTTTTCATTGAAGAGCAGCCAGGCACATTCTGCCAAGTTTTACTTGTAAGTGGGGTTGGAAATGCTTTTCAGGCTCAGTACTGGGCTCAAAACATGCAGTCCTGAATTCTCTCTTGATAGGAGGTGGGTAATAATAATAATATAAATCTTTATTCGGTTTAGTCACAATGGAAAAACCATAAAAGAACACAGAATAACATGCATTCATAAAATACACAAATTACAAATAGTTCAATTAAAAATTGATTTCATATAGGAAGCGAAATAGCAAGAAAAAAAAAGTTATTCAGTGTGTGCAAGGTGCCGATTGCAAATAAATACGACTTTTGCCTAGAGGTTTTTCCTGTGTTTCACGATACACTTTAGGAAGCTACTAACAAAATAACAGACGTTCACTGTTTCTAACATTTGTAGTCTTAGAAGGGCAGGTCGACACTGTCTCATTCCCCAAGATTTAAGTATTGGTAAAAGCCAGATCTTTCTGTGGGCTTGATGGTATTTACAAAGCAGGATCACATGCAGATTCGACTGCACTGAAATTCCATCACAAGAACAAGGCTGTAAACTGGCGTCCCAACAATTTTGTGTCGGAAAGGTAACCATTCTGAAGAACATGTTCAGCCTAAATCTCGTAATTAACATTCTCTCGTAAGTTGTTAGTTGTAGTTCAAGATACGGATGAATGACAAAGGACACTTGAATCATGTTTGCGTGGATCACTGCCTTTTTCGAAGAATTAGAAACAAGTCTTAGCAATTCAAGGTGACTTAGTGCTTTCTGTTTCAAATCTTTTTTTGAGATGTCCATAATGGAAGCCGGGTCAAGATAATAGTTCTCAAGGCCTAAATCCTTGAAAAAATTCCTGACATATAAGAGCCACTTTATTTTCAAAGAGTTATCCAGACTCATTGCGTCTGCGATGATAGCTTGTGACAAAGCATTTTTATTTGACAACCAGATGCGGCGCCACAACATCAGGGGTTCTATTTTGATTAGATCTTCCAGGTAGGGAGTGGCTAATTCTTGGTGCATTGCGTAAATTGAGGTGCCTTTGGGGGTAGCTAACAAAAATCTTAAGAATGTATTTTCCGCCTTCTGAATAGTACTGGTGTCTGTGTGCCCCCAGACTCCTGCACCGTATGTTGCAATTGCCTGGCATTTAGCCTTGTATATCTTAAGGAGTTCTCCTATTGGTCTTTTTCCTAGCCTCTGGGAGAAAGATGTTAATGCGGCAATTGATCTCCTAAATAAGAGTGCCCTAGTGTTAGTTGCTTGCTTCCAACTAAGCTGGTCATCTACCATGACCCCCAAGTAGGGATAATGGGGTGTTGATTCTAGCTTTTGGTTATTCAGGAGAATAGGATATGTTCGTTTACGTCCTCTGCCAGCTGTCATGATGAACGTTTTTTTCACGTTAACCTTTAAATCTAAGTTGCCCATAAAGGACGTGTATCTGCTCACTGCTTTCTGGAGTTCACCAGGGGTTCGAGCTAAAATAACCGCGTCGTCCGCATAGAGCAGAGCGGGGATCAGGCGGTGATTTATGCGTGGGAGGTCCTGGGCCCCCCTCAACATCTCCCCCTCCAATCCATTGGTGTAGAGAGAGAAGAGGAAGGGGGCCAGGACGCACCCCTGCCTGACCCCGCGCTCCACACTAAACGGGGACGTCAGCTCACCATTAACGCCAAAACGTACTCTGGCCGTGGCCCCAGTATAGAGTTCTCTAAGGAAATCCAGCAGGGGGGGGTCTATCCCTAATTGTGCTAGGACCTTCCACAGCTTTGAGTGTGAAACACAGTCAAAAGCTGCGGAAAGGTCTACGAAGGCCATGTATATTTTGGTGGGAGTGGCCTGTGTATATTTTCCCATTATTAGAGTGAGGTTGAGGACCTGTTCCTGAGTCCCGAAACCTTCTCGGAAGCCAAATTGAATCTCCGAGATAATACCCCTGTCCTCAGTCCACTGCTGGAGACGCTCGAGTATCACTCTCCCCACTGCCTTCCCGAGCGAGTCCAGCAGTGAAATGGGGCGGTAGCATTTTACATCTTGCCGATCCCCCTTTTTGAAGATGGGGACCATTATAGATTTTGTCCAGGAAGTTAGAATTCCCTCACTCGCCGCTGCTATACAAACTCTAGTTAAGATGGGAGCCCATAGATCTTGGTTGCTTTTATAAAGGTCCACAGGGACCCCATCGGGACCTGGTGCCTTACCTGCCTTACTACTCTGCAAGGCATCTATGAGGTCTGGAATGTCAAAGGGAACCAAAATAGGATAGTTCACCTTAGGGGATAGGGATTCTGATGGAAGAGTATTTTTAAAGATTCCACCAAAGTGAGAAACCCATGTGTTTTCATCAATGGCGACCTCTATCTTCGGGGTATCCTTCTCTGTCAGGAATGGGGATCTGACTGTACGCCAGAACAGGTCGCTGTTTTTTGTGACTGCGCCTTGATGGAGATCGTCCCATAGTTTTTGTTTAAGTTGGGCCATTCTCATCTTTCTTTCCCCTATATATTGGCGCCTCAGGAGCTGAATCAAGGGCACATCTCGGGGGTTGTTTTTAAGCGCGGATTTTAGCTTAGATAGGGCCACTGTGCAGTTGTGATTAAACCACTTTGGTTTATTATCACAATTTGACTTAGGTTGAAAGGTGAGTAAGTCCTTTATGACCTCTAATATTAGGTTAAAATTTCTAAGAACTTCCTTGTGACTGGTTGTAAGATCCAGGCATTTCACTATATTAGAATAGGACCGAGTAATTAATTTTTTCAGTATATCTGCTGGGTTGATTTTAGCCCATTTAATGGTCAGTCCGTTATAGTTCCCAACCTGAATCCTATTCTGCTTAAGGGTGATCGCCATTTCCGATTTATGGGAGGCATTTAGCCGGCACGGATAAAGTTATTACTATGGCTGCGTGATCGCTGAGGGGGGTAGCTATAACCTCAAATTCCTTCAGCTTCGTCATCAGATTTTGGGAAAGAAATATAAAATCTACTGTGGTCATGTGACCTCTGCCCACATATGTCGGGAGAAATTCGTTCGAGTCTGCATTAGGACGGTTGGCAATTTGAAGATCCAAATCTGATAAAGCGGTATTAATTATGTTTCCTGGTTTGGAGTGCGCGAGGTGAGATAGTGGGACATTAAATTCGTCCACTATCCCACAACACTCCAAATTAGGAGCTGTACAGGGGTGGAAATTAAAATCGCCTCCCCAAATTATATTGGTTGTCCTATTTTTGGGGCTCTGGTAAAGAAGTTGTTTCACTTTGTCAGTTAGGGTAGTGATAAGAGTTATAAAATTTTCATCTGACAAATTGTTATATGTATTAACCAGAATAATTGTGTCCTTATTGGGAAGGGTTAATGTTAAAATTTGATGATTGGGGTCCTGGGAGGGTGTAGCCACCTTTTTAAAAGATAGGGAATTAGATATATAGGTAACAAGACCACCTTTTGGTCTACCCATCGTACTAGTTAATGCTGGGACGTTAAAAGTTTTATAGCCTTGTAGATGTAATTCCTCTACAGACCATGTTTTACTTGTAAGTGGGGTTGGAAATGCTTTTCAGGCTCAGTACTGGGCTCAAAAGATGCAGTCCTGAATTCTCTCTTGATAGGAGGTGGGTAAGTAGAAATTCGCCGCTCGGCTGACCCAGCAGGAGCAAACGTATTCCAAAAATGTACGCAGAACCAGCTATTCAGTGAAGAGCAGCCAGGCACATTTTAGCAAGTTTTACTTGTAAGTGGGGTTGGAAATGCTTTTCAGGCTCAGTACTGGGCTCAAAAGATGCAGCCCTGAGGTCTCTCATGATAGCAGGTGGGTATGTAGAAATTCGCTGCTCGGCTGACCCGGCAGGAGCAAACGTATGCCAAAAATGTACGCAGAACCAGCTTTTCAGTGAAGAGAAGCCAGGCACATTCTAGCAAGTTTTACTTGTAAGTGGGGTTGGAAAGGCTTTTCAGGCTCAGTACTGGGCTCAAAACATGCAGCCCTGAGGTCTCTCATGATAGGAGGTGGGTAAGTAGAAATTAGCCGCTCGGCTGACCCAGCAGGAGCAAACGTAAGCCAAAAATGAACGCAGAACCAGTTTTTCAGTGAAGAACAGCCAGGCACATTCTAGCAAGTTTTACTTGCAAATGGGGTTGGAAACACTTTTCAGGCTTAGTACTGGGCTCAAAACATGCAGCCCTGAGGTCTCTCAAGATAGCAGGTGGTTAAGTAGAAATTCGCCGCTCGGCTGTGCCGGCAGGAGCAAACATATGCCAAAATTGTACGCAGAATGAACTTTTCAGTGAAGAGCAGCCAGGCACATTATAGCAAGTTTTACTTGTAAGTGGGGTTGGAAACGCTTTTCATGCTCAGTACTTGGCTCAAAGGATGCAGATCTGAGGTCTCTCAAGATAGCAGGTGGTTAAGTAGAAATTTGCCGCTTGGCTGACCCAGCAGGAGCAAACGTATGCCAAAAATGTACACAGAACCAGCTTTTCAGTGAAGAGCAGCCAGGCACATTCTAGCAAGTTTTACTTGTAAGTGGGGTTGGAAACGCTTTTCAGGCTCAGTACTGGCCTCAAAACATGCAGCCCTGAGGTCTCTCATGATAGCCGGTGGGTAAGTAGAAATTCGACGCTTGGCTGACCCAGCAGGAGCAAACGTATGCCAAAAATGTATGCAGAGCCAGCTTTTCAGTGAAGAGCAGCCAGGCACATTCTAGCAAGTTTTACTTGTAAGTGGGGTTGGAAACGCTTTTCAGGCTCAGTACTGGGCTCAAAACATGCAGTCCTGAATTCTGTCATGATAGGAGGTGGGTAAGTAGAAATTCGACGCTCTGCTGACCCAGCAGGAGCAAACGTATGCTAAAATTGTACGCAGAACCAGCTTTTCAGTGAAGAGCAGGCTGGCACATTCTAGCAAGTTTTACTTGTAAGTGGGGTTGGAAACGCTTTTCAGGCTCAGTACTTGGCTCAAAAGATGCAGCCCTGCGGTCTCTCAAGATAGCAGGTGGTTAAGTAGAAATTCGCCGCTCGTCTGACCAGCAGGAGCAAACGTATGACAACAATTTCTGCAGAACCAGCTTTTCATTGAAGAGCAGCCAGGCACATTCTGCCAAGTTTTACTTGTAAATGGGGTTGGAAACGCTTTTCAGGCTCAGTACTGGGCTCAAAACATGCAGCCCTGAGGTCTCTCATGATAGCCGGTGGGTAAGTAGAAATTCGCCGCTAGGCTGACCCGGCAGGAGCAAACGTATGCCAAAAATGTACGCAGAACCAGCTTTTCAGTGATGAGCAGCCTGGGACATTTTAGCAAGTTTTACTTGTAAGTGGGGTTGGAAATGCTTTTCAGGCTCAGTACTGGGCTCAAAAGATGCAGTCCTGAATTCTCTCTTGATAGGAGGTGGGTAAGTAGAAATTCGCCGCTCGGCTGACCCAGCAGGAGCAAACGTATTCCAAAAATGAACGCAGAACCAGTTTTTCAGTGAAGAACAGCCAGGCACATTCTAGCAAGTTTTACTTGTAAGTGGGGTTGGAAACGCTTTTCAGGCTCAGTACTGGGCTCAAAACATGCAGCCCTGAGGTCTCTCATGATAGCAGGTGGGTAAGTAGAAATTCGACGCTCGGCTGACCCAGCAGGAGCAAACGTATGCCAAAAATGTACGCAGAACCAGCTTTTCAGTGAAGAGCAGCATCGCACATTCTAGCAAGTTTTACTTGTAAGTGGGGTTGGAAATGCTTTTCAGGATCAGTACTTGGCTCAAAAGATGCAGCCCTGATGTCTCTCAAGATAGCAGGTGGTTAAGTAGAAATTCGCCGCTCGTCTGACCCAGCAGGAGCAAACGTATGACAACAATTTCTGCAGAACCAGCTTTTCATTGAAGAGCAGCCAGGCACATTCTGCCAAGTTTTACTTGTAAATGGGGTTGGAAACGCTTTTCAGGCTCAGTACTGGGCTCAAAACATGCAGCCCTGAGGTCTCTCATGATAGCCGGTGGGTAAGTAGAAATTCGCCGCTAGGCTGACCCGGCAGGAGCAAACGTATGCCAAAAATGTACGCAGAACCAGCTTTTCAGTGATGAGCAGCCTGGGACATTTTAGCAAGTTTTACTTGTAAGTGGGGTTGGAAATGCTTTTCAGGCTCAGTACTGGGCTCAAAAGATGCAGTCCTGAATTCTCTCTTGATAGGAGGTGGGTAAGTAGAAATTCGACGCTCGGCTGACCCAGCAGGAGCAAACGTATGCCAAAAATGTACGCAGAACCAGCTTTTCAGTGAAGAGCAGCATCGCACATTCTAGCAAGTTTTACTTGTAAGTGGGGTTGGAAATGCTTTTCAGGATCAGTACTTGGCTCAAAAGATGCAGCCCTGATGTCTCTCAAGATAGCAGGTGGTTAAGTAGAAATTCGCCGCTCGTCTGACCCAGCAGGAGCAAACGTATGACAACAATTTCTGCAGAACCAGCTTTTCATTGAAGAGCAGCCAGGCACATTCTGCCAAGTTTTACTTGTAAATGGGGTTGGAAACGCTTTTCAGGCTCAGTACTGGGCTCAAAACATGCAGCCCTGAGGTCTCTCATGATAGCCGGTGGGTAAGTAGAAATTCGCCGCTAGGCTGACCCGGCAGGAGCAAACGTATGCCAAAAATGTACGCAGAACCAGCTTTTCAGTGATGAGCAGCCTGGGACATTTTAGCCAGTTTTACTTGTAAGTGGGGTTGGAAATGCTTTTCAGGCTCAGTACTGGGCTCAAAAGATGCAGTCCTGAATTCTCTCTTGATAGGAGGTGGGTAAGTAGAAATTCGCCGCTCGGCTGACCCAGCAGGAGCAAACGTATTCCAAAAATGTACGCAGAACCAGCTATTCAGTGAAGAGCAGCCAGGCACATTCTAGCAAGTTTTACTTGTAAGTGGGGTTGGAAACGCTTTTCAGGCTCAGTACTGGGCTCAAAAGATGCAGCCCTGATCTCTCAAGATAGCAGGTGGTTAAGTAGAAATTCGCTGCTCGGCTGACCCAGCAGGAGCAAACGTATGCCAAAAATGTACGCAGAACCAGCTTTTCAGTGAAGAGAAGCCAGGCACATTCTAGCAAGTTTTACTTGTAAGTGGGGTTGGAAAGGCTTTTCAGGCTCAGTACTGGGCTCAAAACATGCAGCCCTGAGGTCTCTCATGATAGGAGGTGGGTAAGTAGAAATTCGCCGCTCGGCTGACCCAGCAGGAGCAAACGTAAGCCAAAAATGAACGCAGAACCAGTTTTTCAGTGAAGAACAGCCAGGCACATTCTAGCAAGTTTTACTTGTAAGTGGGGTTGGAAAGGCTTTTCAGGCTCAGTACTGGGCTCAAAACATGCAGCCCTGAGGTCTCTCATGATAGCAGGTGGGTAAGTAGAAATTCGACGCTCGGCTGACCCAGCAGGAGCAAACGTATGCCAAAAATGTACGCAGAACCAGCTTTTCAGTGAAGAGCAGCATCGCACATTCTAGCAAGTTTTACTTGTAAGTGGGGTTGGAAATGCTTTTCAGGATCAGTACTTGGCTCAAAAGATGCAGCCCTGATGTCTCTCAAGATAGCAGGTGGTTAAGTAGAAATTCGCCGCTCGTCTGACCCAGCAGGAGCAAACGTATGACAACAATTTCTGCAGAACCAGCTTTTCATTGAAGAGCAGCCAGGCACATTCTGCCAAGTTTTACTTGTAAATGGGGTTGGAAACGCTTTTCAGGCTCAGTACTGGGCTCAAAACATGCAGCCCTGAGGTCTCTCATGATAGCCGGTGGGTAAGTAGAAATTCGCCGCTAGGCTGACCCGGCAGGAGCAAACGTATGCCAAAAATGTACGCAGAACCAGCTTTTCAGTGATGAGCAGCCTGGGACATTTTAGCAAGTTTTACTTGTAAGTGGGGTGGAAATGCTTTTCAGGCTCAGTACTGGGCTCAAAAGATGCAGTCCTGAATTCTCTCTTGATAGGAGGTGGGTAAGTAGAAATTCGCCGCTCGGCTGACCCAGCAGGAGCAAACGTATTCCAAAAATGTACGCAGAACCAGCTATTCAGTGAAGAGCAGCCAGGCACATTTTAGCAAGTTTTACTTGTAAGTGGGGTTGGAAACGCTTTTCAGGCTCAGTACTGGGCTCAAAAGATGCAGCCCTGAGGTCTCTCATGATAGCCGGTGGGTAAGTAGAAATTCGACGCTTGGCTGGAGGAGCAAACGTATGCCAAAAATGTACGCAGAGCCAGCTTTTCAGTGAAGAGCAGCCAGGCACATTCTAGCAAGTTTTACTTGTAAGTGGGGTTGGAAACGCTTTTCAGGCTCAGTACTGGGCTCAAAACATGCAGTCCTGAATTCTCTCATGATAGGAGGTGGGTAAGTAGAAATTCGACGCTCGGCTGACCCAGCAGGAGCAAACGTATGCCAAAAATGTACGCAGAACCAGCTTTTCAGTGAAGAGCAGCATCGCACATTCTAGCAAGTTTTACTTGTAAGTGGGGTTGGAAATGCTTTTCAGGATCAGTACTTGGCTCAAAAGATGCAGCCCTGATGTCTCTCAAGATAGCAGGTGGTTAAGTAGAAATTCGCCGTTCGGCTGACCCGGCAGGAGCAAACGTATGCCAAAAATGTACACAGAATGAGCTTTTCAGTGAAGAGCAGCCAGGCACATTCTAGCAAGTTTTACTTGTAAGTGGGGTTGGAAAGGCTTTTCAGGCTCAGTACTGGGCTCAAAAGATGCAGTCCTGAATTCTCTCTTGATAGGAGGTGGGTAAGTAGAAATTTGACGCTCGGCTGACCCAGCAGGAGCAAACGTATGCCAAAAATGAACGCAGAACCAGCTTTTCAGTGAAGAGCAGCCAGGCACATTTTAGCAAGGTTTACTTGTAAGTGGGGTTGGAATTGCTTTTCAGGCTTAGTACTGGGCTCAAAATATGCAGCCCTGAGGTCTCTCAAGATAGCAGGTGGTTAAGTAGAAATTCGCCGCTCGGCTGACCCGGCAGGAGCAAACGTATCCCAAAAATGTACGCAGAATTAGCTTTTCAGTGAAGAGCAGCCAGGTACATTCTAGCAAGTTTTACTTGTAAGTGGGGTTGGAAAGGCTTTTCAGGCTCAGTACTGGACTCAAAAGATGCAGTCCTGAATTCTCTCTTGATAGGAGGTGGGTAAGTAGAAATTTGACGCTCGGCTGACCCAGCAGGAGCAAACGTATGCCAAAAATGAACGCAGAACCAGCTTTTCAGTGAAGAGCAGCCAGGCACATTTTAGCAAGGTTTACTTGTAAGTGGGGTTGGAATTGCTTTTCAGGCTTAGTACTGGGCTCAAAATATGCAGCCCTGAGGTCTCTCAAGATAGCAGGTGGTTAAGTAGAAATTCGCCGCTCGGCTGACCCGGCAGGAGCAAACGTATCCCAAAAATGTACGCAGAATTAGCTTTTCAGTGAAGAGCAGCCAGGTACATTCTAGCAACTTTTACTTGTAAGTGGGATTGGAAACGCTTTTCAGGCTCACTACTGGGCTCAAAAGATGCAGCCCTGATCTCTCAAGATAGCAGGTGGTTAAGTAGAAATTCGCCGCTCGGCTGACCCAGCAGGAGCAAACGTATGCCAAAAATGTACGCAGAATCAGCTTTTCAGTGAAGAGCAGCCTGGCACATTCTAGCAAGTTTTACTTGTAAGTGGGGTTGGAAATGGTTTTCAGGCTCAGTACTTGGCTCAAAAGATGCAGCCCTGAATTCTCTCTTGATAGGAGGTGGGTAAGTAGAAATTTGACGCTCGGCTGACCCAGCAGGAGCAAACGTATGCCAAAAATGAACGCAGAACCAGCTTTTCAGTGAAGAGCAGCCAGGCACATTTTAGCAAGGTTTACTTGTAAGTGGGGTTGGAATTGCTTTTCAGGCTTAGTACTGGGCTCAAAATATGCAGCCCTGAGGTCTCTCAAGATAGCAGGTGGTTAAGTAGAAATTCGCCGCTCGGCTGACCCGGCAGGAGCAAACGTATCCCAAAAATGTACGCAGAATTAGCTTTTCAGTGAAGAGCAGCCAGGTACATTCTAGCAACTTTTACTTGTAAGTGGGATTGGAAACGCTTTTCAGGCTCACTACTGGGCTCAAAAGATGCAGCCCTGATCTCTCAAGATAGCAGGTGGTTAAGTAGAAATTCGCCGCTCGGCTGACCCAGCAGGAGCAAACGTATGCCAAAAATGTACGCAGAATCAGCTTTTCAGTGAAGAGCAGCCTGGCACATTCTAGCAAGTTTTACTTGTAAGTGGGGTTGGAAATGGTTTTCAGGCTCAGTACTTGGCTCAAAAGATGCAGCCCTGCGGTCTCTCAAGATAGCAGGTGGTTAAGTAGAAATTCGCCGCTTGGCTGACCCAGCAGGAGCAAACGTATGCCAAAAATGTACGCAGAGCCAGCTTTTCAGTGAAGAGCAGCCAGGCACATTCTAGCAAGTTTTACTTGTAAGTGGGGTTGGAAACGCTTTTCAGGCTCAGTACTGGGCTCAAAACATGCAGTCCTGAATTCTCTCATGATAGGAGGTGGTTAAGTAGAAATTCGCCGCTCGTCTGACCCAGCAGGAGCAAACGTATGACAACAATTTCTGCAGAACCAGCTTTTCATTGAAGAGCAGCCAGGCACATTCTGCCAAGTTTTACTTGTAAATGGGGTTGGAAACGCTTTTCAGGCTCAGTACTGGGCTCAAAACATGCAGCCCTGAGGTCTCTCATGATAGCCGGTGGGTAAGTAGAAATTCGCCGCTAGGCTGACCCGGCAGGAGCAAACGTATGCCAAAAATGTACGCAGAACCAGCTTTTCAGTGATGAGCAGCCTGGGACATTTTAGCAAGTTTTACTTGTAAGTGGGGTTGGAAATGCTTTTCAGGCTCAGTACTGGGCTCAAAAGATGCAGTCCTGAATTCTCTCTTGATAGGAGGTGGGTAAGTAGAAATTCGCCGCTCGGCTGACCCAGCAGGAGCAAACGTATTCCAAAAATGTACGCAGAACCAGCTATTCAGTGAAGAGCAGCCAGGCACATTCTAGCAAGTTTTACTTGTAAGTGGGGTTGGAAACGCTTTTCAGGCTCAGTACTGGGCTCAAAAGATGCAGCCCTGATCTCTCAAGATAGCAGGTGGTTAAGTAGAAATTCGCTGCTCGGCTGACCCAGCAGGAGCAAACGTATGCCAAAAATGTACGCAGAACCAGCTTTTCAGTGAAGAGAAGCCAGGCACATTCTAGCAAGTTTTACTTGTAAGTGGGGTTGGAAAGGCTTTTCAGGCTCAGTACTGGGCTCAAAACATGCAGCCCTGAGGTCTCTCATGATAGGAGGTGGGTAAGTAGAAATTCGCCGCTCGGCTGACCCAGCAGGAGCAAACGTAAGCCAAAAATGAACGCAGAACCAGTTTTTCAGTGAAGAACAGCCAGGCACATTCTAGCAAGTTTTACTTGTAAGTGGGGTTGGAAAGGCTTTTCAGGCTCAGTACTGGGCTCAAAACATGCAGCCCTGAGGTCTCTCATGATAGCAGGTGGGTAAGTAGAAATTCGACGCTCGGCTGACCCAGCAGGAGCAAACGTATGCCAAAAATGTACGCAGAACCAGCTTTTCAGTGAAGAGCAGCATCGCACATTCTAGCAAGTTTTACTTGTAAGTGGGGTTGGAAATGCTTTTCAGGATCAGTACTTGGCTCAAAAGATGCAGCCCTGATGTCTCTCAAGATAGCAGGTGGTTAAGTAGAAATTCGCCGCTCGTCTGACCCAGCAGGAGCAAACGTATGACAACAATTTCTGCAGAACCAGCTTTTCATTGAAGAGCAGCCAGGCACATTCTGCCAAGTTTTACTTGTAAATGGGGTTGGAAACGCTTTTCAGGCTCAGTACTGGGCTCAAAACATGCAGCCCTGAGGTCTCTCATGATAGCCGGTGGGTAAGTAGAAATTCGCCGCTAGGCTGACCCGGCAGGAGCAAACGTATGCCAAAAATGTACGCAGAACCAGCTTTTCAGTGATGAGCAGCCTGGGACATTTTAGCAAGTTTTACTTGTAAGTGGGGTGGAAATGCTTTTCAGGCTCAGTACTGGGCTCAAAAGATGCAGTCCTGAATTCTCTCTTGATAGGAGGTGGGTAAGTAGAAATTCGCCGCTCGGCTGACCCAGCAGGAGCAAACGTATTCCAAAAATGTACGCAGAACCAGCTATTCAGTGAAGAGCAGCCAGGCACATTTTAGCAAGTTTTACTTGTAAGTGGGGTTGGAAACGCTTTTCAGGCTCAGTACTGGGCTCAAAAGATGCAGCCCTGAGGTCTCTCATGATAGCCGGTGGGTAAGTAGAAATTCGACGCTTGGCTGGAGGAGCAAACGTATGCCAAAAATGTACGCAGAGCCAGCTTTTCAGTGAAGAGCAGCCAGGCACATTCTAGCAAGTTTTACTTGTAAGTGGGGTTGGAAACGCTTTTCAGGCTCAGTACTGGGCTCAAAACATGCAGTCCTGAATTCTCTCATGATAGGAGGTGGGTAAGTAGAAATTCGACGCTCGGCTGACCCAGCAGGAGCAAACGTATGCCAAAAATGTACGCAGAACCAGCTTTTCAGTGAAGAGCAGCATCGCACATTCTAGCAAGTTTTACTTGTAAGTGGGGTTGGAAATGCTTTTCAGGATCAGTACTTGGCTCAAAAGATGCAGCCCTGATGTCTCTCAAGATAGCAGGTGGTTAAGTAGAAATTCGCCGTTCGGCTGACCCGGCAGGAGCAAACGTATGCCAAAAATGTACACAGAATGAGCTTTTCAGTGAAGAGCAGCCAGGCACATTCTAGCAAGTTTTACTTGTAAGTGGGGTTGGAAAGGCTTTTCAGGCTCAGTACTGGGCTCAAAAGATGCAGTCCTGAATTCTCTCTTGATAGGAGGTGGGTAAGTAGAAATTTGACGCTCGGCTGACCCAGCAGGAGCAAACGTATGCCAAAAATGAACGCAGAACCAGCTTTTCAGTGAAGAGCAGCCAGGCACATTTTAGCAAGGTTTACTGGGGTTGGAATTGCTTTTCAGGCTTAGTACTGGGCTCAAAATATGCAGCCCTGAGGTCTCTCAAGATAGCAGGTGGTTAAGTAGAAATTCGCCGCTCGGCTGACCCGGCAGGAGCAAACGTATCCCAAAAATGTACGCAGAATTAGCTTTTCAGTGAAGAGCAGCCAGGTACATTCTAGCAAGTTTTACTTGTAAGTGGGGTTGGAAAGGCTTTTCAGGCTCAGTACTGGGCTCAAAAGATGCAGTCCTGAATTCTCTCTTGATAGGAGGTGGGTAAGTAGAAATTTGACGCTCGGCTGACCCAGCAGGAGCAAACGTATGCCAAAAATGAACGCAGAACCAGCTTTTCAGTGAAGAGCAGCCAGGCACATTTTAGCAAGGTTTACTTGTAAGTGGGGTTGGAATTGCTTTTCAGGCTTAGTACTGGGCTCAAAATATGCAGCCCTGAGGTCTCTCAAGATAGCAGGTGGTTAAGTAGAAATTCGCCGCTCGGCTGACCCGGCAGGAGCAAACGTATCCCAAAAATGTACGCAGAATTAGCTTTTCAGTGAAGAGCAGCCAGGTACATTCTAGCAACTTTTACTTGTAAGTGGGATTGGAAACGCTTTTCAGGCTCACTACTGGGCTCAAAAGATGCAGCCCTGATCTCTCAAGATAGCAGGTGGTTAAGTAGAAATTCGCCGCTCGGCTGACCCAGCAGGAGCAAACGTATGCCAAAAATGTACGCAGAATCAGCTTTTCAGTGAAGAGCAGCCTGGCACATTCTAGCAAGTTTTACTTGTAAGTGGGGTTGGAAATGGTTTTCAGGCTCAGTACTTGGCTCAAAAGATGCAGCCCTGCGGTCTCTCAAGATAGCAGGTGGTTAAGTAGAAATTCGCCGCTCGTCTGACCCAGCAGGAGCAAACGTATGACAACAATTTCTGCAGAACCAGCTTTTCATTGAAGAGCAGCCAGGCACATTCTGCCAAGTTTTACTTGTAAATGGGGTTGGAAACGCTTTTCAGGCTCAGTACTGGGCTCAAAACATGCAGCCCTGAGGTCTCTCATGATAGCCGGTGGGTAAGTAGAAATTCGCCCTAGGCTGACCCGGCAGGAGCAAACGTATGCCAAAAATGTACGCAGAACCAGCTTTTCAGTGATGAGCAGCCTGGGACATTTTAGCAAGTTTTACTTGTAAGTGGGGTTGGAAATGCTTTTCAGGCTCAGTACTGGGCTCAAAAGATGCAGTCCTGAATTCTCTCTTGATAGGAGGTGGGTAAGTAGAAATTCGCCGCTCGGCTGACCCAGCAGGAGCAAACGTATTCCAAAAATGTACGCAGAACCAGCTATTCAGTGAAGAGCAGCCAGGCACATTTTAGCAAGTTTTACTTGTAAGTGGGGTTGGAAATGCTTTTCAGGCTCAGTACTGGGCTCAAAAGATGCAGCCCTGAGGTCTCTCATGATAGCAGGTGTGTATGTAGAAATTCGCCGCTCGGCTGACCCAGCAGGAGCAAACGTAAGCCAAAAATGAACGCAGAACCAGCTATTCAGTGAAGAGCAGCCAGGCACATTTTAGCAAGTTTTACTTGTAAGTGGGGTTGGAAATGCTTTTCAGGCTCAGTACTGGGCTCAAAAGATGCAGCCCTGAGGTCTCTCATGATAGCAGGTGAGTATGTAGAAATTCACCGCTCGGCTGACACGGCAGGAGCAAACGTATGCCAAAAATGTACGCAGAACCAGCTTTTCATGAAGAGCAGCCAGGGACATTCTAGCAAGTTTTACTTGTAAGTGGGGTTGGAAACGCTTTTCAGGCTCAGTACTGGGCTCAAAAGATGCAGCCCTGATCTCTCAAGATAGCAGGTGGTTAAGTAGAAATTCGCTGCTCGGCTGACCCAGCAGGAGCAAACGTATGCCAAAAATGTACGCAGAACCAGCTTTTCAGTGAAGAGAAGCCAGGCACATTCTAGCAAGTTTTACTTGTAAGTGGGGTTGGAAAGGCTTTTCAGGCTCAGTACTGGGCTCAAAACATGCAGCCCTGAGGTCTCTCATGATAGGAGGTGGGTAAGTAGAAATTCGCCGCTCGGCTGACCCAGCAGGAGCAAACGTAAGCCAAAAATGAACGCAGAACCAGTTTTTCAGTGAAGAACAGCCAGGCACATTCTAGCAAGTTTTACTTGTAAGTGGGGTTGGAAAGGCTTTTCAGGCTCAGTACTGGGCTCAAAACATGCAGCCCTGAGGTCTCTCATGATAGCAGGTGGGTAAGTAGAAATTCGACGCTCGGCTGACCCAGCAGGAGCAAACGTATGCCAAAAATGTACGCAGAACCAGCTTTTCAGTGAAGAGCAGCATCGCACATTCTAGCAAGTTTTACTTGTAAGTGGGGTTGGAAATGCTTTTCAGGATCAGTACTTGGCTCAAAAGATGCAGCCCTGATGTCTCTCAAGATAGCAGGTGGTTAAGTAGAAATTCGCCGCTCGTCTGACCCAGCAGGAGCAAACGTATGACAACAATTTCTGCAGAACCAGCTTTTCATTGAAGAGCAGCCAGGCACATTCTGCCAAGTTTTACTTGTAAATGGGGTTGGAAACGCTTTTCAGGCTCAGTACTGGGCTCAAAACATGCAGCCCTGAGGTCTCTCATGATAGCCGGTGGGTAAGTAGAAATTCGCCGCTAGGCTGACCCGGCAGGAGCAAACGTATGCCAAAAATGTACGCAGAACCAGCTTTTCAGTGATGAGCAGCCTGGGACATTTTAGCAAGTTTTACTTGTAAGTGGGGTGGAAATGCTTTTCAGGCTCAGTACTGGGCTCAAAAGATGCAGTCCTGAATTCTCTCTTGATAGGAGGTGGGTAAGTAGAAATTCGCCGCTCGGCTGACCCAGCAGGAGCAAACGTATTCCAAAAATGTACGCAGAACCAGCTATTCAGTGAAGAGCAGCCAGGCACATTTTAGCAAGTTTTACTTGTAAGTGGGGTTGGAAACGCTTTTCAGGCTCAGTACTGGGCTCAAAAGATGCAGCCCTGAGGTCTCTCATGATAGCCGGTGGGTAAGTAGAAATTCGACGCTTGGCTGGAGGAGCAAACGTATGCCAAAAATGTACGCAGAGCCAGCTTTTCAGTGAAGAGCAGCCAGGCACATTCTAGCAAGTTTTACTTGTAAGTGGGGTTGGAAACGCTTTTCAGGCTCAGTACTGGGCTCAAAACATGCAGTCCTGAATTCTCTCATGATAGGAGGTGGGTAAGTAGAAATTCGACGCTCGGCTGACCCAGCAGGAGCAAACGTATGCCAAAAATGTACGCAGAACCAGCTTTTCAGTGAAGAGCAGCATCGCACATTCTAGCAAGTTTTACTTGTAAGTGGGGTTGGAAATGCTTTTCAGGATCAGTACTTGGCTCAAAAGATGCAGCCCTGATGTCTCTCAAGATAGCAGGTGGTTAAGTAGAAATTCGCCGTTCGGCTGACCCGGCAGGAGCAAACGTATGCCAAAAATGTACACAGAATGAGCTTTTCAGTGAAGAGCAGCCAGGCACATTCTAGCAAGTTTTACTTGTAAGTGGGGTTGGAAAGGCTTTTCAGGCTCAGTACTGGGCTCAAAAGATGCAGTCCTGAATTCTCTCTTGATAGGAGGTGGGTAAGTAGAAATTTGACGCTCGGCTGACCCAGCAGGAGCAAACGTATGCCAAAAATGAACGCAGAACCAGCTTTTCAGTGAAGAGCAGCCAGGCACATTTTAGCAAGGTTTACTGGGGTTGGAATTGCTTTTCAGGCTTAGTACTGGGCTCAAAATATGCAGCCCTGAGGTCTCTCAAGATAGCAGGTGGTTAAGTAGAAATTCGCCGCTCGGCTGACCCGGCAGGAGCAAACGTATCCCAAAAATGTACGCAGAATTAGCTTTTCAGTGAAGAGCAGCCAGGTACATTCTAGCAAGTTTTACTTGTAAGTGGGGTTGGAAAGGCTTTTCAGGCTCAGTACTGGGCTCAAAAGATGCAGTCCTGAATTCTCTCTTGATAGGAGGTGGGTAAGTAGAAATTTGACGCTCGGCTGACCCAGCAGGAGCAAACGTATGCCAAAAATGAACGCAGAACCAGCTTTTCAGTGAAGAGCAGCCAGGCACATTTTAGCAAGGTTTACTTGTAAGTGGGGTTGGAATTGCTTTTCAGGCTTAGTACTGGGCTCAAAATATGCAGCCCTGAGGTCTCTCAAGATAGCAGGTGGTTAAGTAGAAATTCGCCGCTCGGCTGACCCGGCAGGAGCAAACGTATCCCAAAAATGTACGCAGAATTAGCTTTTCAGTGAAGAGCAGCCAGGTACATTCTAGCAACTTTTACTTGTAAGTGGGATTGGAAACGCTTTTCAGGCTCACTACTGGGCTCAAAAGATGCAGCCCTGATCTCTCAAGATAGCAGGTGGTTAAGTAGAAATTCGCCGCTCGGCTGACCCAGCAGGAGCAAACGTATGCCAAAAATGTACGCAGAATCAGCTTTTCAGTGAAGAGCAGCCTGGCACATTCTAGCAAGTTTTACTTGTAAGTGGGGTTGGAAATGGTTTTCAGGCTCAGTACTTGGCTCAAAAGATGCAGCCCTGCGGTCTCTCAAGATAGCAGGTGGTTAAGTAGAAATTCGCCGCTCGTCTGACCCAGCAGGAGCAAACGTATGACAACAATTTCTGCAGAACCAGCTTTTCATTGAAGAGCAGCCAGGCACATTCTGCCAAGTTTTACTTGTAAATGGGGTTGGAAACGCTTTTCAGGCTCAGTACTGGGCTCAAAACATGCAGCCCTGAGGTCTCTCATGATAGCCGGTGGGTAAGTAGAAATTCGCCCTAGGCTGACCCGGCAGGAGCAAACGTATGCCAAAAATGTACGCAGAACCAGCTTTTCAGTGATGAGCAGCCTGGGACATTTTAGCAAGTTTTACTTGTAAGTGGGGTTGGAAATGCTTTTCAGGCTCAGTACTGGGCTCAAAAGATGCAGTCCTGAATTCTCTCTTGATAGGAGGTGGGTAAGTAGAAATTCGCCGCTCGGCTGACCCAGCAGGAGCAAACGTATTCCAAAAATGTACGCAGAACCAGCTATTCAGTGAAGAGCAGCCAGGCACATTTTAGCAAGTTTTACTTGTAAGTGGGGTTGGAAATGCTTTTCAGGCTCAGTACTGGGCTCAAAAGATGCAGCCCTGAGGTCTCTCATGATAGCAGGTGTGTATGTAGAAATTCGCCGCTCGGCTGACCCAGCAGGAGCAAACGTAAGCCAAAAATGAACGCAGAACCAGCTATTCAGTGAAGAGCAGCCAGGCACATTTTAGCAAGTTTTACTTGTAAGTGGGGTTGTTAATGCTTTTCAGGCTCAGTACTGGGCTCAAAAGATGCAGCCCTGAGGTCTCTCATGATAGCAGGTGAGTATGTAGAAATTCACCGCTCGGCTGACACGGCAGGAGCAAACGTATGCCAAAAATGTACGCAGAACCAGCTTTTCATGAAGAGCAGCCAGGGACATTCTAGCAAGTTTTACTTGTAAGTGGGGTTGGAAACGCTTTTCAGGCTCAGTACTGGGCTCAAAAGATGCAGCCCTGATCTCTCAAGATAGCAGGTGGTTAAGTAGAAATTCGCTGCTCGGCTGACCCAGCAGGAGCAAACGTATGCCAAAAATGTACGCAGAACCAGCTTTTCAGTGAAGAGAAGCCAGGCACATTCTAGCAAGTTTTACTTGTAAGTGGGGTTGGAAAGGCTTTTCAGGCTCAGTACTGGGCTCAAAACATGCAGCCCTGAGGTCTCTCATGATAGGAGGTGGGTAAGTAGAAATTCGCCGCTCGGCTGACCCAGCAGGAGCAAACGTAAGCCAAAAATGAACGCAGAACCAGTTTTTCAGTGAAGAACAGCCAGGCACATTCTAGCAAGTTTTACTTGTAAGTGGGGTTGGAAAGGCTTTTCAGGCTCAGTACTGGGCTCAAAACATGCAGCCCTGAGGTCTCTCATGATAGCAGGTGGGTAAGTAGAAATTCGACGCTCGGCTGACCCAGCAGGAGCAAACGTATGCCAAAAATGTACGCAGAACCAGCTTTTCAGTGAAGAGCAGCATCGCACATTCTAGCAAGTTTTACTTGTAAGTGGGGTTGGAAATGCTTTTCAGGATCAGTACTTGGCTCAAAAGATGCAGCCCTGATGTCTCTCAAGATAGCAGGTGGTTAAGTAGAAATTCGCCGCTCGTCTGACCCAGCAGGAGCAAACACATGACAACAATTTCTGCAGAACCAGCTTTTCATTGAAGAGCAGCCAGGCACATTCTGCCAAGTTTTACTTGTAAGTGGGGTTGGAAATGCTTTTCAGGCTCAGTACTGGGCTCAAAAGATGCAGTCCTGAATTCTCTCTTGATAGGAGGTGGGTAAGTAGAAATTCGCCGCTCGGCTGACCCAGCAGGAGCAAACGTATTCCAAAAATGTACGCAGAACCAGCTATTCAGTGAAGAGCAGCCAGGCACATTTTAGCAAGTTTTACTTGTAAGTGGGGTTGGAAACGCTTTTCAGGCTCAGTACTGGGCTCAAAAGATGCAGCCCTGAGGTCTCTCAAGATAGCAGGTGGTTAAGTAGAAATTCGCTGCTCGGCTGACCCGGCATGAGCAAACGTATGCCAAAAATGTACGCAGAACCAGCTTTTCAGTGAAAAGAAGCCAGGCACATTCTAGCAAGTTTTACTTGTAAGTGGGGTTGGAAAGGCTTTTCAGGCTCAGTACTGGCCTCAAAACATGCAGCCCTGAGGTCTCTCATGATAGCCGGTGGGTAAGTAGAAATTCGACGCTTGGCTGATCCAGCAGGAGCAAACGTATGCCAAAAATGTACGCAGAGCCAGCTTTTCCGTGAAGAGCAGCCAGGCACATTCTAGCAAGTTTTACTTGTAAGTGGGGTTGGAAACGCTTTTCAGGCTCAGTACTGGGCTCAAAACATGCAGTCCTGAATTCTCTCATGATAGGAGGTGGGTAAGTAGAAATTCGACGCTCTGCTGACCCAGCAGGAGCAAAGGTATGCTAAAATTGTACGCAGAACCAGCTTTTCAGTGAAGAGCAGGCTGGCACATTCTAGCAAGTTTTACTTGTAAGTGGGGTTGGAAACGCTTTTCAGGCTCAGTACTGGGCTCAAAACATGCAGTCCTGAATTCTCTCATGATAGGAGGTGGGTAAGTAGAAATTCGACGCTCTGCTGACCCAGCAGGAGCAAAGGTATGCTAAAATTGTACGCAGAACCAGCTTTTCAGTGAAGAGCAGGCTGGCACATTCTAGCAAGTTTTACTTGTAAGTGGGGTTGGAAACGCTTTTCAGGCTCAGTACTTGGCTCAAAAGATGCAGCCCTGCGGTCTCTCAAAATAGCAGGTGGTTAAGTAGAAATTCGCCGCTCGTCTGACCCAGCAGGAGCAAACGTATGACAACAATTTCTGCAGAACCAGCTTTTCATTGAAGAGCAGCCAGGCACATTCTGCCAAGTTGTACTTGTAAATGGGGTTGGAAACGCTTTTCAGGCTCAGTACTGGGCTCAAAACATGCAGCCCTGAGGTCTCTCATTATAGCCGGTGGGTAAGTAGAAATTCGCCGCTAGGCTGACCCGGCAGTAGCAAACGTATGCCAAAAATGTACGCAGAACCAGCTTTTCAGTGATGAGCAGCCTGGGACATTTTAGCAAGTTTTACTTGTAAGTGGGGTTGGAAATGCTTTTCAGGCTCAGTACTGGGCTCAAAAGATGCAGTCCTGAATTCTCTCTTGATAGGAGGTGGGTAAGTCGAAATTCGCCGCTCGGCTGACCCAGCAGGAGCAAACGTATTCCAAAAATGTACGCAGAACCAGCTATTCAGTGAAGAGCAGCCAGGCACATTTTAGCAAGTTTTATTGTAAGTGGGGTTGGAAATGCTTTTCAGGCTCAGTACTGGGCTCAAAAGATGCAGCCCTGAGGTCTCTCATGATAGCAGGTGGGTATGTAGAAATTCGCTGCTCGGCTGACCCGGCAGGAGCAAACGTATGCCAAAAATGTACGCAGAACCAGCTTTTCAGTGAAGAGAAGCCAGGCACATTCTAGCAAGTTTTACTTGTAAGTGGGGTTGGAAAGGCTTTTCAGGCTCAGTACTGGGCTCAAAACATGCAGCCCTGAGGTCTCTCATGATAGGAGGTGGGTAAGTAGAAATTAGCCGCTCGGCTGACCCAGCAGGAGCAAACGTAAGCCAAAAATGAACGCAGAACCAGTTTTTCAGTGAAGAACAGCCAGGCACATTCTAGCAAGTTTTACTTGCAAATGGGGTTGGAAACACTTTTCAGGCTTAGTACTGGGCTCAAAACATGCAGCCCTGAGGTCTCTCAAGATAGCAGGTGGTTAAGTAGAAATTCGCCGCTCGGCTGACCCAGCAGGAGCAAACGTATGCCAAAAATGTACGCAGAACCAGCTTTTCAGTGAAGAGCAGCATCGCACATTCTAGCAAGTTTTACTTGTAAGTGGGGTTGGAAATGCTTTTCAGGATCAGTACTTGGCTCAAAAGATGCAGCCCTGATGTCTCTCAAGATAGCAGGTGGTTAAGTAGAAATTCGCCGCTCGTCTGACCCAGCAGGAGCAAACGTATGACAACAATTTCTGCAGAACCAGCTTTTCATTGAAGAGCAGCCAGGCACATTCTGCCAAGTTTTACTTGTAAATGGGGTTGGAAACGCTTTTCAGGCTCAGTACTGGGCTCAAAACATGCAGCCCTGAGGTCTCTCATGATAGCCGGTGGGTAAGTAGAAATTCGCCGCTAGGCTGACCCGGCAGGAGCAAACGTATGCCAAAAATGTACGCAGAACCAGCTTTTCAGTGATGAGCAGCCTGGGACATTTTAGCAAGTTTTACTTGTAAGTGGGGTTGGAAATGCTTTTCAGGCTCAGTACTGGGCTCAAAAGATGCAGTCCTGAATTCTCTCTTGATAGGAGGTGGGTAAGTAGAAATTCGCCGCTCGGCTGACCCAGCAGGAGCAAACGTATTCCAAAAATGTACGCAGAACCAGCTATTCAGTGAAGAGCAGCCAGGCACATTCTAGCAAGTTTTACTTGTAAGTGGGGTTGGAAACGCTTTTCAGGCTCAGTACTGGGCTCAAAACATGCAGCCCTGATCTCTCAAGATAGCAGGTGGGTAAGTAGAAATTCGCCGCTCGGCTGACCCAGCAGGAGCAAACGTAAGCCAAAAATGAACGCAGAACCAGTTTTTCAGTGAAGAACAGCCAGGCACATTCTAGCAAGTTTTACTTGTAAGTGGGGTTGGAAAGGCTTTTCAGGCCCAGTACTGGGCTCAAAACATGCAGCCCTGAGGTCTCTCATGATAGCAGGTGGGTAAGTAGAAATTCGACGCTCGGCTGACCCAGCAGGAGCAAACGTATGCCAAAAATGTACGCAGAACCAGCTTTTCAGTGAAGAGCAGCATCGCACATTCTAGCAAGTTTTACTTGTAAGTGGGGTTGGAAATGCTTTTCAGGATCAGTACTTGGCTCAAAAGATGCAGCCCTGATGTCTCTCAAGATAGCAGGTGGTTAAGTAGAAATTCGCCGCTCGTCTGACCCAGCAGGAGCAAACGTATGACAACAATTTCTGCAGAACCAGCTTTTCATTGAAGAGCAGCCAGGCACATTCTGCCAAGTTTTACTTGTAAATGGGGTTGGAAACGCTTTTCAGGCTCAGTACTGGGCTCAAAACATGCAGCCCTGAGGTCTCTCATGATAGCCGGTGGGTAAGTAGAAATTCGCCGCTAGGCTGACCCGGCAGGAGCAAACGTATGCCAAAAATGTACGCAGAACCAGCTTTTCAGTGATGAGCAGCCTGGGACATTTTAGCAAGTTTTACTTGTAAGTGGGGTTGGAAACGCTTTTCAGGCTCAGTACTGGGCTCAAAAGATGCAGCCCTGAGGTCTCTCATGATAGCCGGTGGGTAAGTAGAAATTCGACGCTTGGCTGGAGGAGCAAACGTATGCCAAAAATGTACGCAGAGCCAGCTTTTCAGTGAAGAGCAGCCAGGCACATTCTAGCAAGTTTTACTTGTAAGTGGGGTTGGAAACGCTTTTCAGGCTCAGTACTGGGCTCAAAACATGCAGTCCTGAATTCTCTCATGATAGGAGGTGGGTAAGTAGAAATTCGACGCTCGGCTGACCCAGCAGGAGCAAACGTATGCCAAAAATGTACGCAGAACCAGCTTTTCAGTGAAGAGCAGCATCGCACATTCTAGCAAGTTTTACTTGTAAGTGGGGTTGGAAATGCTTTTCAGGATCAGTACTTGGCTCAAAAGATGCAGCCCTGATGTCTCTCAAGATAGCAGGTGGTTAAGTAGAAATTTGCCGTTCGGCTGACCCGGCAGGAGCAAACGTATGCCAAAAATGTACACAGAATGAGCTTTTCAGTGAAGAGCAGCCAGGCACATTCTAGCAAGTTTTACTTGTAAGTGGGGTTGGAAAGGCTTTTCAGGCCCAGTACTGGGCTCAAAAGATGCAGTCCTGAATTCTCTCTTGATAGGAGGTGGGTAAGTAGAAATTTGACGCTCGGCTGACCCAGCAGGAGCAAACGTATGCCAAAAATGTACGCAGAACCAGTTTTTCATTGAAGAGCAGCCAGGCACATTCTGCCAAGTTTTACTTGTAAATGGGGTTGGAAACGCTTTTCAGGCTCAGTACTGGGCTCAAAACATGCAGCCCTGAGGTCTCTCATGATAGCCGGTGGGTAAGTAGAAATTCGCCGCTAGGCTGACCCGGCAGGAGCAAACGTATGCCAAAAATGTACGCAGAACCAGCTTTTCAGTGATGAGCAGCCTGGGACATTTTAGCAAGTTTTACTTGTAAGTGGGGTTGGAAATGCTTTTCAGGCTCAGTACTGGGCTCAAAAGATGCAGTCCTGAATTCTCTCTGGATAGGAGGTGGGTAAGTAGAAATTCGCCGCTCGGCTGACCCAGCAGGAGCAAACGTATTCCAAAAATGTACGCAGAACCAGCTATTCAGTGAAGAGCAGCCAGGCACATTTTAGCAAGTTTTACTTGTAAGTGGGGTTGGAAACGCTTTTCAGGCTCAGTACTGGGCTCAAAAGATGCAGCCCTGGTCTCTCAAGATAGCAGGTGGTTAAGTAGAAATTCGCTGCTCGGCTGACCCGGCATGAGCAAACGTATGCCAAAAATGTACGCAGAACCAGCTTTTCAGTGAAAAGAAGCCAGGCACATTCTAGCAAGTTTTACTTGTAAGTGGGGTTGGAAAGGCTTTTCAGGCTCAGTACTGGCCTCAAAACATGCAGCCCTGAGGTCTCTCATGATAGCCGGTGGGTAAGTAGAAATTCGCCGCTCGGCTGACCCAGCAGGAGCAAACGTATTCCAAAAATGTACGCAGAACCAGCTATTCAGTGAAGAGCAGCCAGGCACATTTTAGCAAGTTTTACTTGTAAGTGGGGTTGGAAATGCTTTTCAGGCTCAGTACTGGGCTCAAAAGATGCAGCCCTGAGGTCTCTCATGATAGCAGGTGGGTATGTAGAAATTCGCTGCTCGGCTGACCCGGCAGGAGCAAACGTATGCCAAAAATGTACGCAGAACCAGCTTTTCAGTGAAGAGAAGCCAGGCACATTCTAGCAAGTTTTACTTGTAAGTGGGGTTGGAAAGGCTTTTCAGGCTCAGTACTGGGCTCAAAACATGCAGCCCTGAGGTCTCTCATGATAGGAGGTGGGTAAGTAGAAATTAGCCGCTCGGCTGACCCAGCAGGAGCAAACGTAAGCCAAAAATGAACGCAGAACCAGTTTTTCAGTGAAGAACAGCCAGGCACATTCTAGCAAGTTTTACTTGCAAATGGGGTTGGAAACACTTTTCAGGCTTAGTACTGGGCTCAAAACATGCAGCCCTGAGGTCTCTCAAGATAGCAGGTGGTTAAGTAGAAATTCGCCGCTCGGCTGACCCGGCAGGAGCAAACATATGCCAAAATTGTACGCAGAATGAACTTTTCAGTGAAGAGCAGCCAGGCACATTATAGCAAGTTTTACTTGTAAGTGGGGTTGGAAACGCTTTTCATGCTCAGTACTTGGCTCAAAGGATGCAGCTCTGAGGTCTCTCAAGATAGCAGGTGGTTAAGTAGAAATTTGCCGCTTGGCTGACCCAGCAGGAGCAAACGTATGCCAAAAATGTACACAGAACCAGCTTTTCAGTGAAGAGCAGCCAGGCACATTCTAGCAAGTTTTACTTGTAAGTGGGGTTGGAAACGCTTTTCAGGCTCAGTACTGGCCCCAAAACATGCAGCCCTGAGGTCTCTCATGATAGCCGGTGGGTAAGTAGAAATTCGACGCTTGGCTGACCCAGCAGGAGCAAACGTATGCTAAAATTGTACGCAGAACCAGCTTTTCAGTGAAGAGCAGGCTGGCACATTCTAGCAAGTTTTACTTGTAAGTGGAGTTGGAAACGCTTTTCAGGCTCAGTACTTGGCTCAAAAGATGCAGCCCTGCGGTCTCTCAAGATAGCAGGTGGTTAAGTAGAAATTCGCCGCTCGTCTGACCCAGCAGGAGCAAACGTATGACAACAATTTCTGCAGAACCAGCTTTTCATTGAAGAGCAGCCAGGCACATTCTGCCAAGTTTTACTTGTAAATGGGGTTGGAAACGCTTTTCAGGCTCAGTACTGGGCTCAAAACATGCAGCCCTGAGGTCTCTCATGATAGCCGGTGGGTAAGTAGAAATTCGCCGCTAGGCTGACCCGGCAGGAGCAAACGTATGCCAAAAATGTACGCAGAACCAGCTTTTCAGTGATGAGCAGCCTGGGACATTTTAGCAAGTTTTACTTGTAAGTGGGGTTGGAAATGCTTTTCAGGCTCAGTACTGGGCTCAAAAGATGCAGTCCTGAATTCTCTCTTGATAGGAGGTGGGTAAGTAGAAATTCGCCGCTCGGCTGACCCAGCAGGAGCAAACGTATTCCAAAAATGTACGCAGAACCAGCTATTCAGTGAAGAGCAGCCAGGCACATTCTAGCAAGTTTTACTTGTAAGTGGGGTTGGAAACGCTTTTCAGGCTCAGTACTGGGCTCAAAAGATGCAGCCCTGATCTCTCAAGATAGCAGGTGGTTAAGTAGAAATTCGCTGCTCGGCTGACCCAGCAGGAGCAAACGTATGCCAAAAATGTACGCAGAACCAGCTTTTCAGTGAAGAGAAGCCAGGCACATTCTAGCAAGTTTTACTTGTAAGTGGGGTTGGAAAGGCTTTTCAGGCTAAGTACTGGGCTCAAAACATGCAGCCCTGAGGTCTCTCATGATAGGAGGTGGGTAAGTAGAAATTCGCCGCTCGGCTGACCCAGCAGGAGCAAACGTAAGCCAAAAATGAACGCAGAACCAGTTTTTCAGTGAAGAACAGCCAGGCACATTCTAGCAAGTTTTACTTGTAAGTGGGGTTGGAAAGGCTTTTCAGGCTCAGTACTGGGCTCAAAACATGCAGCCCTGAGGTCTCTCATGATAGCAGGTGGGTAAGTAGAAATTCGACGCTCGGCTGACCCAGCAGGAGCAAACGTATGCCAAAAATGTACGCAGAACCAGCTTTTCAGTGAAGAGCAGCATCGCACATTCTAGCAAGTTTTACTTGTAAGTGGGGTTGGAAATGCTTTTCAGGATCAGTACTTGGCTCAAAAGATGCAGCCCTGATGTCTCTCAAGATAGCAGGTGGTTAAGTAGAAATTCGCCGCTCGTCTGACCCAGCAGGAGCAAACGTATGACAACAATTTCTGCAGAACCAGCTTTTCATTGAAGAGCAGCCAGGCACATTCTGCCAAGTTTTACTTGTAAATGGGGTTGGAAATGCTTTTCAGGCTCAGTACTGGGCTCAAAACATGCAGCCCTGAGGTCTCTCATGATAGCCGGTGGGTAAGTAGAAATTCGCCGCTAGGCTGACCCGGCAGGAGCAAACGTATGCCAAAAATGTACGCAGAACCAGCTTTTCAGTGATGAGCAGCCAGGCACATTTTAGCAAGTTTTACTTGTAAGTGGGGTTGGAAACGCTTTTCAGGCTCAGTACTGGGCTCAAAAGATGCAGCCCTGAGGTCTCTCATGATAGCCGGTGGGTAAGTAGAAATTCGACGCTTGGCTGGAGGAGCAAACGTATGCCAAAAATGTACGCAGAGCCAGCTTTTCAGTGAAGAGCAGCCAGGCACATTCTAGCAAGTTTTACTTGTAAGTGGGGTTGGAAACGCTTTTCAGGCTCAGTACTGGGCTCAAAACATGCAGTCCTGAATTCTCCATGATAGGAGGTGGGTAAGTAGAAATTCGACGCTCGGCTGACCCAGCAGGAGCAAACGTATGCCAAAAATGTACGCAGAACCAGCTTTTCAGTGAAGAGCAGCATCGCACATTCTAGCAAGTTTTACTTGTAAGTGGGGTTGGAAATGCTTTTCAGGATCAGTACTTGGCTCAAAAGATGCAGCCCTGATGTCTCTCAAGATAGCAGGTGGTTAAGTAGAAATTCGCCGTTCGGCTGACCCGGCAGGAGCAAACGTATGCCAAAAATGTACACAGAATGAGCTTTTCAGTGAAGAGCAGCCAGGCACATTCTAGCAAGTTTTACTTGTAAGTGGGGTTGGAAAGGCTTTTCAGGCTCAGTACTGGGCTCAAAAGATGCAGTCCTGAATTCTCTCTTGATAGGAGGTGGGTAAGTAGAAATTTGACGCTCGGCTGACCCAGCAGGAGCAAACGTATGCCAAAAATGAACGCAGAACCAGCTTTTCAGTGAAGAGCAGCCAGGCACATTTTAGCAAGGTTTACTTGTAAGTGGGGTTGGAATTGCTTTTCAGGCTTAGTACTGGGCTCAAAATATGCAGCCCTGAGGTCTCTCAAGATAGCAGGTGGTTAAGTAGAAATTCGCCGCTCGGCTGACCCGGCAGGAGCAAACGTATCCCAAAAATGTACGCAGAATTAGCTTTTCAGTGAAGAGCAGCCAGGTACATTCTAGCAAGTTTTACTTGTAAGTGGGGTTGGAAAGGCTTTTCAGGCTCAGTACTGGGCTCAAAAGATGCAGTCCTGAATTCTCTCTTGATAGGAGGTGGGTAAGTAGAAATTTGACGCTCGGCTGACCCAGCAGGAGCAAACGTATGCCAAAAATGAACGCAGAACCAGCTTTTCAGTGAAGAGCAGCCAGGCACATTTTAGCAAGGTTTACTTGTAAGTGGGGTTGGAATTGCTTTTCAGGCTTAGTACTGGGCTCAAAATATGCAGCCCTGAGGTCTCTCAAGATAGCAGGTGGTTAAGTAGAAATTCGCCGCTCGGCTGACCCGGCAGGAGCAAACGTATCCCAAAAATGTACGCAGAATTAGCTTTTCAGTGAAGAGCAGCCAGGTACATTCTAGCAACTTTTACTTGTAAGTGGGATTGGAAACGCTTTTCAGGCTCACTACTGGGCTCAAAAGATGCAGCCCTGATCTCTCAAGATAGCAGGTGGTTAAGTAGAAATTCGCCGCTCGGCTGACCCAGCAGGAGCAAACGTATGCCAAAAATGTACGCAGAATCAGCTTTTCAGTGAAGAGCAGCCTGGCACATTCTAGCAAGTTTTACTTGTAAGTGGGGTTGGAAATGGTTTTCAGGCTCAGTACTTGGCTCAAAAGATGCAGCCCTGCGGTCTCTCAAGATAGCAGGTGGTTAAGTAGAAATTCGCCGCTCGTCTGACCCAGCAGGAGCAAACGTATGACAACAATTTCTGCAGAACCAGCTTTTCATTGAAGAGCAGCCAGGCACATTCTGCCAAGTTTTACTTGTAAATGGGGTTGGAAACGCTTTTCAGGCTCAGTACTGGCCTCAAAACATGCAGCCCTGAGGTCTCTCATGATAGCCGGTGGGTAAGTAGAAATTCGACGCTTGGCTGACCCAGCAGGAGCAAACGTATGCCAAAAATGTACGCAGAGCCAGCTTTTCAGTGAAGAGCAGCCAGGCACATTCTAGCAAGTTTTACTTGTAAGTGGGGTTGGAAACGCTTTTCAGGCTCAGTACTGGGCTCAAAACATGCAGTCCTGAATTCTCTCATGATAGGAGGTGGGTAAGTAGAAATTCGACGCTCTGCTGACCCAGCAGGAGCAAACGTATGCTAAAATTGTACGCAGAACCAGCTTTTCAGTGAAGAGCAGGCTGGCACATTCTAGCAAGTTTTACTTGTAAGTGGGGTTGGAAACGCTTTTCAGGCTCAGTACTTGGCTCAAAAGATGCAGCCCTGCGGTCTCTCAAGATAGCAGGTGGTTAAGTAGAAATTCGCCGCTCGTCTGACCCAGCAGGAGCAAACGTATGACAACAATTTCTGCAGAACCAGCTTTTCATTGAAGAGCAGCCAGGCACATTCTGCCAAGTTTTACTTGTAAATGGGGTTGGAAACGCTTTTCAGGCTCAGTACTGGGCTCAAAACATGCAGCCCTGAGGTCTCTCATGATAGCCGGTGGGTAAGTAGAAATTCGCCGCTAGGCTGACCCGGCAGGAGCAAACGTATGCCAAAAATGTACGCAGAACCAGCTTTTCAGTGATGAGCAGCCTGGGACATTTTAGCAAGTTTTACTTGTAAGTGGGGTTGGAAATGCTTTTCAGGCTCAGTACTGGGCTCAAAAGATGCAGTCCTGAATTCTCTCTTGATAGGAGGTGGGTAAGTAGAAATTCGCCGCTCGGCTGACCCAGCAGGAGCAAACGTATTCCAAAAATGTACGCAGAACCAGCTATCAGTGAAGAGCAGCCAGGCACATTCTAGCAAGTTTTACTTGTAAGTGGGGTTGGAAACGCTTTTCAGGCTCAGTACTGGGCTCAAAAGATGCAGCCCTGATCTCTCAAGATAGCAGGTGGTTAAGTAGAAATTCGCTGCTCGGCTGACCCAGCAGGAGCAAACGTATGCCAAAAATGTACGCAGAACCAGCTTTTCAGTGAAGAGAAGCCAGGCACATTCTAGCAAGTTTTACTTGTAAGTGGGGTTGGAAAGGCTTTTCAGGCTCAGTACTGGGCTCAAAACATGCAGCCCTGAGGTCTCTCATGATAGGAGGTGGGTAAGTAGAAATTCGCCGCTCGGCTGACCCAGCAGGAGCAAACGTAAGCCAAAAATGAACGCAGAACCAGTTTTTCAGTGAAGAACAGCCAGGCACATTCTAGCAAGTTTTACTTGTAAGTGGGGTTGGAAAGGCTTTTCAGGCTCAGTACTGGGCTCAAAACATGCAGCCCTGAGGTCTCTCATGATAGCAGGTGGGTAAGTAGAAATTCGACGCTCGGCTGACCCAGCAGGAGCAAACGTATGCCAAAAATGTACGCAGAACCAGCTTTTCAGTGAAGAGCAGCATCGCACATTCTAGCAAGTTTTACTTGTAAGTGGGGTTGGAAATGCTTTTCAGGATCAGTACTTGGCTCAAAAGATGCAGCCCTGATGTCTCTCAAGATAGCAGGTGGTTAAGTAGAAATTCGCCGCTCGTCTGACCCAGCAGGAGCAAACGTATGACAACAATTTCTGCAGAACCAGCTTTTCATTGAAGAGCAGCCAGGCACATTCTGCCAAGTTTTACTTGTAAATGGGGTTGGAAACGCTTTTCAGGCTCAGTACTGGGCTCAAAACATGCAGCCCTGAGGTCTCTCATGATAGCCGGTGGGTAAGTAGAAATTCGCCGCTAGGCTGACCCGGCAGGAGCAAACGTATGCCAAAAATGTACGCAGAACCAGCTTTTCAGTGATGAGCAGCCTGGGACATTTTAGCAAGTTTTACTTGTAAGTGGGGTGGAAATGCTTTTCAGGCTCAGTACTGGGCTCAAAAGATGCAGTCCTGAATTCTCTCTTGATAGGAGGTGGGTAAGTAGAAATTCGCCGCTCGGCTGACCCAGCAGGAGCAAACGTATTCCAAAAATGTACGCAGAACCAGCTATTCAGTGAAGAGCAGCCAGGCACATTTTAGCAAGTTTTACTTGTAAGTGGGGTTGGAAACGCTTTTCAGGCTCAGTACTGGGCTCAAAAGATGCAGCCCTGAGGTCTCTCATGATAGCCGGTGGGTAAGTAGAAATTCGACGCTTGGCTGGAGGAGCAAACGTATGCCAAAAATGTACGCAGAGCCAGCTTTTCAGTGAAGAGCAGCCAGGCACATTCTAGCAAGTTTTACTTGTAAGTGGGGTTGGAAACGCTTTTCAGGCTCAGTACTGGGCTCAAAACATGCAGTCCTGAATTCTCTCATGATAGGAGGTGGGTAAGTAGAAATTCGACGCTCGGCTGACCCAGCAGGAGCAAACGTATGCCAAAAATGTACGCAGAACCAGCTTTTCAGTGAAGAGCAGCATCGCACATTCTAGCAAGTTTTACTTGTAAGTGGGGTTGGAAATGCTTTTCAGGATCAGTACTTGGCTCAAAAGATGCAGCCCTGATGTCTCTCAAGATAGCAGGTGGTTAAGTAGAAATTCGCCGTTCGGCTGACCCGGCAGGAGCAAACGTATGCCAAAAATGTACACAGAATGAGCTTTTCAGTGAAGAGCAGCCAGGCACATTCTAGCAAGTTTTACTTGTAAGTGGGGTTGGAAAGGCTTTTCAGGCTCAGTACTGGGCTCAAAAGATGCAGTCCTGAATTCTCTCTTGATAGGAGGTGGGTAAGTAGAAATTTGACGCTCGGCTGACCCAGCAGGAGCAAACGTATGCCAAAAATGAACGCAGAACCAGCTTTTCAGTGAAGAGCAGCCAGGCACATTTTAGCAAGGTTTACTTGTAAGTGGGGTTGGAATTGCTTTTCAGGCTTAGTACTGGGCTCAAAATATGCAGCCCTGAGGTCTCTCAAGATAGCAGGTGGTTAAGTAGAAATTCGCCGCTCGGCTGACCCGGCAGGAGCAAACGTATCCCAAAAATGTACGCAGAATTAGCTTTTCAGTGAAGAGCAGCCAGGTACATTCTAGCAAGTTTTACTTGTAAGTGGGGTTGGAAAGGCTTTTCAGGCTCAGTACTGGGCTCAAAAGATGCAGTCCTGAATTCTCTCTTGATAGGAGGTGGGTAAGTAGAAATTTGACGCTCGGCTGACCCAGCAGGAGCAAACGTATGCCAAAAATGAACGCAGAACCAGCTTTTCAGTGAAGAGCAGCCAGGCACATTTTAGCAAGGTTTACTTGTAAGTGGGGTTGGAATTGCTTTTCAGGCTTAGTACTGGGCTCAAAATATGCAGCCCTGAGGTCTCTCAAGATAGCAGGTGGTTAAGTAGAAATTCGCCGCTCGGCTGACCCGGCAGGAGCAAACGTATCCCAAAAATGTACGCAGAATTAGCTTTTCAGTGAAGAGCAGCCAGGTACATTCTAGCAACTTTTACTTGTAAGTGGGATTGGAAACGCTTTTCAGGCTCACTACTGGGCTCAAAAGATGCAGCCCTGATCTCTCAAGATAGCAGGTGGTTAAGTAGAAATTCGCCGCTCGGCTGACCCAGCAGGAGCAAACGTATGCCAAAAATGTACGCAGAATCAGCTTTTCAGTGAAGAGCAGCCTGGCACATTCTAGCAAGTTTTACTTGTAAGTGGGGTTGGAAATGGTTTTCAGGCTCAGTACTTGGCTCAAAAGATGCAGCCCTGCGGTCTCTCAAGATAGCAGGTGGTTAAGTAGAAATTCGCCGCTCGTCTGACCCAGCAGGAGCAAACGTATGACAACAATTTCTGCAGAACCAGCTTTTCATTGAAGAGCAGCCAGGCACATTCTGCCAAGTTTTACTTGTAAATGGGGTTGGAAACGCTTTTCAGGCTCAGTACTGGGCTCAAAACATGCAGCCCTGAGGTCTCTCATGATAGCCGGTGGGTAAGTAGAAATTCGCCCTAGGCTGACCCGGCAGGAGCAAACGTATGCCAAAAATGTACGCAGAACCAGCTTTTCAGTGATGAGCAGCCTGGGACATTTTAGCAAGTTTTACTTGTAAGTGGGGTTGGAAATGCTTTTCAGGCTCAGTACTGGGCTCAAAAGATGCAGTCCTGAATTCTCTCTTGATAGGAGGTGGGTAAGTAGAAATTCGCCGCTCGGCTGACCCAGCAGGAGCAAACGTATTCCAAAAATGTACGCAGAACCAGCTATTCAGTGAAGAGCAGCCAGGCACATTTTAGCAAGTTTTACTTGTAAGTGGGGTTGGAAATGCTTTTCAGGCTCAGTACTGGGCTCAAAAGATGCAGCCCTGAGGTCTCTCATGATAGCAGGTGTGTATGTAGAAATTCACCGCTCGGCTGACACGGCAGGAGCAAACGTATGCCAAAAATGTACGCAGAACCAGCTTTTCATGAAGAGCAGCAGCCAGGGACATTCTAGCAAGTTTTACTTGTAAGTGGGGTTGGAAACGCTTTTCAGGCTCAGTACTGGGCTCAAAAGATGCAGCCCTGATCTCTCAAGATAGCAGGTGGTTAAGTAGAAATTCGCTGCTCGGCTGACCCAGCAGGAGCAAACGTATGCCAAAAATGTACGCAGAACCAGCTTTTCAGTGAAGAGAAGCCAGGCACATTCTAGCAAGTTTTACTTGTAAGTGGGGTTGGAAAGGCTTTTCAGGCTCAGTACTGGGCTCAAAACATGCAGCCCTGAGGTCTCTCATGATAGGAGGTGGGTAAGTAGAAATTCGCCGCTCGGCTGACCCAGCAGGAGCAAACGTAAGCCAAAAATGAACGCAGAACCAGCTATTCAGTGAAGAGCAGCCAGGCACATTTTAGCAAGTTTTACTTGTAAGTGGGGTTGGAAATGCTTTTCAGGCTCAGTACTGGGCTCAAAAGATGCAGCCCTGATCTCTCAAGATAGCAGGTGAGTATGTAGAAATTCACCGCTCGGCTGACCCAGCAGGAGCAAACGTATGCCAAAAATGTACGCAGAACCAGCTTTTCAGTGAAGAGAAGCCAGGCACATTCTAGCAAGTTTTACTTGTAAGTGGGGTTGGAAAGGCTTTTCAGGCTCAGTACTGGGCTCAAAACATGCAGCCCTGAGGTCTCTCATGATAGGAGGTGGGTAAGTAGAAATTCGCCGCTCGGCTGACCCAGCAGGAGAAAACGTAAGCCAAAAATGAACGCAGAACCAGCTATTCAGTGAAGAGCAGCCAGGCACATTTTAGCAAGTTTTACTTGTAAGTGGGGTTGGAAATGCTTTTCAGGCTCAGTACTGGGCTCAAAAGATGCAGCCCTGAGGTCTCTCATGATAGCAGGTGAGTATGTAGAAATTCACCGCTCGGCTGACACGGCAGGAGCAAACGTATGCCAAAAATGTACGCAGAACCAGCTTTTCATGAAGAGCAGCCAGGGACATTCTAGCAAGTTTTACTTGTAAGTGGGGTTGGAAACGCTTTTCAGGCTCAGTACTGGGCTCAAAAGATGCAGCCCTGATGTCTCTCAAGATAGCAGGTGGTTAAGTAGAAATTCGCCGCTCGTCTGACCCAGCAGGAGCAAACACATGACAACAATTTCTGCAGAACCAGCTTTTCATTGAAGAGCAGCCAGGCACATTCTGCCAAGTTTTACTTGTAAATGGGGTTGGAAACGCTTTTCAGGCTCAGTACTGGGCTCAAAACATGCAGCCCTGAGGTCTCTCATGATAGCCGGTGGGTAAGTAGAAATTCGCCGCTAGGCTGACCCGGCAGGAGCAAACGTATGCCAAAAATGTACGCAGAACCAGCTTTTCAGTGATGAGCAGCCTGGGACATTTTAGCAAGTTTTACTTGTAAGTGGGGTGGAAATGCTTTTCAGGCTCAGTACTGGGCTCAAAAGATGCAGTCCTGAATTCTCTCTTGATAGGAGGTGGGTAAGTAGAAATTCGCCGCTCGGCTGACCCAGCAGGAGCAAACGTATTCCAAAAATGTACGCAGAACCAGCTATTCAGTGAAGAGCAGCCAGGCACATTTTAGCAAGTTTTACTTGTAAGTGGGGTTGGAAACGCTTTTCGGCTCAGTACTGGGCTCAAAAGATGCAGCCCTGAGGTCTCTCATGATAGCCGGTGGGTAAGTAGAAATTCGACGCTTGGCTGGAGGAGCAAACGTATGCCAAAAATGTACGCAGAGCCAGCTTTTCAGTGAAGAGCAGCCAGGCACATTCTAGCAAGTTTTACTTGTAAGTGGGGTTGGAAACGCTTTTCAGGCTCAGTACTGGGCTCAAAACATGCAGTCCTGAATTCTCTCATGATAGGAGGTGGGTAAGTAGAAATTCGACGCTCGGCTGACCCAGCAGGAGCAAACGTATGCCAAAAATGTACGCAGAACCAGCTTTTCAGTGAAGAGCAGCATCGCACATTCTAGCAAGTTTTACTTGTAAGTGGGGTTGGAAATGCTTTTCAGGATCAGTACTTGGCTCAAAAGATGCAGCCCTGCGGTCTCTCAAGATAGCAGGTGGTTAAGTAGAAATTCGCCGCTCGTCTGACCCAGCAGGAGCAAACGTATGACAACAATTTCTGCAGAACCAGCTTTTCAGTGAAGAGCAGCCAGGCACATTTTAGCAAGTTTTACTTGTAAGTGGGGTTGGAAATGCTTTTCAGGCTCAGTACTGGGCTCAAAAGATGCAGCCCTGAATTCTCTCTTGATAGGAGGTGGGTAAGTAGAAATTCGCCGCTCGGCTGACCCAGCAGGAGCAAACGTATTCCAAAAATGTACGCAGAACCAGCTATTCAGTGAAGAGCAGCCAGGCACATTTTAGCAAGTTTTACTGGGGTTGGAAATGCTTTTCAGGCTCAGTACTGGGCTCAAAAGATGCAGCCCTGAGGTCTCTCATGATAGCAGGTGTGTATGTAGAAATTCACCGCTCGGCTGACACGGCAGGAGCAAACGTATGCCAAAAATGTACGCAGAACCAGCTTTTCATGAAGAGCAGCCAGGGACATTCTAGCAAGTTTTACTTGTAAGTGGGGTTGGAAACGCTTTTCAGGCTCAGTACTGGGCTCAAAAGATGCAGCCCTGATCTCTCAAGATAGCAGGTGGTTAAGTAGAAATTCGCTGCTCGGCTGACCCAGCAGGAGCAAACGTATGCCAAAAATGTACGCAGAACCAGCTTTTCAGTGAAGAGAAGCCAGGCACATTCTGCCAAGTTTTACTTGTAAATGGGGTTGGAAACGCTTTTCAGGCTCAGTACTGGGCTCAAAACATGCAGCCCTGAGGTCTCTCATGATAGCCGGTGGGTAAGTAGAAATTCGCCGCTAGGCTGACCCGGCAGGAGCAAACGTATGCCAAAAATGTACGCAGAACCAGCTTTTCAGTGATGAGCAGCCTGGGACATTTTAGCAAGTTTTACTTGTAAGTGGGGTTGGAAATGCTTTTCAGGATCAGTACTTGGCTCAAAAGATGCAGCCCTGATGTCTCTCAAGATAGCAGGTGGTTAAGTAGAAATTCGCCGCTCGTCTGACCCAGCAGGAGCAAACGTATGACAACAATTTCTGCAGAACCAGCTTTTCATTGAAGAGCAGCCAGGCACATTCTGCCAAGTTTTACTTGTAAATGGGGTTGGAAACGCTTTTCAGGCTCAGTACTGGGCTCAAAACATGCAGCCCTGAGGTCTCTCATGATAGCCGGTGGGTAAGTAGAAATTCGCCGCTAGGCTGACCCGGCAGGAGCAAACGTATGCCAAAAATGTACGCAGAACCAGCTTTTCAGTGATGAGCAGCCTGGGACATTTTAGCAAGTTTTACTTGTAAGTGGGGTTGGAAATGCTTTTCAGGCTCAGTACTGGGCTCAAAAGATGCAGTCCTGAATTCTCTCTTGATAGGAGGTGGGTAAGTAGAAATTCGCCGCTCGGCTGACCCAGCAGGAGCAAACGTATTCCAAAAATGTACGCAGAACCAGCTATTCAGTGAAGAGCAGCCAGGCACATTTTAGCAAGTTTTACTTGTAAGTGGGGTTGGAAATGCTTTTCAGGCTCAGTACTGGGCTCAAAAGATGCAGCCCTGAGGTCTCTCATGATAGCAGGTGGGTATGTAGAAATTCACCGCTCGGCTGACACGGCAGGAGCAAACGTATGCCAAAAATGTACGCAGAACCAGCTTTTCATGAAGAGCAGCCAGGGACATTCTAGCAAGTTTTGCTTGTAAGTGGGGCTGGAAACGCTTTTCAGGCTCAGTACTGGGCTCAAAAGATGCAGCCCTGAGGTCTCTCAAGATAGCAGGTGGTTAAGTAGAAATTCGCTGCTCGGCTGACCCAGCATGAGCAAACGTATGCCAAAAATGTACGCAGAACCAGCTTTTCAGTGAAGAGAAGCCAGGCACATTCTAGCAAGTTTTACTTGTAAGTGGGGTTGGAAAGGCTTTTCAGGCTCAGTACTGGCCTCAAAACATGCAGCCCTGAGGTCTCTCATGATAGCCGGTGGGTAAGTAGAAATTCGACGCTTGGCTGACCCAGCAGGAGCAAACGTATGCCAAAAATGTACGCAGAGCCAGCTTTTCAGTGAAGAGCAGCATCGCACATTCTAGCAAGTTTTACTTGTAAGTGGGGTTGGAAATGCTTTTCAGGATCAGTACTTGGCTCAAAAGATGCAGCCCTGATGTCTCTCAAGATAGCAGGTGGTTAAGTAGAAATTCGCCGTTCGGCTGACCCGGCAGGAGCAAACGTATGCCAAAAATGTACGCAGAATGAGCTTTTCAGTGAAGAGCAGCCTGGCACATTCTAGCAAGTTTTACTTGTAAGTGGGGTTGGAAATGGTTTTCAGGCTCAGTACTTGGCTCAAAAGATGCAGCCCTGCGGTCTCTCAAGATAGCTGGTGGTTAAGTAGAAATTCGCCGCTCGTCTGACCCAGCAGGAGCAAACGTATGACAACAATTTCTGCAGAACCAGCTTTTCATTGAAGAGCAGCCAGGCACATTCTGCCAAGTTTTACTTGTAAATGGGGTTGGAAACGCTTTTCAGGCTCAGTACTGGGCTCAAAACATGCAGCCCTGAGGTCTCTCATGATAGCCGGTGGGTAAGTAGAAATTCGCCGCTAGGCTGACCCGGCAGGAGCAAACGTATGCCAAAAATTTACGCAGAACCAGCTTTTCAGTGAAGAGCAGCCTGGGACATTTTAGCAAGTTTTACTTGTAAGTGGGGTTGGAAATGCTTTTCAGGCTCAGTACTGGGCTCAAAAGATGCAGTCCTGAATTCTCTCAAGATAGCAGGTGGTTAAGTAGAAATTCGCCGCTCGTCTGACCCGGCAGGAGCAAACGTATGCCAAAAATGTACGCAGAATGAGCTTTTCAGTGAAGAGCAGCCTGGCACATTCTAGCAAGTTTTACTTGTAAGTGGGGTTGGAAATGCTTTTCAGGATCAGTACTTGGCTCAAAAGATGCAGCCCTGATGTCTCTCAAGATAGCAGGTGGTTAAGTAGAAATTCGCCGCTCGTCTGACCCAGCAGGAGCAAACGTATGACAACAATTTCTGCAGAACCAGCTTTTCATTGAAGAGCAGCCAGGCACATTCTGCCAAGTTTTACTTGTAAATGGGGTTGGAAACGCTTTTCAGGCTCAGTACTGGGCTCAAAACATGCAGCCCTGAGGTCTCTCATGATAGCCGGTGGGTAAGTAGAAATTCGCCGCTAGGCTGACCCGGCAGGAGCAAACGTATGCCAAAAATGTACGCAGAACCAGCTTTTCAGTGATGAGCAGCCTGGGACATTTTAGCAAGTTTTACTTGTAAGTGGGGTTGGAAATGCTTTTCAGGCTCAGTACTGGGCTCAAAAGATGCAGTCCTGAATTCTCTCTTGATAGGAGGTGGGTAAGTAGAAATTCGCCGCTCGGCTGACCCAGCAGGAGCAAACGTATTCCAAAAATGTACGCAGAACCAGCTATTCAGTGAAGAGCAGCCAGGCACATTTTAGCAAGTTTTACTTGTAAGTGGGGTTGGAAATGCTTTTCAGGCTCAGTACTGGGCTCAAAAGATGCAGCCCTGAGGTCTCTCATGATAGCAGGTGGGTATGTAGAAATTCACCGCTCGGCTGACACGGCAGGAGCAAACGTATGCCAAAAATGTACGCAGAACCAGCTTTTCATGAAGAGCAGCCAGGGACATTCTAGCAAGTTTTACTTGTAAGTGGGGTTGGAAACGCTTTTCAGGCTCAGTACTGGGCTCAAAAGATGCAGCCCTGAGGTCTCTCAAGATAGCAGGTGGTTGTAGAAATTCGCTGCTCGGCTGACCCAGCATGAGCAAACGTATGCCAAAAATGTACGCAGAACCAGCTTTTCAGTGAAGAGAAGCCAGGCACATTCTAGCAAGTTTTACTTGTAAGTGGGGTTGGAAAGGCTTTTCAGGCTCAGTACTGGCCTCAAAACATGCAGCCCTGAGGTTGAGGTCTCTCATGATAGCCGGTGGGTAAGTAGAAATTCGACGCTTGGCTGACCCAGCAGGAGCAAACGTATGCCAAAAATGTACGCAGAGCCAGCTTTTCAGTGAAGAGCAGCCAGGCACATTCTAGCAAGTTTTACTTGTAAGTGGGGTTGGAAAGGCTTTCCAGGCTCAGTACTGGGCTCAAAACATGCAGCCCTGAGGTCTCTCATGATAGGAGGTGGGTAAGTAGAAATTAGCCGCTCGGCTGACCCAGCAGGAGCAAACGTAAGCCAAAAATGAACGCAGAACCAGTTTTTCAGTGAAGAACAGCCAGGCACATTCTAGCAAGTTTTACTTGCAAATGGGGTTGGAAACACTTTTCAGGCTTAGTACTGGGCTCAAAACATGCAGCCCTGAGGTCTCTCAAGATAGCAGGTGGTTAAGTAGAAATTCGCCGCTCGGCTGACCCGGCAGGAGCAAACATATGCCAAAATTGTACGCAGAATGAACTTTTCAGTGAAGAGCAGCCAGGCACATTATAGCAAGTTTTACTTGTAAGTGGGGTTGGAAACGCTTTTCATGCTCAGTACTTGGCTCAAAGGATGCAGCTCTGAGGTCTCTCAAGATAGCAGGTGGTTAAGTAGAAATTCGCCGCTTGGCTGACCCAGCAGGAGCAAACGTATGCCAAAAATGTACGCAGAACCAGCTTTTCAGTGATGAGCAGCCTGGGACATTTTAGCAAGTTTTACTTGTAAGTAGGGTTGGAAATGCTTTTCAGGCTCAGTACTGGGCTCAAAAGATGCAGTCCTGAATTCTCTCTTGATAGGAGGTGGGTAAGTAGAAATTCGCCGCTCGGCTGACCCAGCAGGAGCAAACGTATTCCAAAAATGAACGCAGAACCAGCTATTCAGTGAAGAGCAGCCAGGCACATTCTAGCAAGTTTTACTTGTAAGTGGGGTTGGAAAGGCTTTTCAGGCTCAGTACTGGGCTCAAAACATGCAGCCCTGAGGTCTCTCATGATAGCAGGTGTGTATGTAGAAATTCACCGCTCGGCTGACACGGCAGGAGCAAACGTATGCCAAAAATGTACGCAGAACCAGCTTTTCATGAAGAGCAGCCAGGGACATTCTAGCAAGTTTTACTTGTAAGTGGGGTTGGAAACGCTTTTCAGGCTCAGTACTGGGCTCAAAAGATGCAGCCCTGATCTCTCAAGATAGCAGGTGGTAAGTAGAAATTCGCTGCTCGGCTGACCCAGCAGGAGCAAACGTATGCCAAAAATGTACGCAGAACCAGCTTTTCAGTGAAGAGAAGCCAGGCACATTGTAGCAAGTTTTACTTGTAAGTGGGGTTGGAAAGGCTTTTCAGGCTCAGTACTGGGCTCAAAACATGCAGCCCTGAGGTCTCTCATGATAGGAGGTGGGTAAGTAGAAATTCGCCGCTCGGCTGACCCAGCAGGAGCAAACGTAAGCCAAAAATGAACGCAGAACCAGTTTTTCAGTGAAGAACAGCCAGGCACATTCTAGCAAGTTTTACTTGTAAGTGGGGTTGGAAAGGCTTTTCAGGCTCAGTACTGGGCTCAAAACATGCAGCCCTGAGGTCTCTCATGATAGCAGGTGGGTAAGTAGAAATTCGACGCTCGGCTGACCCAGCAGGAGCAAACGTATGCCAAAAATGTACGCAGAACCAGCTTTTCAGTGAAGAGCAGCATTGCACATTCTAGCAAGTTTTACTTGTAAGTGGGGTTGGAAATGCTTTTCAGGATCAGTACTTGGCTCAAAAGTGATGTCTCTCAAGATAGCAGGTGGTTAAGTAGAAATTCGCCGCTCGTCTGACCCAGCAGGAGCAAACGTATGACAACAATTTCTGCAGAACCAGCTTTTCATTGAAGAGCAGCCAGGCACATTCTGCCAAGTTTTACTTGTAAATGGGGTTGGAAACGCTTTTCAGGCTCAGTACTGGGCTCAAAACATGCAGCCCTGAGGTCTCTCATGATAGCCGGTGGGTAAGTAGAAATTCGCCGCTAGGCTGACCCGGCAGGAGCAAACGTATGCCAAAAATGTACGCAGAACCAGCTTTTCAGTGATGAGCAGCCTGGGACATTTTAGCAAGTTTTACTTGTAAGTGGGGTTGGAAATGCTTTTCAGGCTCAGTACTGGGCTCAAAAGATGCAGTCCTGAATTCTCTCTTGATAGGAGGTGGGTAAGTAGAAATTCGCCGCTCGGCTGACCCAGCAGGAGCAAACGTATTCCAAAAATGTACGCAGAACCAGCTATTCAGTGAAGAGCAGCCAGGCACATTTTAGCAAGTTTTACTTGTAAGTGGGGTTGGAAATGCTTTTCAGGCTCAGTACTGGGCTCAAAAGATGCAGCCCTGAGGTCTCTCATGATAGCAGGTGGGTATGTAGAAATTCACCGCTCGGCTGACACGGCAGGAGCAAACGTATGCCAAAAATGTACGCAGAACCAGCTTTTCATGAAGAGCAGCCAGGGACATTCTAGCAAGTTTTACTTGTAAGTGGGGTTGGAAACGCTTTTCAGGCTCAGTACTGGGCTCAAAAGATGCAGCCCTGAGGTCTCTCATGATAGCAGGTGGTTAAGTAGAAATTCGCCGTTCGGCTGACCCGGCAGGAGCAAACGTATGCCAAAAATGTACGCAGAATGAGCTTTTCAGTGAAGAGCAGCCTGGCACATTCTAGCAAGTTTTACTTGTAAGTGGGGTTGGAAACGCTTTTCAGGCTCAGTACTGGGCTCAAAACATGCAGTCCTGAATTCTCTCATGATAGGAGGTGGGTAAGTAGAAATTCGACGCTCGGCTGACCCAGCAGGAGCAAACGTATGCTAAAATTGTACGCAGAACCAGCTTTTCAGTGAAGAGAAGCCAGGCACATTTTAGCAAGTTTTACTTGTAAGTGGGGTTGGAAATGCTTTTCAGGCTCAGTACTGGGCTCAAAACATGCAGCCCTGAGGTCTCTCAAGATAGCAGGTGGTTAAGTAGAAATTTGCCACTCGGCTGACCCAGCATTAGCAAACGTATGCCAAAAATTTACACAGAACCAGCTTTTCAGTGAAGAGCAGCCAGGCACATTCTAGCAAGTTTTACTTGTAAGTGGGGTTGGAAAGGCTTTTCAGGCTCAGTACTGGGCTCAAAACATGCAGCCCTGAGGTCTCTCATGATAGCAGGTGGGTAAGTAGAAATTCGACGCTCGGCTGACCCAGCAGGAGCAAACGTATGCCAAAAATGTACGCAGAACCAGCTTTTCAGTGAAGAGCAGCATCGCACATTCCAGCAAGTTTTACTTGTAAGTGGGGTTGGAAACGCTTTTCATGCTCAGTACTTGGCTCAAAGGATGCAGCTCTGAGGTCTCTCAAGATAGCAGGTGGTTAAGTAGAAATTTGCCGCTTGGCTGACCCAGCAGGAGCAAACGTATGCCAAAAATGTACACAGAACCAGCTTTTCAGTGAAGAGCAGCCAGGCACATTCTAGCAAGTTTTACTTGTAAGTGGGGTTGGAAACACTTTTCAGGCTCAGTACTGGCCTCAAAACATGCAGCCCTGAGGTCTCTCATGATAGCCGGTGGGTAAGTAGAAATTTGCCGCTTGGCTGACCCAGCAGGAGCAAACGTATGCCAAAAATGTACGCAGAGCCAGCTTTTCAGTGAAGAGCAGCCAGGCACATTCTAGCAAGTTTTACTTGTAAGTGGGGTTGGAAACGCTTTTCAGGCTCAGTACTGGGCTCAAAACATGCAGTCCTGAATTCTCTCATGATAGGAGGTGGGTAAGTAGAAATTCGACGCTCTGCTGACCCAGCAGGAGCAAACGTATGCTAAAATTGTACGCAGAACCAGCTTTTCAGTGAAGAGCAGGCTGGCACATTCTAGCAAGTTTTACTTGTAAGTGGGGTTGGAAACGCTTTTCAGGCCCAGTACTTGGCTCAAAAGATGCAGCCCTGCGGTCTCTCAAGATAGCAGGTGGTTAAGTAGAAATTCGCCGCTCGTCTGACCCAGCAGGAGCAAACGTATGACAACAATTTCTGCAGAACCAGCTTTTCATTGAAGAGCAGCCAGGCACATTCTGCCAAGTTTTACTTGTAAATGGGGTTGGAAACGCTTTTCAGGCTCAGTACTGGGCTCAAAACATGCAGCCCTGAGGTCTCTCATGATAGCCGGTGGGTAAGTAGAAATTCGCCGCTAGGCTGACCCGGCAGGAGCAAACGTATGCCAAAAATGTACGCAGAACCAGCTTTTCAGTGATGAGCAGCCTGGGACATTTTAGCAAGTTTTACTGTAAGTGGGGTTGGAAATGCTTTTCAGGCTCAGTACTGGGCTCAAAAGATGCAGTCCTGAATTCTCTCTTGATAGGAGGTGGGTAAGTAGAAATTCGCCGCTCGGCTGACCCAGCAGGAGCAAACGTATTCCAAAAATGTACGCAGAACCAGCTATTCAGTGAAGAGCAGCCAGGCACATTTTAGCAAGTTTTACTTGTAAGTGGGGTTGGAAAGGCTTTTCAGGCTCAGTACTGGCCTCAAAAGATGCAGCCCTGAGGTCTCTAATGATAGCAGGAGGTTAAGTAGAAATTTGCTGCTCGGCTGACCCAGCAGGAGCAAACGTATTCCAAAAATGTACGCAGAACTAGCTTTTCAGTGAAGAGAAGCCAGGCACATTCTAGCAAGTTTTACTTGTAAGTGGGGTTGGAAAGGCTTTTCAGGCTCAGTACTGGGCTCAAAACATGCAGCCCTGAGGTCTCTCATGATAGCAGGTAAGTAAGTAGAAATTCGATGCTCGGCTGACCCAGCAGGAGCAAACGTATGCCAAAAATGTACGCAGAAACAGCTTTTCAGTGAAGAGCAGCATCGCACATTCTAGCAAGTTTTACTTGTAGTGGGGTTGGAAACGCTTTTCAGGAGCAGTACTTGGCTCAAAAGATGCAGCCCTGAGGTCTCTCAAGATAGCAGGTGGTTAAGTAGAAATTCGCCGTTCGGCTGACCCGGCAGGAGCAAACGTATGCCAAAAATGTACGCAGTACCAGCTTTTTAGTGAAGATCAGCCAGGCACATTCTAGCAAGTTTTATTTGTAAGTGGGTTTGGAAACGCGTTTCAGGCTCAGTACTGGGCTCAAAACGTGCAGCCCTGAGGTCTCTCATGATAGCGGGTGGTTAAGTAGAAATTTGCCTCTCGGCTTACCCAGCAGAAGCAAATGTATGCCAAAAATGTACGCAGAATGAGCTTTTCAGTGAAGAGCAGCCAGGCACATTCTGCGAAGTTTTACTTGCAAATGGGGTTGGAAACACTTTTCAGGCTTAGTACTGGGCTCAAAACATGCAGCCCTGAGGTCTCTCAAGATAGCAGGTGGTTAGGTAGAAATTCGCCGCTCGGCTGACCCGGCAGGAGCAAACGTATGCCAAAAATGTACACAGAACCAGCTTTTCAGTGAAGAGCAGCCAGGCACATTCTAGCAAGTTTTACTTGTAAGTGGGGTTGGAAACGCTTTTCAGGCTCAGTACTGGCCTCAAAACATGCAGCCCTGAGGTCTCTCATGATAGCCGGTGGGTAAGTAGAAATTCGACGCTTGGCTGACCCAGCAGGAGCAAACGTATGCCAAAAATGTACGCAGAGCCAGCTTTTCAGTGAAGAGCAGCCAGGCACATTCTAGCAAGTTTTACTTGCAAGTGGGGTTGGAAACGCTTTTCAGGCTCAGTACTGGGCTCAAAACATGCAGTCCTGAATTCTCTCATGATAGGAGGTGGGTAAGTAGAAATTCGACGCTCTGCTGACCCAGCAGGAGCAAACGTATGCCAAAAATGAACGCAGAACCAGCTTTTCAGTGAAGAGCAGGCTGGAACATTCTAGCAAGTTTTACTTGTAAGTGGGGTTGGAAACGCTTTTCAGGCTCAGTACTGGGCTCAAAAGATGCAGCCCTGAGGTCTCTCATGATAGCAGGTGGGTATGTAGAAATTCACCGCTCGGCTGACACGGCAGGAGCAAACGTATGCCAAAAATGTACGCAGAACCAGCTTTTCATGAAGAGCAGCCAGGGACATTCTAGCAAGTTTTACTTGTAAGTGGGGTTGGAAACGCTTTTCAGGCTCAGTACTGGGCTCAAAAGATGCAGCCCTGATCTCTCAAGATAGCAGGTGGTTAAGTAGAAATTCGCTGCTCGGCTGACCCAGCAGGAGCAAACATATGCCAAAAATGTACGCAGAACCAGCTTTTCAGTGAAGAGCAGCATCGCACATTCTAGCAAGTTTTACTTGTAAGTGGGGTTGGAAACGCTTTTCAGGCTCAGTACTGGGCTCAAAACATGCAGCCCTGAGGTCTCTCATGATAGCCGGTGGGTAAGTAGCAATTTGACGCTCGGCAGACCCAGCAGGAGTAAACGTATGCCAAAAATGTACGCAGAGCCAGCTTTTCAGTGAAGAGCAGCCAGGCACATTCTAGCAAGTTTTACTTGTATGTGGGGTTGGAAACGCTTTTCAGGCACAGTACTGGGCTCAAAACATGCAGCCCTGAGGTCTCTCATGATAGCCGGTGGGTAAGTAGAAATTCGCCGCTAGGCTGACCCGGCAGGAGCAAACGTATGCCAAAAATGTACGCAGAACCAGCTTTTCAGTGATGAGCAGCCAGGGACATTTTAGCAAGTTTTACTTGTAAGTGGGGTTGGAAACGCTTTTCAGGCTCAGTACTGGGCTCAAAAGATGCAGTCCTTAATTCTCTCTTGATAGGAGGTGGGTAAGAAGAAATTTGACGCTCGGCTGACCCAGCAGGACAAACATATGCCAAAAATGAACACAGAAGCAGCTTTTCAGTGAAGAGCAGGCGGGCACATTTTAGCAAGTTTTACTTGTAAGTGGGGTTGGAAACGCTTTTCAGGCTCAGTACTGGGCTCAAAAGATGCAGCCCTGAGGTCTCTGAAGATAGGAGGTGGGTAAGTAGAAATTCGACGCTCGGCTGACCCAACAGGAGCAAATGTATGCCAAAAATGTACGCAGAACCAGCTTTTCAGTGAAGAGCAGCCTGGCACATTCTAGCAAGTTTTACTTGTAAGTCGGGTTGGAAACGCTTTTCAGGCTCAGTACTTGGCTCAAAAGATGCAGCCCTGCGGTCTCTCAAGATTGCAGGTGGTTAAGTAGAAATTCGCCGCTCTGCTTGTCATGTATTCCTATAAGTTCTGAATCGATCCCCCTATTCCTGACCCTATTCTGGTAAACTAACTATCAAGTTAACTAACAGTCAGCCCATGAGGCAAGAAAAGCCCCCATGATGCAGATACCGTTATCTGACGCAGTCACACTACGGCACAGGAACGTGTTATCTGATTAGGTCATAACGCTTGAGATCTAATTAGACAAGCGACATTCCTCCAGCCCCTGATAAGGCATACGACGTTCTCATAACAAATCAAACCTATGACAACCTGGAAAATCCGTGCGGCCATTGTTTTGATTTCACAGAGAACTTCAGTAAAAGAATGTGCTAACGAGCAAGTCGTATGACATCTTTTTTGACGTATCTATGTCCATCCTTACGTCAATCTCGGCACCTTTAAGGTATAAATATTGCCGATCTTGCCCTATGCAAACACACGCGTGGTGACGAGACGGAGCAGCCATACTTGCCGAAGCCCAGAAGCAGAGCAGACCCCGCTGGCAGCAGCCCCGCCTTCCTGACACGCTGAGAGACGCGCTGCTATCTCCTACCGAGAGACCCAGCACCGGCGCTTTCGGGCAGCCCTCGCAGGCAGCCTGGAATATCGAGAGCAAAGAAAGAGATACCATTCCTCATTCATCCTAACTTCCAGGTACAGAACTGAATAACCCCTCACAGAGAATTCTTTAGTTATTCACTTGGCAAAAACAAACTTAACTTAAACTGTAACTTTCTATTCCCGCCCACGCATTAGACTTAGGTCAGGTACACGGGGTAGGCGTATTTAGAAACACCAGTTGAGTACGTTTAGTCAAATGTATATGTGTATGTAAATATATTTTAATCATTTTAAACATCATATGGCTCAGAAACCATATCAATGTTTTTACAGTATTATTTTATACTATTGCTTTTAATGTATGCACTTTACTTAACTATAAGTATTGCAATAATATCGATCCATTTCTCTTGTACGAGAAAAGAGACTGATCAATAAATAACACCTTTTTATTGAACACGCCCGTCTCTTCCTTTTCTCTACAATCTGATGAGACTAAGAATGCACGTACTGACTGAGTAAAATAATTGCCTTGTGCTCACACGACTCTGGAGATACACTCTTGATTAGGGGAGAGCAAAGTTGTCATGTTCTATGGTTGTCAGAAACTAAATCCCTTCTTGTCTAATCAGGGGAGTTAATTCTTTCCTGAACATTCGAGAAAGTTTCTAGCGAACTCTGAGCTACGCTGGCAAACCCAAAACTTAAGTCTAGTATCGACAGTAGTAGACCTAGTTAACGTCTGGCCTAGGCCTTTACTGCTGTAGGTATTATTCCAATGCGCAGAGCCTATTGGGAAGATAGGAACTACACTACATGCTGACCCGGCAGGAGCAAACGTATGCCAAAATTGTACGCAGAATGAACTTTTCAGTGAAGAGCAGCCAGGCACATTATAGCAAGTTTTACTTGTAAGTGGGGTTGGAAACGCTTTTCATGCTCAGTACTTGGCTCAAAGGATGCATCTCTGAGGTCTCTCAAGATAGCAGGTGGTTAAATAGAAATTTGCCGATTGGCTGACCCAGCAGGAGCAAACGTATGCCAAAAATGTACACATAACCAGCTTTTCAGTGAAGAGCAGCCAGGCACATTCTAGCAAGTTTTACTTGTAAGTGGGGTTGGAAACGCTTTTCAGGCTCAGTACTGGCCTCAAAACATGCAGCCCTGAGGTCTCTCATGATAGCCGGTGGGTAAGTAGAAATTCGACGCTTGGCTGACCCAGCAGGAGCAAACGTATGCCAAAAATGTACGCAGAGCCAGCTTTTCAGTGAAGAGCAGCCAGGCACATTCTAGCAAGTTTTACTTGTAAGTGGGGTTGGAAACGCTTTTCAGGCTCAGTACTGGGCTCAAAACATGCAGCCCTGAGGTCTCTCATGATAGCCGGTTGGTAAGTAGAAATTCGCCGCTCAGCTGACCCGGCAGGAGCAAACGAATGCCAAAAATGTACGCAGAACCAGCTTTTCAGCGATGAGCAGCCAGGGACATTTTAGCAAGTTTTACTTGTAAGTCGGGTTGGAAATGCTTTTCGGGCTCAGTACTGGCTCAAAAGATGCAGTTCTGAATTTTCTCTTGATAGGAGGTGGGTAAGTAGAAATTTGACGCTCTGCTGACCCAGCAGGAGCAAACGTATGCCGAAAATGAACGCAGAACCAGCTTTTCAGTGAAGAGCAGCCAGGCACATTCTAGCAAGTTTTACTTGTAAGTGGGGTTGTCAACGCTTTTCAGGCTCAGAACTTGGCTCAAAAGATGCAGCCCTGCGGTCTCTCAAGATAGCAGGTGATTAAGTAGAAATTCGCCGCTCGTCTGACCCAGCAGGAGAAAACGTATGCCAAAAATGTACGCAGAACCAGCTTTTCAGTGAAGAGCAGCCAGGCACATTTTAGCAAATTTTACTTGTAAGTGGGGTTGGAAACGCTTTTCAGGCTCATTACTGGGCTTAAAACATGTAGCCCTGAGGTCTCTCATGATAGCAGGAGGTTAAGTAGAAATTCGCCGCTCGGCTGACCCAGCAGGAGCAAACGTATTCCAAAAATGTACGCAGAACCAGCTATTCAGTGAAGAGCAGCCAGGCACATTTTAGCAAGTTTTACTTGTAAGTGGGGTTGGAAATGCTTTTCAGGCTCAGTACTGGGCTCAAAAGAGATGCAGCCCTGAGGTCTCTCATGATAGCAGGTGGGTATGTAGAAATTCACCGCTCGGCTGACACGGCAGGAGCAAACGTATGCCAAAAATGTACGCAGAACCAGCTTTTCATGAAGAGCAGCCAGGCACATTCTAGCAAGTTTTACTTGTAAGTGGGGTTGGAAACGCTTTTCAGGCTCAGTACTGGGCTCAAAAGATGCAGCCCTGATCTCTCAAGATAGCAGGTGGTTAAGTAGAAATTCGCCGCTCGGCTGACCCAGCAGGAGCAAACGTATGACAACAATTTCTGCAGAACCAGCTTTTCATTGAAGAGCAGCCAGGCACATTCTGCCAAGTTGTACTTGTAAATGGGGTTGGAAACACTTTTCAGGCTCAGTACTGGGCTCAAAACATGCAGCCCTGAGGTCTCTCATGATAGCCGGTGGGTAAGTAGAAATTCGCCGCTAGGCTGACCCGGCAGGAGCAAACGTATGCCAAAAATGTACGCAGAACCAGCTTTTCAGTGATGAGCAGCCAGGGACATTTTAGCAAGTTTTACTTGTAAGTGGGGTTGGAAATGCTTTTCAGGCTCAGTACTGGGCTCAAAAGATGCAGTCCTGAATTCTCTCTTGATAGGAGGTGGGTAAGAAGAAATTTGACGCTCGGCTGACCCAGCAGGAGCAAACGTATGCCAAAAATGAACACAGAACCAGCTTTTCAGTGAAGAGCAGCCAGGCACATTTTAGCAAGTTTTACTTGTAAGTGGGGTTGGAAACGCTTTTCAGGCTCATTACTGGGCTTAAAACATGTAGCCCTGAGGTCTCTCATGATAGCAGGAGGTTAAGTAGAAATTCGCCGCTCGGCTGACCCAGCAGGAGTAAACGTATGACAGAAATGTCTGCAGAACCAGCTTTTCAGTGAAGAGCAGCCAGGCACATTCTGCGAAGTTTTACTTGCAAATGGGGTTGGAAACACTTTTCAGGCTTAGTACTGGGCTCAAAACATGCAGCCCTGAGGTCTCTCAAGATAGCAGGTGGTTAAGTAGAAATTCGACGCTTGGCTGACCCAGCAGGAGCAAACGTATGCCAAAAATGTACGCAGAGCCAGCTTTTCAGTGAAGAGCAGCCAGGCACATTCTAGCAAGTTTTACTTGTAAGTGGGGTTGGAAACGATTTTCAGGCTCAGTACTGGCCTCAAAACATGCAGCCCTGAGGTCTCTCATGATAGCCGGTGGGTAAGTAGAAATTCGCCGCTAGGCTGACCCGGCAGGAGCAAACGTATGCCAAAAATGTACGCAGAGCCAGCTTTTCAGTGATGAGCAGCCAGGGACATTTTAGCAAGTTTTACTTGTAAGTGGGGTTGGAAATGCTTTTCAGGCTCAGTACTGGGCTTAAAACATGTAGCCCTGAGGTCTCTCTTGATAGCAGGAGGTTAAGTAGAAATTCGCCGCTCGGCTGACCCAGCAGGAGCAAACGTATTCCAAAAATGTACGCAGAACCAGCTATTCAGTGAAGAGCAGCCAGGCACATTTTAGCAAATTTTTTTTGTAAGTGGGGTTGGAAATGCTTTTCAGGCTCAGTACTGGGCTCAAAAGATGCAGCCCTGAGGTCTCTCATGATAGCAGGTGGGTATGTAGAAATTCACCGCTCGGCTGACACGGCAGGAGCAAACGTATGCCAAAAATGTACGCAGAACCAGCTTTTCATGAAGAGCAGCCAGGGACATTCTAGCAAGTTTTACTTGTAAGTGGGGTTGGAAACGCTTTTCAGGCTCAGTACTGGGCTCAAAACATGCAGCCCTGAGGTCTCTCATGATAGGAGGTGGGTAAGTAGAAATTCGCTGCTCGGCTGACCCAGCAGGAGCAAACGTAAGCCAAAAATGAACGCAGAACCAGTTTTTCAGTGAAGAACAGCCAGGCACATTCTAGCAAGTTTTACTTGTAAGTGGGGTTGGAAAGGCTTTTCAGGCTCAGTACTGGGCTCAAAACATGCAGCCCTGAGGTCTCTCATGATAGCAGGTGGGTAAGTAGAAATTCGACACTCGGCTGACCCAGCAGGAGCAAACGTATGCCAAAAATGTACGCAGAACCAGCTTTTCAGTGAAGAGCAGCATCGCACATTCTAGCAAGTTTTACTTGTAAGTGGGGTTGGAAATGCTTTTCAGGATCAGTACTTGGCTCAAAAGATGCAGCCCTGATGTCTCTCAAGATAGCAGGTGGTTAAGTAGAAATTCGCCGTTCGGCTGACCCGGCAGGAGCAAACTATGCCAAAAATGTACGCAGAATGAGCTTTTCATGAATAGCAGCCAGGGACATTCTAAGAAGTTTTACTTGTAAGTGGGGTTGGAAATGCTTTTCAGGCTCAGTACTGGGCTCAAAAGATTCAGCCCTGAGGTCTCTCATGATAGAAGGGGGAAAGTAGACATTCGCCGCTCGGCTGACCCAGCAGGAGCAAACGTATGCCAAAAATGTACGCAGAACCAGCTTTTTAGTGAAGATCAGCCAGGCACATTCTAGCAAGTTTTATTCATAAGTGGGGTTGGAAACGCGTTTCAGGCTCAGTACTGGGCTCAAAACATGCAGCCCTGAGGTCTCTCATGATAGCAGGTGGTTAAGTAGAAATTTGCCTCTCGGCTGACCCGGCAGGAGCAAACGTATGCCAAAAATGTACGCAGAATGAGCTTTTCAGTGAAGAGCAGCCAGGCACATTCTAGCAAGTTTTACTTGTAAGTGGGGTTGGAAAGGCTTTTCAGGCTCAGTACTGGGCTCAAAACATGCAGCCCTGAGGTCTCTCATGATAGCAGGTGGGTAAGTAGAAATTCGACACTCGGCTGACCCAGCAGGAGCAAACGTATGCCAAAAATGTACGCAGAACCAGCTTTTCAGTGAAGAGCAGCATCGCACATTCTAGCAAGTTTTACTTGTAAGTGGGGTTGGAAATGCTTTTCAGGATCAGTACTTGGCTCAAAAGATGCAGCCCTGATGTCTCTCAAGATAGCAGGTGGTTAAGTAGAAATTCGCCGTTCGGCTGACCCGGCAGGAGCAAACTATGCCAAAAATGTACGCAGAATGAGCTTTTCATGAATAGCAGCCAGGGACATTCTAAGAAGTTTTACTTGTAAGTGGGGTTGGAAATGCTTTTCAGGCTCAGTACTGGGCTCAAAAGATTCAGCCCTGAGGTCTCTCATGATAGAAGGGGGAAAGTAGACATTCGCCGCTCGGCTGACCCAGCAGGAGCAAACGTATGCCAAAAATGTACGCAGAACCAGCTTTTTAGTGAAGATCAGCCAGGCACATTCTAGCAAGTTTTATTCATAAGTGGGGTTGGAAACGCGTTTCAGGCTCAGTACTGGGCTCAAAACATGCAGCCCTGAGGTCTCTCATGATAGCAGGTGGTTAAGTAGAAATTTGCCTCTCGGCTGACCCGGCAGGAGCAAACGTATGCCAAAAATGTACGCAGAATGAGCTTTTCAGTGAAGAGCAGCCAGGCACATTCTAGCAAGTTTTACTTGTAAGTGGGTTTGGAAACGCTTTTCAGGCTTAGTACTTGGCTCAAAAGATGCAGCCCTGTGGTCTCTCAAGATAGCAGGTGGTTAAGTAGAAATTCGCCGCTCGTCTGACCCAGCAGGAGCAAACGTATGACAAAAATTTTTGCAGAACCAGCTTTTCAGTGAAGAGTAGCCAGGCACATTCTGCCAAGTTTTACTTGTAAATGGGGTTGGAAACACTTTTCAGGCTTAGTACTGGGCTCAAAAGATGCAGCCCTGAGGTCTCTAATGATAGCAGGAGGTTAAGTAGAAATTTGCTGCTCGGCTGACCCAGCAGGAGCAAACGTATTCCAAAAATGTACGCAGAACCAGCTTTTCAGTGAAGAGAAGCCAGGCACATTCTAGCAAGTTTTACTTGTAAGTGGGGTTGGAAAGGCTTTTCAGGCTTAGTACTGGGCTCAAAAGATGCAGCCCTGAGGTCTCTAATGATAGCAGGAGGTTAAGTAGAAATTTGCTGCTCGGCTGACCCAGCAGGAGCAAACGTATTCCAAAAATGTACGCAGAACCAGCTTTTCAGTGAAGAGAAGCCAGGCACATTCTAGCAAGTTTTACTTGTAAGTGGGGTTGGAAAGGCTTTTCAGGCTCAGTACTGGGCTCAAAACATGCAGCCCTGAGGTCTCTCATGATAGCAGGTAAGTAAGTAGAAATTCGATGCTCGGCTGACCCAGCAGGAGCAAACGTATGCCAAAAATGTACGCAGAAACAGCTTTTCAGTGAAGAGCAGCATCGCACATTCTAGCAAGTTTTACTTGTAAGTGGGGTTGGAAACGCTTTTCAGGAGCAGTACTTGGCTCAAAAGATGCAGCCCTGAGGTCTCTCAAGATAGCAGGTGGTTAAGTAGAAATTCGCCGTTCGGCTGACCCGGCAGGAGCAAACGTATGCCAAAAATGTACGCAGTACCAGCTTTTTAGTGAAGATCAGCCAGGCACATTCTAGCAAGTTTTATTTGTAAGTGGGTTTGGAAACGCGTTTCAGGCTCAGTACTGGGCTCAAAACGTGCAGCCCTGAGGTCTCTCATGATAGCGGGTGGTTAAGTAGAAATTTGCCTCTCGGCTTACCCGGCAGAAGCAAATGTATGCCAAAAATGTACGCAGAATGAGCTTTTCAGTGAAGAGCAGCCAGGCACATTCTAGCAAGTTTTACTTGTAAGTGGGGTTGGAAACGCTTTTCAGGCTCAGTACTGGGCTCAAAACATGCAGCCCTGAGCTCTCTCATGATAGCCGGTGGGTAAGTAGAAATTCGCCGCTCGGCTGACTCGGCAGGAGCAAACGAATGCCAAAAATGTACGCAGAACCAGCTTTTCAGTGATGAGCAGCCAGGGACATTTTAGCAAGTTTTACTTGTAAGTTGGGTTGGAAATGCTTTTCAGGCTCAGTACTGGGCTCAAAAGATGCAGTCCTGAATTCTCTCTTGATAGGAGGTGGGTACGTAGAAATTTGACGCTCGGCTGACCCGGCAGGAGCAAACGAATGCCAAAAATGTACGCAGAATGAGCTTTTCAGTGAAGAGCAGCCAGGCACATTCTAGCAAGTTTTACTTGTAAGTGGGATTGGAAACGCTTTTCAGGCTCAGTACTGGGCTCAAAAGAAGCAGCCCTGATCTCTCAAGATAGCAGGTGGTTAAGTAGAAATTCGCCGCTCGGCTGACCCAACAGGAGCAAACGTATGCCAAAAATGTACACAGAACCAGCTTTTCAGTGAAGAGCAGCCAGGCACATTCTAGCAAGTTTTACTTGTAAGTGGGGTTGGAAACGCTTTTCAGGCTCAGTACTGGGCTCAAAACATGCAGCCCTGAGGTCTCTCATGATAGCAGGTGGTTAAGTAGAAATTTGCCTCTCGGCTGACCCGGCAGGAGCAAACGTATGCCAAAAATGTACGCAGAACCAGCTTTTCAGTGAAGAGAAGCAAGGAACATTCTAGCAAGTTTTACTTGTAAGTGGGGTTGGAAAGGCTTTTCAGGCTCAGTACTGGGCTCAAAACATGCAGCCCTGAGGTCTCTCATGATAGCAGGTGGGTAAGTAGAAATTTGCCGCTCGGCTGACCCGGCAGGAGCAAACGAATGCCAAAAATGAACGCAGAACCAGCTTTTCAGTGAAGAGCAGCCAGGGACATTTTAGCAAGTTTTCCTTGTAAGTTGGGTTGGAAATGCTTTTCAGGCTCAGTACTGGGCTCAAAACATGCAGCCCTGAGGTCTCTCATGATAGCAGGTGGGTAAGTAGAAATTCGACGCTCGGCAGACCCAGCAGGAGTAAACGTATGCCAAAAATGTACGCAGAACCAGCTTTTCAGTGAAGAGCAGCATCGCACATTCTAGCAAGTTTTACTTGTATGTGGGGTTGGAAACGCTTTTCAGGCACAGTACTGGGCTCAAAACATGCAGCCCTGAGGTCTCTCATGATAGCCGGTGGGTAAGTAGAAATTTGCCGCTAGGCTGACCCGGCAGGAGCAAACGTATGCCAAAAATGTACGCAGAACCAGCTTTTCAGTGATGAGCAGCCAGGGACATTTTAGCAAGTTTTACTTGTAAGTGGGGTTGGAAACGCTTTTCAGGCTCAGTACTAGGCTCAAAAGATGCAGCTCTGAGGTCTCTCAAGATAGTAGGTGGTTAAGTAGAAATTCGCCGCTCGGCTGACCAAGCAGGAGTAAACGTATGACAGAAATGTCTGCAGAACCAGCTTTTCAGTGAAGAGCAGCCAGGCACATTCTGCGAAGTTTTACTTGCAAATGGGGTTGGAAACACTTTTCAGGCTTAGTACTGGGCTCAAAACATGCAGCCCTGAGGTCTCTCAAGATAGCAGGTGGTTAGGTAGAAATTCGCCGCTCGGCTGACCCGGCAGGAGCAAACGTATGCCAAAAATGTACACAGAACCAGCTTTTCAGTGAAGAGCAGCCAGGCACATTCTAGCAAGTTTTACTTGTAAGTGGGGTTGGAAACGCTTTTCAGGCTCAGTACTGGGCTCAAAACATGCAGCCCTGAGGTCTCTCATGATAGCCGGTGGGTAAGTAGAAATTCGCCGCTCAGCTGACCCGGCAGGAGCAAACGAATGCCAAAAATGTACGCAGAACCAGCTTTTCAGCGATGAGCAGCCAGGGACATTTTAGCAAGTTTTACTTGTAAGTCGGGTTGGAAATGCTTTTCGGGCTCAGTACTGGCTCAAAAGATGCAGTCCTGAATTCTCTCATGATAGGAGGTGGGTAAGTAGAAATTCGACGCTCTGCTGACCCAGCAGGAGCAAACGTATGCCAAAAATGAACGCAGAACCAGCTTTTCAGTGAAGAGCAGGCTGGAACATTCTAGCAAGTTTTACTTGTAAGTGGGGTTGGAAACGCTTTTCAGGCTCAGTACTGGGCTCAAAAGATGCAGCCCTGAGGTCTCTCATGATAGCAGGTGGGTATGTAGAAATTCACCGCTCGGCTGACACGGCAGGAGCAAACGTATGCCAAAAATGTACGCAGAACCAGCTTTTCATGAAGAGCAGCCAGGGACATTCTAGCAAGTTTTACTTGTAAGTGGGGTTGGAAACGCTTTTCAGGCTCAGTACTGGGCTCAAAAGATGCAGCCCTGATCTCTCAAGATAGCAGGTGGTTAAGTAGAAATTCGCTGCTCGGCTGACCCAGCAGGAGCAAACGTATGCCAAAAATGTACGCAGAGCCAGCTTTTCAGTGAAGAGAAGCAAGGAACATTCTAGCAAGTTTTACTTGTAAGTGGGGTTGGAAAGGCTTTTCAGGCTCAGTACTGGGCTCAAAACATGCAGCCCTGAGGTCTCTCATGATAGCAGGTGGGTAAGTAGAAATTTGCCCCTCGGCTGACCCGGCAGGAGCAAACGAATGCCAAAAATGAACGCAGAACCAGCTTTTCAGTGAAGAGCAGCCAGGGACATTTTAGCAAGTTTTACTTGTAAGTTGGGTTGGAAATGCTTTTCAGGCTCAGTACTGGGCTCAAAACATGCAGCCCTGAGGTCTCTCATGATAGCAGGTGGGTAAGTAGAAATTCGACGCTTGGCTGACCCAGCAGGAGCAAACATATGCCAAAAATGTACGCAGAACCAGCTTTTCAGTGAAGAGCAGCATCGCACATTCTAGCAAGTTTTACTTGTAAGTGGGGTTGGAAACGCTTTTCAGGCTCAGTACTGGGCTCAAAACATGCAGCCCTGAGGTCTCTCATGATAGCCGGTGGGTAAGTAGCAATTTGACGCTCGGCAGACCCAGCAGGAGTAAACGTATGCCAAAAATGTACGCAGAGCCAGCTTTTCAGTGATGAGCAGCCAGGGACATTTTAGCAAGTTTTACTTGTAAGTGGGGTTGGAAACGCTTTTCAGGCTCAGTACTGGGCTCAAAAGATGCAGTCCTTAATTCTCTCTTGATAGGAGGTGGGTAAGAAGAAATTTGACGCTCGGCTGACCCAGCAGGAGCAAACATATGCCAAAAATGAACACAGAAGCAGCTTTTCAGTGAAGAGCAGGCGGGCACATTTTAGCAAGTTTTACTTGTAAGTGGGGTTGGAAACGCTTTTCAGGCTCAGTACTGGGCTCAAAAGATGCAGCCCTGAGGTCTCTGAAGATAGGAGGTGGGTAAGTAGAAATTCGACGCTCGGCTGACCCAACAGGAGCAAATGTATGCCAAAAATGTACGCAGAACCAGCTTTTCAGTGAAGAGCAGCCTGGCACATTCTAGCAAGTTTTACTTGTAAGTCGGGTTGGAAACGCTTTTCAGGCTCAGTACTTGGCTCAAAAGATGCAGCCCTGCGGTCTCTCAAGATTGCAGGTGGTTAAGTAGAAATTCGCCGCTCTGCTTGTCATGTATTCCTATAAGTTCTGAATCGATCCCCCTATTCCTGACCCTATTCTGGTAAACTAACTATCAAGTTAACTAACAGTCAGCCCATGAGGCAAGACAAGCCCCCATGATGCAGATACCGTTATCTGACGCAGTCACACTACGGCACAGGAACGTGTTATCTGATTAGGTCATAACGCTTGAGATCTAATTAGACAAGCGACATTCCTCCAGCCCCTGATAAGGCATACGACGTTCTCATAACAAATCAAACCTATGACAACCTGGAAAATCCGTGCGGCCATTGTTTTGATTTCACAGAGAACTTCAGTAAAAGAATGTGCTAACGAGCAAGTCGTATGACATCTTTATTGACGTATCTATGTCCATCCTTACGTCAATCTCGGCACCTTTAAGGTATAAATATTGCCGATCTTGCCCTATGCAAACACACGCGTGGTGACGAGACGGAGCAGCCATACTTGCCGAAGCCCAGAAGCAGAGCAGACCCCGCTGGCAGCAGCCCCGCCTTCCTGACACGCTGAGAGACGCGCTGCTATCTCCTACCGAGAGACCCAGCACCGGCGCTTTCGGGCAGCCCTCGCAGGCAGCCTGGAATATCGAGAGCAAAGAAAGAGATACCATTCCTCATTCATCCTAACTTCCAGGTACAGAACTGAATAACCCCTCACAGAGAATTCTTTAGTTATTCACTTGGCAAAAACAAACTTAACTTAAACTGTAACTTTCTATTCCCGCCCACGCATTAGACTTAGGTCAGGTACACGGGGTAGGCGTATTTAGAAACACCAGTTGAGTACGTTTAGTCAAATGTATATGTGTATGTAAATATATTTTAATCATTTTAAACATCATATGGCTCAGAAACCATATCAATGTTTTTACAGTATTATTTTATACTATTGCTTTTAATGTATGCACTTTACTTAACTATAAGTATTGCAATAATATCGATCTATTTCTCTTGTACGAGAAAAGAGACTGATCAATAAATAACACCTTTTTATTGAACACGCCCGTCTCTTCCTTTTCTCTACAATCTGATGAGACTAAGAATGCACGTACTGACTGAGTAAAATAATTGCCTTGTGCTCACACGACTCTGGAGATACACTCTTGATTAGGGGAGAGCAAAGTTGTCATGTTCTATGGTTGTCAGAAACTAAATCCCTTCTTGTCTAATCAGGGGAGTTAATTCTTTCCTGAACATTCGAGAAAGTTTCTAGCGAACTCTGAGCTACGCTGGCAAACCCAAAACTTAAGTCTAGTATCGACAGTAGTAGACCTAGTTAACGTCTGGCCTAGGCCTTTACTGCTGTAGGTATTATTCCAATGCGCAGAGCCTATTGGGAAGATAGGAACTACACTACATGCTGACCCGGCAGGAGCAAACGTATGCCAAAATTGTACGCAGAATGAACTTTTCAGTGAAGAGCAGCCAGGCACATTATAGCAAGTTTTACTTGTAAGTGGGGTTGGAAACGCTTTTCATGCTCAGTACTTGGCTCAAAGGATGCAGCTCTGAGGTCTCTCAAGATAGCAGGTGGTTAAATAGAAATTTGCCGATTGGCTGACCCAGCAGGAGCAAACGTATGCCAAAAATGTACACATAACCAGCTTTTCAGTGAAGAGCAGCCAGGCACATTCTAGCAAGTTTAACTTGTAAGTGGGGTTGGAAACGCTTTTCAGGCTCAGTACTGGCCTCAAAACATGCAGCCCTGAGGTCTCTCATGATAGCCGGTGGGTAAGTAGAAATTCGACGCTTGGCTGACCCAGCAGGAGCAAACGTATGCCAAAAATGTACGCAGAGCCAGCTTTTCAGTGAAGAGCAGCCAGGCACATTCTAGCAAGTTTTACTTGTAAGTGGGGTTGGAAACGCTTTTCAGGCTCAGTACTGGGCTCAAAACATGCAGCTCTGAGGTCTCTCATGATAGCCGGTGGGTAAGTAGAAATTCGCCGCTCAGCTGACCCGGCAGGAGCAAACGAATGCCAAAAATGTACGCAGAACCAGCTTTTCAGCGATGAGCAGCCAGGGACATTTTAGCAAGTTTTACTTGTAAGTCGGGTTGGAAATGCTTTTCGGGCTCAGTACTGGCTCAAAAGATGCAGTCCTGAATTTTCTCTTGATAGGAGGTGGGTAAGTAGAAATTTGACGCTCTGCTGACCCAGCAGGAGCAAACGTATGACAAAAATTTCTGCAGAACCAGCTTTTCAGTGAAGAGCAGCCAGGCACATTCTGCAAAGTTTTACTTGTAAATGGGATTGGAAACACTTTTCAGGCTTAGTACTGGGCAGAAAAGATGCAGTCCTGAGGTCTCTCAAGATAGCAGCTGGTTAAGTAGAAATTCCCGGCTCGGCTGACCCAGCAGGAGCAAACGTATGCCAAAAATGTACGCAGAACCAGCTTTTCAGTGAAGAGCAGCCAGGCACATTTTAGCAAGTTTTACTTGTAAGTGGGGTTGGAAACGCTTTTCAGGCTCATTACTGGGCTTAAAACATGTAGCCCTGAGGTCTCTCATGATAGCAGGAGGTTAAGTAGAAATTCGCCGCTCGGCTGACCCAGCAGGAGCAAACGTATTCCAAAAATGTACGCAGAACCAGCTATTCAGTGAAGAGCAGCCAGGCACATTTTAGCAAGTTTTACTTGTAAGTGGGGTTGGAAACGCTTTTCAGGCTCATTACTGGGCTTAAAACATGTAGCCCTGAGGTCTCTCATGATAGCAGGAGGTTAAGTAGAAATTCGCCGCTCGGCTGACCCAGCAGGAGCAAACGTATTCCAAAAATGTACGCAGAACCAGCTTTTCAGTGAAGAGCAGCAAGGCACATTTTAGCAAGTTTTACTTGTAAGTGGGGTTGGAAACGCTTTTCAGTCTCAGTACTGGGCTCAAAACATGCAGCCCTGAGGTCTCTCATGATAGCCCGTGGGAAAGTAGAAATTCGCCGTTAGGCTGACCCGGCAGGAGCAAACGTATGCCAAAAATGTACGCAGAACTAGCTTTTCAGTGATGAGCAGCCAGGGACATTTTAGCAAGTTTTCTTGTAAGTGGGGTTGGAAATGCTTTTCAGGCTCAGTACTGGGCTCAAAAGATGCAGTCCTGAATTATCTCTTGATAGGAGGTGGGTAAGAAGAAATTTGACACTCGGCTGACCCAGCAGCAAACGTATGCCAAAAATGAACGCAGAATGAGCTTTTCATGAATAGCAGCCAGGGAAATTCTAGCAAGTTTTACTTGTAAGTGGGGTTGAAAACGCTTTTCAGGCTCAGTACGGCGCTCAAAAGATGCAGCCCTGAGGTCTCTCTGATAGCAGGTGGGTAAGTAGAAATTCGATGCTCGGCTGACCCATCAGGAGCAAACGTATGCCAAAAATGTACGCAGAACCAGCTTTTCAGTGAAGAGCAGCCTGGCACATTCTAGCAAGTTTTACTTGTAAGTGGGGTTGGAAACACTTTTCAGGCTTAGTACTGGGCTCAAAAGATACAGCCCTGAGGTCTCTCAAGATAGCAGGTGGTTAGGTAGAAATTCGCCGCTCGGCTGACCCAGCAGGAGCAAACGTATGCCAAAAATGTACGCAGAACCAGCTTTTCAGTGAAGAGAAGCCAGGCACATTTTAGCAAGTTTTACATGTAAGTGGGGTTGGAAAAGCTTTTCAGGCTCATTACTGGGCTTAAAACATGTAACCCCGAGGTCTCTCATGATAGCAGGAGGTTAAGTAGAAATTCGCCGCTCGGCTGACCCAGCAGGAGCAAACGTATTCCAAAAATGTACGCAGAACCAGCTTTTCAGTGAAGAGCAGCAAGGCACATTTTAGCAAGTTTTACTTGTAAGTGGGGTTGGAAACGCTTTTCAGGCTCAGTAATGGGCTCAAAACATGCAGCCCTGAGGTCTCTCATGATAGCCGGTGGGTACGTAGAAATTCACCGCTCAGCTGACCAGGCAGGAGCAAAATTATGCCAAAAATGTACGCAGAACCAACTTTTCAGTCATGAGCAGCCAGGGACATTTTATCGAGTTTTACTTGTAGTGGGGTTGGAAATGCTTTTCAGGCTCAGTACTGGGCTCAAAAGATGCAGTCCTGAATTCTCTCTTGATAGGAGATGGTAAGTAGAAATTTGACGCTCGGCTGACCCAGCAGGAGCAAACGTATGCCAAAAATGAACGCAGAACCAGCTTTTCAGTGAAGAGCAGCCAGGCACATTTTAGCAAGTTTTACCTGTAAGTGGGGTGTTGGAAACGCTTTTCAGGCTCAGTACTGGGCTCAAAAGATGCAGCCTTGATCTCTCAAGATAGCAGGTGGTTAAGTAGAAATTCGCCGCTCGGCTGACCCAGCAGGAGCAAACGTATGTCAAAAATGAACGCAGAACCAGCTTTTCAGTCAACAGCAGCCAGGCACATTTTAGCAAGTTTTACTTGTAAGTGGGGTTGGAAACGCTTTTCAGGCTCAGTACTGGGCTCAAAACATGCAGCCCTGATCTCTCAAGATAGCAGGTGGTTAAGTAGAAATTCGCCGCTCGGCTGACCCAGCAGGAGCAAACGTATGTCAAAAATGAACGCAGAACCAGCTTTTCAGTCAACAGCAGCCAGGCACATTTTAGCAAGTTTTACTTGTAAGTGGGGTTGGAAACGCTTTTCAGGCTCAGTACTGGGCTCAAAACATGCAGCCCTGATCTCTCAAGATAGCAGGTGGTTAAGTAGAAATTCGCCGCTCGGCTGACCCAGCAGGAGCAAACGTATGTCAAAAATGAACGCAGAACCAGCTTTTCAGTCAACAGCAGCCAGGCACATTTTAGCAAGTTTTACTTGTAAGTGGGGTTGGAAACGCTTTTCAGGCTCAGTACTGGGCTCAAAACATGCAGCCCTGAGGTCTCTCACGATAGGAGGTGGGTTAGTAGAAATTCGCCGCTTGGCCTACCCGGCAGGAGCAAACGTATGCTAAAAATGTACGCAGAATGAGATTTTCATGAATAGCAGCCAAGGACATTCTAGCAAGTTTTACATGTAAGTGGGGTTAGAAACGCTTTTCAGGCTCAGTACTGGGCTCAAAAGATGCAGCCCTGAGGTCTCTCAAGATAGCAGGTGGTTAAGTAGAAATTCGACACTCGGCTGACCCAGTAGGAGCAAACGTATGCCAAAAATGTACGCAGAACCAGCTTTTCAGTGAAGAGCAGCCTGGCACATTGTAGCAAGTTTTACTTGTAAGTGGGGTTGGAAACGCTTTTCAGGCTCAGTACTGCGCTCAAAAGATGCAGCCCTGAGGTCTCTCATGATAGCAGGTGGGTAAGTAGAAATTCGACGCTCGGCTGACCCATCAGTAGCAAACGTATGCAAAAAATGTACGCAGATACAGCTTTTAAGTGAAGAGCAGCCTGGCACATTCTAGCAAGTTTTACTTGTAAGTGGGGTTGGAAACGCTTTTCAGGCTCAGTACTGCGCTGAAAAGATGCAGCCCTGCGGTATCTCAAGATAGCAGGTGGTTAAGTAGAAATTCGCCGCTCGTCTGACCCAGTAGGAGCAAACGTATGACAAAAATATCTGCAGAACCAGCTTTTCAGTGAAGAGCAGCCTGGCACATTCTAGCAAGTTTTACTTGTAAATGGGGTTGGAAACACTTTTCAGGCTTAGTACTGGGCTCAAAAGATGCAGCCCTGAGGTCTCTCAAGATAGCAGGAGGTTAAATAGAAATTCGCCGCTCGGCTGACCCAGCAGGAGCAAACGTATTCCAAAAATGTACGCAGAACCAGCTTTTCAGTGAAGAGCAGCAAGGCACATTTGAGCAAGTTTTACTTGTAAGTGGGGTTGGAAACGCTTTTCAGGCTCATTACTGGGCTTAAAACATGTAGCCCTGAGGTCTCTCATGATAGCAGGAGGTTAAGTAGAAATTCGCCGCTCGGCTGACCCAGCAGGAGCAAACGTATTCCAAAAATGTACGCAGAACCAGCTATTCAGTGAAGAGCAGCCAGGCACATTTTAGCAAGTTTTACTTGTAAGTGGGGTTGGAAACGCTTTTCAGGCTCATTACTGGGCTTAAAACATGTAGCCCTGAGGTCTCTCATGATAGCAGGAGGTTAAGTAGAAATTCGCCGCTCGGCTGACCCAGCAGGAGCAAACGTATTCCAAAAATGTACGCAGAACCAGCTTTTCAGTGAAGAGCAGCAAGGCACATTTTAGCAAGTTTTACTTGTAAGTGGGGTTGGAAACGCTTTTCAGTCTCAGTACTGGGCTCAAAACATGCAGCCCTGAGGTCTCTCATGATAGCCCGTGGGAAAGTAGAAATTCGCCGTTAGGCTGACCCGGCAGGAGCAAACGTATGCCAAAAATGTACGCAGAACTAGCTTTTCAGTGATGAGCAGCCAGGGACATTTTAGCAAGTTTTCTTGTAAGTGGGGTTGGAAATGCTTTTCAGGCTCAGTACTGGGCTCAAAAGATGCAGTCCTGAATTATCTCTTGATAGGAGGTGGGTAAGAAGAAATTTGACACTCGGCTGACCCAGCAGCAAACGTATGCCAAAAATGAACGCAGAATGAGCTTTTCATGAATAGCAGCCAGGGAAATTCTAGCAAGTTTTACTTGTAAGTGGGGTTGAAAACGCTTTTCAGGCTCAGTACGGCGCTCAAAAGATGCAGCCCTGAGGTCTCTCATGATAGCAGGTGGGTAAGTAGAAATTCGATGCTCGGCTGACCCATCAGGAGCAAACGTATGCCAAAAATGTACGCAGAACCAGCTTTTCAGTGAAGAGCAGCCTGGCACATTCTAGCAAGTTTTACTTGTAAGTGGGGTTGAAAACACTTTTCAGGCTTAGTACTGGGCTCAAAAGATACAGCCCTGAGGTCTCTCAAGATAGCAGGTGGTTAGGTAGAAATTCGCCGCTCGGCTGACCCAGCAGGAGCAAACGTATGCCAAAAATGTACGCAGAACCAGCTTTTCAGTGAAGAGAAGCCAGGCACATTTTAGCAAGTTTTACATGTAAGTGGGGTTGGAAAAGCTTTTCAGGCTCATTACTGGGCTTAAAACATGTAACCCCGAGGTCTCTCATGATAGCAGGAGGTTAAGTAGAAATTCGCCGCTCGGCTGACCCAGCAGGAGCAAACGTATGACAAAAATTTCTGCAGAACCAGCTTTTCAGTGAAGAGCAGCCAGGCACATTCTGCAAAGTTTTACTTGTAAATGGGATTGGAAACACTTTTCAGGCTTAGTACTGGGCAGAAAAGATGCAGTCCTGAGGTCTCTCAAGATAGCAGCTGGTTAAGTAGAAATTCCCGGCTCGGCTGACCCAGCAGGAGCAAACGTATGCCAAAAATGTACGCAGAACCAGCTTTTCAGTGAAGAGCAGCCAGGCACATTTTAGCAAGTTTTACTTGTAAGTGGGGTTGGAAACGCTTTTCAGGCTCATTACTGGGCTTAAAACATGTAGCCCTGAGGTCTCTCATGATAGCAGGAGGTTAAGTAGAAATTCGCCGCTCGGCTGACCCAGCAGGAGCAAACGTATTCCAAAAATGTACGCAGAACCAGCTATTCAGTGAAGAGCAGCCAGGCACATTTTAGCAAGTTTTACTTGTAAGTGGGGTTGGAAACGCTTTTCAGGCTCATTACTGGGCTTAAAACATGTAGCCCTGAGGTCTCTCATGATAGCAGGAGGTTAAGTAGAAATTCGCCGCTCGGCTGACCCAGCAGGAGCAAACGTATTCCAAAAATGTACGCAGAACCAGCTTTTCAGTGAAGAGCAGCAAGGCACATTTTAGCAAGTTTTACTTGTAAGTGGGGTTGGAAACGCTTTTCAGTCTCAGTACTGGGCTCAAAACATGCAGCCCTGAGGTCTCTCATGATAGCCCGTGGGAAAGTAGAAATTCGCCGTTAGGCTGACCCGGCAGGAGCAAACGTATGCCAAAAATGTACGCAGAACTAGCTTTTCAGTGATGAGCAGCCAGGGACATTTTAGCAAGTTTTCTTGTAAGTGGGGTTGGAAATGCTTTTCAGGCTCAGTACTGGGCTCAAAAGATGCAGTCCTGAATTATCTCTTGATAGGAGGTGGGTAAGAAGAAATTTGACACTCGGCTGACCCAGCAGCAAACGTATGCCAAAAATGAACGCAGAATGAGCTTTTCATGAATAGCAGCCAGGGAAATTCTAGCAAGTTTTACTTGTAAGTGGGGTTGAAAACGCTTTTCAGGCTCAGTACGGCGCTCAAAAGATGCAGCCCTGAGGTCTCTCTGATAGCAGGTGGGTAAGTAGAAATTCGATGCTCGGCTGACCCATCAGGAGCAAACGTATGCCAAAAATGTACGCAGAACCAGCTTTTCAGTGAAGAGCAGCCTGGCACATTCTAGCAAGTTTTACTTGTAAGTGGGGTTGGAAACACTTTTCAGGCTTAGTACTGGGCTCAAAAGATACAGCCCTGAGGTCTCTCAAGATAGCAGGTGGTTAGGTAGAAATTCGCCGCTCGGCTGACCCAGCAGGAGCAAACGTATGCCAAAAATGTACGCAGAACCAGCTTTTCAGTGAAGAGAAGCCAGGCACATTTTAGCAAGTTTTACATGTAAGTGGGGTTGGAAAAGCTTTTCAGGCTCATTACTGGGCTTAAAACATGTAACCCCGAGGTCTCTCATGATAGCAGGAGGTTAAGTAGAAATTCGCCGCTCGGCTGACCCAGCAGGAGCAAACGTATTCCAAAAATGTACGCAGAACCAGCTTTTCAGTGAAGAGCAGCAAGGCACATTTTAGCAAGTTTTACTTGTAAGTGGGGTTGGAAACGCTTTTCAGGCTCAGTAATGGGCTCAAAACATGCAGCCCTGAGGTCTCTCATGATAGCCGGTGGGTACGTAGAAATTCACCGCTCAGCTGACCAGGCAGGAGCAAAATTATGCCAAAAATGTACGCAGAACCAACTTTTCAGTCATGAGCAGCCAGGGACATTTTATCGAGTTTTACTTGTAGTGGGGTTGGAAATGCTTTTCAGGCTCAGTACTGGGCTCAAAAGATGCAGTCCTGAATTCTCTCTTGATAGGAGATGGTAAGTAGAAATTTGACGCTCGGCTGACCCAGCAGGAGCAAACGTATGCCAAAAATGAACGCAGAACCAGCTTTTCAGTGAAGAGCAGCCAGGCACATTTTAGCAAGTTTTACCTGTAAGTGGGGTGTTGGAAACGCTTTTCAGGCTCAGTACTGGGCTCAAAAGATGCAGCCTTGATCTCTCAAGATAGCAGGTGGTTAAGTAGAAATTCGCCGCTCGGCTGACCCAGCAGGAGCAAACGTATGTCAAAAATGAACGCAGAACCAGCTTTTCAGTCAACAGCAGCCAGGCACATTTTAGCAAGTTTTACTTGTAAGTGGGGTTGGAAACGCTTTTCAGGCTCAGTACTGGGCTCAAAACATGCAGCCCTGATCTCTCAAGATAGCAGGTGGTTAAGTAGAAATTCGCCGCTCGGCTGACCCAGCAGGAGCAAACGTATGTCAAAAATGAACGCAGAACCAGCTTTTCAGTCAACAGCAGCCAGGCACATTTTAGCAAGTTTTACTTGTAAGTGGGGTTGGAAACGCTTTTCAGGCTCAGTACTGGGCTCAAAACATGCAGCCCTGATCTCTCAAGATAGCAGGTGGTTAAGTAGAAATTCGCCGCTCGGCTGACCCAGCAGGAGCAAACGTATGTCAAAAATGAACGCAGAACCAGCTTTTCAGTCAACAGCAGCCAGGCACATTTTAGCAAGTTTTACTTGTAAGTGGGGTTGGAAACGCTTTTCAGGCTCAGTACTGGGCTCAAAACATGCAGCCCTGAGGTCTCTCACGATAGGAGGTGGGTTAGTAGAAATTCGCCGCTTGGCCTACCCGGCAGGAGCAAACGTATGCTAAAAATGTACGCAGAATGAGATTTTCATGAATAGCAGCCAAGGACATTCTAGCAAGTTTTACATGTAAGTGGGGTTAGAAACGCTTTTCAGGCTCAGTACTGGGCTCAAAAGATGCAGCCCTGAGGTCTCTCAAGATAGCAGGTGGTTAAGTAGAAATTCGACACTCGGCTGACCCAGTAGGAGCAAACGTATGCCAAAAATGTACGCAGAACCAGCTTTTCAGTGAAGAGCAGCCTGGCACATTGTAGCAAGTTTTACTTGTAAGTGGGGTTGGAAACGCTTTTCAGGCTCAGTACTGCGCTCAAAAGATGCAGCCCTGAGGTCTCTCATGATAGCAGGTGGGTAAGTAGAAATTCGACGCTCGGCTGACCCATCAGTAGCAAACGTATGCAAAAAATGTACGCAGATACAGCTTTTAAGTGAAGAGCAGCCTGGCACATTCTAGCAAGTTTTACTTGTAAGTGGGGTTGGAAACGCTTTTCAGGCTCAGTACTGCGCTGAAAAGATGCAGCCCTGCGGTATCTCAAGATAGCAGGTGGTTAAGTAGAAATTCGCCGCTCGTCTGACCCAGTAGGAGCAAACGTATGACAAAAATATCTGCAGAACCAGCTTTTCAGTGAAGAGCAGCCTGGCACATTCTAGCAAGTTTTACTTGTAAATGGGGTTGGAAACACTTTTCAGGCTTAGTACTGGGCTCAAAAGATGCAGCCCTGAGGTCTCTCAAGATAGCAGGAGGTTAAATAGAAATTCGCCGCTCGGCTGACCCAGCAGGAGCAAACGTATTCCAAAAATGTACGCAGAACCAGCTTTTCAGTGAAGAGCAGCAAGGCACATTTGAGCAAGTTTTACTTGTAAGTGGGGTTGGAAACGCTTTTCAGGCTCAGTACTGGGCTCAAAACATGCAGCCTGAGGTCTCTCATGATAGCCGGTGGGTAAGAAGAAATTCGCCGCTAGGAGCAAACGTATGTCAAAAATTTATGCAGAACTAGCTTTTCAGGGATGAGCAGCCAGGGACATTTTAGCAAGTTTTACTTGTAAGTGGGGTTGGAAATGCTTTTCAGGCTCAGTACTGGGCTCAAAAGATGCAGTCCTGAATTATCTCTTGATAGGAGTTGGGTATAAAGAAATTTGACACTCGGCTGACCCAGCAGGAGCAAACGTATTCCAAAAATGAACGCAGAACCACCTTTTCATGAATAGCAGCCAGGGAAATTCTAGCAAGTTTTACTTGTAAGTGGGGTTGGAAACGCTTTTCAGGCTCAGTACGGGGCTCAAAAGATGCAGTCCTGAATTCTCTCTTGATAGGAGATGGGTAAGTAGAAATTTGACGCTCGGCTGACCCAGCAGGAGCAAACGTATGCCAAAAATGAACGCAGAACCAGCTTTTCAGTGAAGAGCAGCCAGGCACATTTTAGCAAGTTTTACTTGTAAGTGGGGTTGGAAACGCTTTTCAGGCTCAGTACTTGGCTCAAAAGATGCAGCCCTGAGGTCATTCAAGATAGCAGGTGGTTAAGTAGAAATTCGCCGCTCGGCTGACCCGGCAGGAGCAAGCGTATGCCAAAAATGTACGCAGAATGAGCTTTTCAGTGAAGAGCAGCCAGGCACATTCTAGCAAGTTTTACTTGTAAATGGGGTTGGAATCGCTTTTCAGGCTCAGTACTGGGCTCATAACATACAGCCCTGAGGTCTCTCACGATAGGAGGTGGCTTAGTAGAAATTCGCCGCTTGGCCTACCCGGCAGGAGCAAACGTATGCTAAAAATGTACGCAGAATGAGATTTTCATCAATAGCAGCCACGGACATTCTTGCAAGTTTTACTTGTAGAAACGCTTTTCAGGCTCAGTACTGGGCTCAAAAGATGCAGCCCTGAGGTCTCTCAAGATAGCAGGTGGTTAAGTAGAAATTCGACGCTCGGCTGACCCAGTAGGAGCAAACGTATGCCAAAAATGTACGCAGAACCAGCTTTTCAGTGATGAGCAGCCAGGGACATTTTAGCAAGTTTTCTTGTAAGTGGGGTTGGAAATGCTTTTCAGGCTCAGTACTGGGCTCAAAAGATGCAGTCCTGAATTATCTCTTGATAGGAGGTGGGTAAGAAGAAATTTGACACTCGGCTGACCCAGCAGGAGCAAACATATGCCAAAAATGAACGCAGAATGAGCTTTTCATGAATAGCAGCCAGGGAAATTCTAGCAAGTTTTACTTGTAAGTGGGGTTGAAAACGCTTTTCAGGCTCAGTACGGCGCTCAAAAGATGCAGCCCTGAGGTCTCTCATGATAGCAGGTGGGTAAGTAGAAATTCGATGCTCGGCTGACCCATCAGGAGCAAACGTATGCCAAAAATGTACGCAGAACCAGCTTTTCAGTGAAGAGCAGCCTGGCACATTCTAGCAAGTTTTACTTGTAAGTGGGGTTGGAAACACTTTTCAGGCTTAGTACTGGGCTCAAAAGATACAGCCCTGAGGTCTCTCAAGATAGCAGGTGGTTAGGTAGAAATTCGCCGCTCGGCTGACCCAGCAGGAGCAAACGTATGCCAAAAATGTACGCAGAACCAGCTTTTCAGTGAAGAGAAGCCAGGCACATTTTAGCAAGTTTTACATGTAAGTGGGGTTGGAAAAGCTTTTCAGGCTCATTACTGGGCTTAAAACATGTAACCCCGAGGTCTCTCATGATAGCAGGAGGTTAAGTAGAAATTCGCCGCTCGGCTGACCCAGCAGGAGCAAACGTATTCCAAAAATGTACGCAGAACCAGCTTTTCAGTGAAGAGCAGCAAGGCACATTTTAGCAAGTTTTACTTGTAAGTGGGGTTGGAAACGCTTTTCAGGCTCAGTAATGGGCTCAAAACATGCAGCCCTGAGGTCTCTCATGATAGCCGGTGGGTACGTAGAAATTCACCGCTCAGCTGACCAGGCAGGAGCAAAATTATGCCAAAAATGTACACAGAACCAACTTTTCAGTCATGAGCAGCCAGGGACATTTTATCGAGTTTTACTTGTAGTGGGGTTGGAAATGCTTTTCAGGCTCAGTACTGGGCTCAAAAGATGCAGTCCTGAATTCTCTCTTGATAGGAGGTGGGTAAGAAGAAATTTGACACTCGGCTGACCCAGCAGGAGCAAACATATGCCAAAAATGAACGCAGAATGAGCTTTTCATGAATAGCAGCCAGGGAAATTCTAGCAAGTTTTACTTGTAAGTGGGGTTGAAAACGCTTTTCAGGCTCAGTACGGCGCTCAAAAGATGCAGCCCTGAGGTCTCTCATGATAGCAGGTGGGTAAGTAGAAATTCGATGCTCGGCTGACCCATCAGGAGCAAACGTATGCCAAAAATGTACGCAGAACCAGCTTTTCAGTGAAGAGCAGCCTGGCACATTCTCTAGCAAGTTTTACTTGTAAGTGGGGTTGGAAACACTTTTCAGGCTTAGTACTGGGCTGAAAAGATACAGCCCTGAGGTCTCTCAAGATAGCAGGTGGTTAGGTAGAAATTCGCCGCTCGGCTGACCCAGCAGGAGCAAACGTATGCCAAAAATGTACGCAGAACCAGCTTTTCAGTGAAGAGAAGCCAGGCACATTTTAGCAAGTTTTACATGTAAGTGGGGTTGGAAAAGCTTTTCAGGCTCATTACTGGGCTTAAAACATGTAACCCCGAGGTCTCTCATGATAGCAGGAGGTTAAGTAGAAATTCGCCGCTCGGCTGACCCAGCAGGAGCAAACGTATTCCAAAAATGTACGCAGAACCAGCTTTTCAGTGAAGAGCAGCAAGGCACATTTTAGCAAGTTTTACTTGTAAGTGGGGTTGGAAACGCTTTTCAGGCTCAGTAATGGGCTCAAAACATGCAGCCCTGAGGTCTCTCATGATAGCCGGTGGGTACGTAGAAATTCACCGCTCAGCTGACCAGGCAGGAGCAAAATTATGCCAAAAATGTACACAGAACCAACTTTTCAGTCATGAGCAGCCAGGGACATTTTATCGAGTTTTACTTGTAGTGGGGTTGGAAATGCTTTTCAGGCTCAGTACTGGGCTCAAAAGATGCAGTCCTGAATTCTCTCTTGATAGGAGATGGTAAGTAGAAATTTGACGCTCGGCTGACCCAGCAGGAGCAAACGTATGCCAAAAATGAACGCAGAACCAGCTTTTCAGTGAAGAGCAGCCAGGCACATTTTAGCAAGTTTTACTTGTAAGTGGGGTTGGAAACACTTTTCAGGCTTAGTACTGGGCTCAAAAGATACAGCCCTGAGGTCTCTCAAGATAGCAGGTGGTTAGGTAGAAATTCGCCGCTCGGCTGACCCAGCAGGAGCAAACGTATGCCAAAAATGTACGCAGAACCAGCTTTTCAGTGAAGAGAAGCCAGGCACATTTTAGCAAGTTTTACATGTAAGTGGGGTTGGAAAAGCTTTTCAGGCTCATTACTGGGCTTAAAACATGTAACCCCGAGGTCTCTCATGATAGCAGGAGGTTAAGTAGAAATTCGCCGCTCGGCTGACCCAGCAGGAGCAAACGTATTCCAAAAATGTACGCAGAACCAGCTTTTCAGTGAACAGCAGCCAGGCACATTTTAGCAAGTTTTACTTGTAAGTGGGGTTGGAAACGCTTTTCAGGCTCAGTACTGGGCTCAAAACATGCAGCCCTGAGGTCTCTCATGATAGCAGGTGGTTAAGTAGAAATTCGCCGCTCGGCTGACCCAGCAGGAGCAAACGTATGTCAAAAATGAAAGCAGAACCAACTTTTCAGTCATGAGCAGCCAGGGACATTCTAGCAGGTTTTACTTGTAAGTGGGGTTGGAAACGCTTTTGAGGCTCAGTACTGGGCTCAAAACATGCAGCCCTGAGGTCTCTCACGATAGGAGGTGGGTTAGTAGAAATTCGCCGCTTGGCCTTACCCGGCAGGAGCAAACGTATGCTAAAAATGTACGCAGAATGAGATTTTCATGAATAGCAGCCACAGACATTCTAGCAAGTTTTACATGTAAGTGGGGTTAGAAACGCTTTTCAGGCTCAGTACTGGGCTCAAAAGATGCAGCCCTGAGGTCTCTCAAGATAGCAGGTGGTTAAGTAGAAATTCGACACTCGGCTGACCCAGTAGGAGCAAACGTATGCCAAAAATGTACGCAGAACCAGCTTTTCAGTGAAGAGCAGCCTGGCACATTCTAGCAAGTTTTACTTGTAAGTGGGGTTGGAAACGCTTTTCAGGCTCAGTACTGCGCTCAAAAGATGCAGCCCCGAGGTCTCTCATGATAGCAGGTGGGTAAGTAGAAATTCGACGCTCGGCTGACCCATCAGTAGCAAACGTATGCCAAAAATGTACGCAGATACAGCTTTTAAGTGAAGAGCAGCCTGGCACATTCTAGCAAGTTTTACTTGTAAGTGGGGTTGGAAACGCTTTTCAGGCTCAGTACTGCGCTGAAAAGATGCAGCCCTGCGGTCTCTCAAGATAGCAGGTGGTTAAGTAGAAATTCGCCGCTCGTCTGACCCAGTAGGAGCAAACGTATGACAAAAATTTCTGCAGAACCAGCTTTTCAGTGAAGAGCAGCCAGGCACATTCTGCCAAGTTTTTCTTGTAAATGGGGTTGGAAACACTTTTCAGGCTTAGTACTGGGCTCAAAAGATGCAGCCCTGAGGTCTCTCAAGATAGCAGGTGGTTAGGTAGAAATTCGCCGCTCGGCTGACCCAGCAGGAGCAAACGTATTCCAAAAATGTACGCAGAACCAGCTTTTCAGTGAAGAGCAGACAGTCACATTCTAGCAAGTTTTACTTGTAAGTGGGGTTGGAAACGCTTTTCAGGCTCAGTACTGGGCTTAAAACATGCAGCCCGGAGGTCTCTCATGATAGCAGGAGGTAAAGTAGAAATTCACCGCTCGGCTGACCCAGCAGGAGCAAACGTCTGCCAAAAATGTACGCAGAACCAGCTTTTCAGTGAAGAGCAGCCAGGCACATTTTAGCAAGTTTTACATGTAAGTGGGGTTGGAAACGCTTTTCAGGCTCAATACTGGGCTTAAAACATGTAACCCTGAGGTCTCTCATGATAGCAGGAGGTTAAGTAGAAATTCGCCGCTCGGCTGACCCAGCAGGAGCAAACGTATGACAAAAATTTCTGCAGAACCAGCTTTTCAGTGAAGAGCAGCAAGGCACATTTTAGCAAGTTTTACTTGTAAGTGGGGTTGGAAATGCTTTTCAGGCTCAGTACTGGGCTCAAAACATGCAGCCCGAGGTCTCTCATGATAGCCGGTGGGTAAGAATAAATTCGCCTCTAGGCTGACCCGGCAGGAGCAAACGTATGCCAAAAATGTACGCAGAACCAGCTTTTCAGTGAAGAGCAGCCAGGCACATTCTAGCAAGTTTTACTTGTAAGTGGGGTTGGAAATGCTTTTCAGGCTCAGTACTGGGCTCAAAACATGCAGTCCTGAATTCTCTCATGATTAAGGTGGGTAAGTAGAAGTTCGACGCTCGGCTGACCCAGCAGGAGCAAACGTATGCCAAAAATGTACGCAGAACCAGCTTTTCAGTGAAGAGCAGCCTGGCACATTCTGCCAAGTTTTACTTGTAAATGGGGTTAAAAACACTTTTCAGGCTTAGTACTGGGCTCAAAAGATGCAGCCCTGAGGTCTCTCAAGATAGCAGGTGGTTAAGTAGAAATTTGCCGCTCGTCTGACCCAGCAGGAGCAAACGTATGACAAAAAGTTCTGCAGAACCAGCTTTTCAGTGAAGAGCAGCCAGGCACATTCTGCCAAGTTTTACTTGTAAATGGGGTTAAAAACACTTTTCAGGCTTAGTACTGGGCTCAAAAGATGCAGCCCTGAGGTCTCTCAAGATAGCAGGTGGTTAAGTAGAAATTCGCCGCTCGGCTGACCCAGCAGGAGCAAACGTATGCCAAAAATGTACGCAGAACCAGCTTTTCAGTGAAGAGAAGCCAGGCACATTTTAGCAAGTTTTACATGTAAGTGGGGTTGGAAAAGCTTTTCAGGCTCATTACTGGGCTTAAAACATGTAACCCCGAGGTCTCTCATGATAGCAGGAGGTTAAGTAGAAATTCGCCGCTCGGCTGACCCAGCAGGAGCAAACGTATTCCAAAAATGTACGCAGAACCAGCTTTTCAGTGAACAGCAGCCAGGCACATTTTAGCAAGTTTTACTTGTAAGTGGGGTTGGAAACGCTTTTCAGGCTCAGTACTGGGCTCAAAACATGCAGCCCTGAGGTCTCTCATGATAGCAGGTGGTTAAGTAGAAATTCGCCGCTCGGCTGACCCAGCAGGAGCAAACGTATGTCAAAAATGAAAGCAGAACCAACTTTTCAGTCATGAGCAGCCAGGGACATTCTAGCAGGTTTTACTTGTAAGTGGGGTTGGAAACGCTTTTGAGGCTCAGTACTGGGCTCAAAACATGCAGCCCTGAGGTCTCTCACGATAGGAGGTGGGTTAGTAGAAATTCGCCGCTTGGCCTTACCCGGCAGGAGCAAACGTATGCTAAAAATGTACGCAGAATGAGATTTTCATGAATAGCAGCCACAGACATTCTAGCAAGTTTTACATGTAAGTGGGGTTAGAAACGCTTTTCAGGCTCAGTACTGGGCTCAAAAGATGCAGCCCTGAGGTCTCTCAAGATAGCAGGTGGTTAAGTAGAAATTCGACACTCGGCTGACCCAGTAGGAGCAAACGTATGCCAAAAATGTACGCAGAACCAGCTTTTCAGTGAAGAGCAGCCTGGCACATTCTAGCAAGTTTTACTTGTAAGTGGGGTTGGAAACGCTTTTCAGGCTCAGTACTGCGCTCAAAAGATGCAGCCCCGAGGTCTCTCATGATAGCAGGTGGGTAAGTAGAAATTCGACGCTCGGCTGACCCATCAGTAGCAAACGTATGCCAAAAATGTACGCAGATACAGCTTTTAAGTGAAGAGCAGCCTGGCACATTCTAGCAAGTTTTACTTGTAAGTGGGGTTGGAAACGCTTTTCAGGCTCAGTACTGCGCTGAAAAGATGCAGCCCTGCGGTCTCTCAAGATAGCAGGTGGTTAAGTAGAAATTCGCCGCTCGTCTGACCCAGTAGGAGCAAACGTATGACAAAAATTTCTGCAGAACCAGCTTTTCAGTGAAGAGCAGCCAGGCACATTCTGCCAAGTTTTTCTTGTAAATGGGGTTGGAAACACTTTTCAGGCTTAGTACTGGGCTCAAAAGATGCAGCCCTGAGGTCTCTCAAGATAGCAGGTGGTTAGGTAGAAATTCGCCGCTCGGCTGACCCAGCAGGAGCAAACGTATTCCAAAAATGTACGCAGAACCAGCTTTTCAGTGAAGAGCAGACAGTCACATTCTAGCAAGTTTTACTTGTAAGTGGGGTTGGAAACGCTTTTCAGGCTCAGTACTGGGCTTAAAACATGCAGCCCGGAGGTCTCTCATGATAGCAGGAGGTAAAGTAGAAATTCACCGCTCGGCTGACCCAGCAGGAGCAAACGTCTGCCAAAAATGTACGCAGAACCAGCTTTTCAGTGAAGAGCAGCCAGGCACATTTTAGCAAGTTTTACATGTAAGTGGGGTTGGAAACGCTTTTCAGGCTCAATACTGGGCTTAAAACATGTAACCCTGAGGTCTCTCATGATAGCAGGAGGTTAAGTAGAAATTCGCCGCTCGGCTGACCCAGCAGGAGCAAACGTATGACAAAAATTTCTGCAGAACCAGCTTTTCAGTGAAGAGCAGCAAGGCACATTTTAGCAAGTTTTACTTGTAAGTGGGGTTGGAAATGCTTTTCAGGCTCAGTACTGGGCTCAAAACATGCAGCCCGAGGTCTCTCATGATAGCCGGTGGGTAAGAATAAATTCGCCTCTAGGCTGACCCGGCAGGAGCAAACGTATGCCAAAAATGTACGCAGAACCAGCTTTTCAGTGAAGAGCAGCCAGGCACATTCTAGCAAGTTTTACTTGTAAGTGGGGTTGGAAATGCTTTTCAGGCTCAGTACTGGGCTCAAAACATGCAGTCCTGAATTCTCTCATGATTAAGGTGGGTAAGTAGAAGTTCGACGCTCGGCTGACCCAGCAGGAGCAAACGTATGCCAAAAATGTACGCAGAACCAGCTTTTCAGTGAAGAGCAGCCTGGCACATTCTGCCAAGTTTTACTTGTAAATGGGGTTAAAAACACTTTTCAGGCTTAGTACTGGGCTCAAAAGATGCAGCCCTGAGGTCTCTCAAGATAGCAGGTGGTTAAGTAGAAATTTGCCGCTCGTCTGACCCAGCAGGAGCAAACGTATGACAAAAAGTTCTGCAGAACCAGCTTTTCAGTGAAGAGCAGCCAGGCACATTCTGCCAAGTTTTACTTGTAAATGGGGTTAAAAACACTTTTCAGGCTTAGTACTGGGCTCAAAAGATGCAGCCCTGAGGTCTCTCAAGATAGCAGGTGGTTAAGTAGAAATTCGCCGCTCGGCTGACCCAGCAGGAGCAAACGTATGCCAAAAATGTACGCAGAACCAGCTTTTCAGTGAAGAGCAGCCAGGCACATTTTAGCAAGTTTTACTTGTAAGTGGGGTTGGAAATGCTTTTCAGGCTCAGTACTGGGCTCAAAACATGTAGTCCTGAATTCTCTCATGATAGGAGGTGGGTAAGTAGAAATTCGCCGCTCGGCTGACCCAGCAGGAGCAAACGTATGACAAAAATTTCTGCAGAACCAGCTTTTCAGTGAAGAGCAGCCAGGCACATTCTGCCAAGTTTTACTTGTAAATGGGGTTGGAAACACTTTTCAGGCTTAGTACTGGGCTCAAAAGATGCAGCCCTGAGGTCTCTCATGATAGCAGGAGGTTAAGTAGAAATTCGCCGCTCGGCTGACCCAGCAGGAGCAAACGTATTCCAAAAATGTACGCAGAACCAGCTTTTCAGTGAAGAGCAGCCAGGCACATTCTAGCAAGTTTTACTTGTAAGTGGGTTTGGAAACGCTTTTCAGGCTCAGTACTGGGCTCAAAACATACAGCCCTGAGGTCTCTCATGAGGAGGTGGGTAAGTAGAAATTCGCCGCTCGGCTGACCCAGCAGGAGCAAACGTATGCCAAAAATGTACGCAGAACAAGCTTTTTAGTGAAGATCAGCCAGGCACATTCTAACAAGTTTTACTTGTAAGTGGGGTTGGAAACGCTTTTCAGCCTCAGTACTTGGCTCAACAGATGCAGCCCTGCGGTCTCTCAAGATAGCAGGTGGTTAAGTAGAAATTCACCGCTCGTCTGACCCAGCAGGAGCAAACGTATGACAAAAATTTCTGCAGAACCAGCTTTTCAGTGAAGAGCAGCCAGGCACATTCTGCCAAGTTTTACTTGTAAATGGGGTTGGAAACACTTTTCAGGCTTAGTACTGGGCTAAAAAGATGCAGCCCCAAGGTCTCTCAAGATAGCAGGTGGTTAAGTAGAAATTTGCCGCTTGGCTGACCCAGCAGGAGCAAACGTATGCCAAAAATGTACGCAGAACCAGATTTTCAGTGAAGAGCAGCCAGGCACATTCTAGCTAGTTTTACTTGTAAGTGGGGTACGAAACGCTTTTCAGGCTCAGCACTGGGCTCAAAACATGCAGTCCTGAATTCTCTCATGATAGGAGGTGGGTAAGTAGAAATTCGACGCTCGGCTGACCCAGCAGGAGCAAACATATGCCAAAAATGTACGCAGAACCAGCTTTTCAGTGAAGAGCAGCCAGGCACATTCTGCCAAGTTTTACTTGTAAATCGGGTTGGAAACACTTTTCAGGCTTAGTACTGGGCTCAAAAGATGCAGCCCTGAGGTCTCTCATGATAGTAGGAGGTTAAGTAGAAATTTGCCGCTCGGCTGACCCAGCAGCAGCAAACGTATTCCAAAAATGTACGCAGAACCAGCTTTTCAGTGAAGAGCAGCCAGGCACATTCTAGCAAGTTTTACTTGTAAGTGGGGTTGGAAACGCTGTTCAGGCTCAGTACTGGGCTCAAAACATACAGCCCTGAGGTCTCTCATGATAGGAGGTGGGTAAGTGGAAATTCGCCGCTCGGCTGACCCAGCAGGAGTAAACGTATGCCAAAAATGTACGCAGACCAGCTTTTTAGTGAAGATCAGCCAGGCACATTCTAGCAAGTTTTACTTGTAAGTGGGGTCGAAACGCTTTTCAGGCTCAGAACTTGGCTCAAAAGATGCAGCCCTGCGGTCTCTCAAGATAGCAAGTGGTTAAGTAGAAATTCGCCGCTCATCTGACCCAGCAGGAGCAAACGTATGACAAAAATTTCTGCAGAACCAGCTTTTCAGTGAAGAGCAGCCAGGCACATTCTGCCAAGTTTTACTTGTAAATGGGGTTGGAAACACTTTTCAGGCTTAGTACTGGGCTAAAAAGATGCAGCCCCAAGGTCTCTCAAGATAGCAGGTGGTTAAGTAGAAATTTGCCGCTTGGCTGACCCAGCAGGAGCAAACGTATGCCAAAAATGTACGCAGAACCAGATTTTCAGTCAAGAGCAGCCAGGCACATTCTAGCTAGTTTTACTTGTAAGTGGGGTACGAAACGCTTTTCAGGCTCAGCACTGGGCTCAAAACATGCAGTCCTGAATTCTCTCATGATAGGAGGTGGGTACGTAGAAATTCGACGCTCGGCTGACCCAGCAGGAGCAAACATATGCCAAAAATGTACGCAGAACCAGCTTTTCAGTGAAGAGCAGCCAGGCACATTCTGCCAAGTTTTACTTGTAAGTGGGGTCGAAACGCTTTTCAGGCTCAGAACTTGGCTCAAAAGATGCAGCCCTGCGGTCTCTCAAGATAGCAGGTGGTTAAGTAGAAATTCACCGCTCGTCTGACCCAGCAGGAGCAAACGTATGACAAAAATTTCTGCAGAACCAGCTTTTCAGTGAAGAGCAGCCAGGCACATTCTGCCAAGTTTTACTTGTAAATGGGGTTGGAAACACTTTTCAGGCTTAGTACTGGGCTCAAAAGATGCAGCCCTGAGGTCTCTCATGATAGTAGGAGGTTAAGTAGAAATTTGCCGCTCGGCTGACCCAGCAGCAGCAAACGTATTCCAAAAATGTACGCAGAACCAGCTTTTCAGTGAAGAGCAGCCAGGCACATTCTAGCAAGTTTTACTTGTAAGTGGGGTTGGAAACGCTGTTCAGGCTCAGTACTGGGCTCAAAACATGCAGACCTGAGGTCTCTTATGATAGGAGGTGGGTAAGTGGAAATTCGCCGCTCGGCTGACCCAGCAGGAGCAAACATATGCCAAAAATGTACGCAGAACCAGCTTTTCAGTGAAGAGCAGCCAGGCACATTCTAACAAGTTTTACTTGTAAGTGGGGTTGGAAACGCTTTTCAGGCTCAGTACTGGGCTCAAAACATGCAGTCCTGAATTCTCTCATGATAGGAGGTGGGTAAGTAGAAATTCGACGCTCTGCTGACCCAGCAGGAGCAAACGTATGCTAAAATTGTACGCAGAACCAGCTTTTCAGTGAAGAGCAGGCTGGCACATTCTAGCAAGTTTTACTTGTAAGTGGGGTTGGAAACGCTTTTCAGGCTCAGTACTTGGCTCAAAAGATGCAGCCCTGCGGTCTCTCAAGATAGCAGGTGGTTAAGTAGAAATTCGCCGCTCGTCTGACCCAGCAGGAGCAAACGTATGACAACAATTTCTGCAGAACCAGCTTTTCATTGAAGAGCAGCCAGGCACATTCTGCCAAGTTTTACTTGTAAATGGGGTTGGAAACGCTTTTCAGGCTCAGTACTGGGCTCAAAACATGCAGCCCTGAGGTCTCTCATGATAGCCGGTGGGTAAGTAGAAATTCGCCGCTAGGCTGACCCGGCAGGAGCAAACGTATGCCAAAAATGTACGCAGAACCAGCTTTTCAGTGATGAGCAGCCTGGGACATTTTAGCAAGTTTTACTTGTAAGTGGGGTTGGAAATGCTTTTCAGGCTCAGTACTGGGCTCAAAAGATGCAGTCCTGAATTCTCTCTTGATAGGAGGTGGGTAAGTAGAAATTCGCCGCTCGGCTGACCCAGCAGGAGCAAACGTATTCCAAAAATGTACGCAGAACCAGCTATTCAGTGAAGAGCAGCCAGGCACATTCTAGCAAGTTTTACTTGTAAGTGGGGTTGGAAACGCTTTTCAGGCTCAGTACTGGGCTCAAAAGATGCAGCCCTGATCTCTCAAGATAGCAGGTGGTTAAGTAGAAATTCGCTGCTCGGCTGACCCAGCAGGAGCAAACGTATGCCAAAAATGTACGCAGAACCAGCTTTTCAGTGAAGAGAAGCCAGGCACATTCTAGCAAGTTTTACTTGTAAGTGGGGTTGGAAAGGCTTTTCAGGCTCAGTACTGGGCTCAAAACATGCAGCCCTGAGGTCTCTCATGATAGGAGGTGGGTAAGTAGAAATTCGCCGCTCGGCTGACCCAGCAGGAGCAAACGTAAGCCAAAAATGAACGCAGAACCAGTTTTTCAGTGAAGAACAGCCAGGCACATTCTAGCAAGTTTTACTTGTAAGTGGGGTTGGAAAGGCTTTTCAGGCTCAGTACTGGGCTCAAAACATGCAGCCCTGAGGTCTCTCATGATAGCAGGTGGGTAAGTAGAAATTCGACGCTCGGCTGACCCAGCAGGAGCAAACGTATGCCAAAAATGTACGCAGAACCAGCTTTTCAGTGAAGAGCAGCATCGCACATTCTAGCAAGTTTTACTTGTAAGTGGGGTTGGAAATGCTTTTCAGGATCGTACTTGGCTCAAAAGATGCAGCCCTGATGTCTCTCAAGATAGCAGGTGGTTAAGTAGAAATTCGCCGCTCGTCTGACCCAGCAGGAGCAAACGTATGACAACAATTTCTGCAGAACCAGCTTTTCATTGAAGAGCAGCCAGGCACATTCTGCCAAGTTTTACTTGTAAATGGGGTTGGAAACGCTTTTCAGGCTCAGTACTGGGCTCAAAACATGCAGCCCTGAGGTCTCTCATGATAGCCGGTGGGTAAGTAGAAATTCGCCGCTAGGCTGACCCGGCAGGAGCAAACGTATGCCAAAAATGTACGCAGAACCAGCTTTTCAGTGATGAGCAGCCTGGGACATTTTAGCAAGTTTTACTTGTAAGTGGGGTGGAAATGCTTTTCAGGCTCAGTACTGGGCTCAAAAGATGCAGTCCTGAATTCTCTCTTGATAGGAGGTGGGTAAGTAGAAATTCGCCGCTCGGCTGACCCAGCAGGAGCAAACGTATTCCAAAAATGTACGCAGAACCAGCTATTCAGTGAAGAGCAGCCAGGCACATTTTAGCAAGTTTTACTTGTAAGTGGGGTTGGAAACGCTTTTCAGGCTCAGTACTGGGCTCAAAAGATGCAGCCCTGAGGTCTCTCATGATAGCCGGTGGGTAAGTAGAAATTCGACGCTTGGCTGGAGGAGCAAACGTATGCCAAAAATGTACGCAGAGCCAGCTTTTCAGTGAAGAGCAGCCAGGCACATTCTAGCAAGTTTTACTTGTAAGTGGGGTTGGAAACGCTTTTCAGGCTCAGTACTTGGCTCAAAAGATGCAGCCCTGCGGTCTCTCAAGATAGCAGGTGGTTAAGTAGAAATTCGCCGCTCGTCTGACCCAGCAGGAGCAAACGTATGACAACAATTTCTGCAGAACCAGCTTTTCATTGAAGAGCAGCCAGGCACATTCTGCCAAGTTTTACTTGTAAATGGGGTTGGAAACGCTTTTCAGGCTCAGTACTGGGCTCAAAACATGCAGCCCTGAGGTCTCTCATGATAGCCGGTGGGTAAGTAGAAATTCGCCGCTAGGCTGACCCGGCAGGAGCAAACGTATGCCAAAAATGTACGCAGAACCAGCTTTTCAGTGATGAGCAGCCTGGGACATTTTAGCAAGTTTTACTTGTAAGTGGGGTTGGAAATGCTTTTCAGGCTCAGTACTGGGCTCAAAAGATGCAGTCCTGAATTCTCTCTTGATAGGAGGTGGGTAAGTAGAAATTCGCCGCTCGGCTGACCCAGCAGGAGCAAACGTATTCCAAAAATGTACGCAGAACCAGCTATTCAGTGAAGAGCAGCCAGGCACATTCTAGCAAGTTTTACTTGTAAGTGGGGTTGGAAACGCTTTTCAGGCTCAGTACTGGGCTCAAAAGATGCAGCCCTGATCTCTCAAGATAGCAGGTGGTTAAGTAGAAATTCGCTGCTCGGCTGACCCAGCAGGAGCAAACGTATGCCAAAAATGTACGCAGAACCAGCTTTTCAGTGAAGAGAAGCCAGGCACATTTTAGCAAGTTTTACTTGTAAGTGGGGTTGGAAACGCTTTTCAGGCTCAGTACTGGGCTCAAAAGATGCAGCCCTGAGGTCTCTCATGATAGCCGGTGGGTAAGTAGAAATTCGACGCTTGGCTGGAGGAGCAAACGTATGCCAAAAATGTACGCAGAGCCAGCTTTTCAGTGAAGAGCAGCCAGGCACATTCTAGCAAGTTTTACTTGTAAGTGGGGTTGGAAACGCTTTTCAGGCTCAGTACTTGGCTCAAAAGATGCAGCCCTGCGGTCTCTCAAGATAGCAGGTGGTTAAGTAGAAATTCGCCGCTCGTCTGACCCAGCAGGAGCAAACGTATGACAACAATTTCTGCAGAACCAGCTTTTCATTGAAGAGCAGCCAGGCACATTCTGCCAAGTTTTACTTGTAAATGGGGTTGGAAACGCTTTTCAGGCTCAGTACTGGGCTCAAAACATGCAGCCCTGAGGTCTCTCATGATAGCCGGTGGGTAAGTAGAAATTCGCCGCTAGGCTGACCCGGCAGGAGCAAACGTATGCCAAAAATGTACGCAGAACCAGCTTTTCAGTGATGAGCAGCCTGGGACATTTTAGCAAGTTTTACTTGTAAGTGGGGTTGGAAATGCTTTTCAGGCTCAGTACTGGGCTCAAAAGATGCAGTCCTGAATTCTCTCTTGATAGGAGGTGGGTAAGTAGAAATTCGCCGCTCGGCTGACCCAGCAGGAGCAAACGTATTCCAAAAATGTACGCAGAACCAGCTATTCAGTGAAGAGCAGCCAGGCACATTCTAGCAAGTTTTACTTGTAAGTGGGGTTGGAAACGCTTTTCAGGCTCAGTACTGGGCTCAAAAGATGCAGCCCTGATCTCTCAAGATAGCAGGTGGTTAAGTAGAAATTCGCTGCTCGGCTGACCCAGCAGGAGCAAACGTATGCCAAAAATGTACGCAGAACCAGCTTTTCAGTGAAGAGAAGCCAGGCACATTCTAGCAAGTTTTACTTGTAAGTGGGGTTGGAAAGGCTTTTCAGGCTCAGTACTGGGCTCAAAACATGCAGCCCTGAGGTCTCTCATGATAGGAGGTGGGTAAGTAGAAATTCGCCGCTCGGCTGACCCAGCAGGAGCAAACGTAAGCCAAAAATGAACGCAGAACCAGTTTTTCAGTGAAGAACAGCCAGGCACATTCTAGCAAGTTTTACTTGTAAGTGGGGTTGGAAAGGCTTTTCAGGCTCAGTACTGGGCTCAAAACATGCAGCCCTGAGGTCTCTCATGATAGCAGGTGGGTAAGTAGAAATTCGACGCTCGGCTGACCCAGCAGGAGCAAACGTATGCCAAAAATGTACGCAGAACCAGCTTTTCAGTGAAGAGCAGCATCGCACATTCTAGCAAGTTTTACTTGTAAGTGGGGTTGGAAATGCTTTTCAGGATCAGTACTTGGCTCAAAAGATGCAGCCCTGATGTCTCTCAAGATAGCAGGTGGTTAAGTAGAAATTCGCCGCTCGTCTGACCCAGCAGGAGCAAACGTATGACAACAATTTCTGCAGAACCAGCTTTTCATTGAAGAGCAGCCAGGCACATTCTGCCAAGTTTTACTTGTAAGTGGGGTTGGAAATGCTTTTCAGGCTCAGTACTGGGCTCAAAACATGCAGTCCTGAATTCTCTCTTGATAGGAGGTGGGTAATAATAATAATATAAATCTTTATTCGGTTTAGTCACAATGGAAAAACCATAAAAGAACACAGAATAACATGCATTCATAAAATACACAAATTACAAATAGTTCAATTAAAAATTGATTTCATATAGGAAGCGAAATAGCAAGAAAAAAAAAGTTATTCAGTGTGTGCAAGGTGCCGATTGCAAATAAATACGACTTTTGCCTAGAGGTTTTTCCTGTGTTTCACGATACACTTTAGGAAGCTACTAACAAAATAACAGACGTTCACTGTTTCTAACATTTGTAGTCTTAGAAGGGCAGGTCGACACTGTCTCATTCCCCAAGATTTAAGTATTGGTAAAAGCCAGATCTTTCTGTGGGCTTGATGGTATTTACAAAGCAGGATCACATGCAGATTCGACTGCACTGAAATTCCATCACAAGAACAAGGCTGTAAACTGGCGTCCCAACAATTTTGTGTCGGAAAGGTAACCATTCTGAAGAACATGTTCAGCCTAAATCTCGTAATTAACATTCTCTCGTAAGTTGTTAGTTGTAGTTCAAGATACGGATGAATGACAAAGGACACTTGAATCATGTTTGCGTGGATCACTGCCTTTTTCGAAGAATTAGAAACAAGTCTTAGCAATTCAAGGTGACTTAGTGCTTTCTGTTTCAAATCTTTTTTTGAGATGTCCATAATGGAAGCCGGGTCAAGATAATAGTTCTCAAGGCCTAAATCCTTGAAAAAATTCCTGACATATAAGAGCCACTTTATTTTCAAAGAGTTATCCAGACTCATTGCGTCTGCGATGATAGCTTGTGACAAAGCATTTTTATTTGACAACCAGATGCGGCGCCACAACATCAGGGGTTCTATTTTGATTAGATCTTCCAGGTAGGGAGTGGCTAATTCTTGGTGCATTGCGTAAATTGAGGTGCCTTTGGGGGTAGCTAACAAAAATCTTAAGAATGTATTTTCCGCCTTCTGAATAGTACTGGTGTCTGTGTGCCCCCAGACTCCTGCACCGTATGTTGCAATTGCCTGGCATTTAGCCTTGTATATCTTAAGGAGTTCTCCTATTGGTCTTTTTCCTAGCCTCTGGGAGAAAGATGTTAATGCGGCAATTGATCTCCTAAATAAGAGTGCCCTAGTGTTAGTTGCTTGCTTCCAACTAAGCTGGTCATCTACCATGACCCCCAAGTAGGGATAATGGGGTGTTGATTCTAGCTTTTGGTTATTCAGGAGAATAGGATATGTTCGTTTACGTCCTCTGCCAGCTGTCATGATGAACGTTTTTTTCACGTTAACCTTTAAATCTAAGTTGCCCATAAAGGACGTGTATCTGCTCACTGCTTTCTGGAGTTCACCAGGGGTTCGAGCTAAAATAACCGCGTCGTCCGCATAGAGCAGAGCGGGGATCAGGCGGTGATTTATGCGTGGGAGGTCCTGGGCCCCCCTCAACATCTCCCCCTCCAATCCATTGGTGTAGAGAGAGAAGAGGAAGGGGGCCAGGACGCACCCCTGCCTGACCCCGCGCTCCACACTAAACGGGGACGTCAGCTCACCATTAACGCCAAAACGTACTCTGGCCGTGGCCCCAGTATAGAGTTCTCTAAGGAAATCCAGCAGGGGGGGGTCTATCCCTAATTGTGCTAGGACCTTCCACAGCTTTGAGTGTGAAACACAGTCAAAAGCTGCGGAAAGGTCTACGAAGGCCATGTATATTTTGGTGGGAGTGGCCTGTGTATATTTTCCCATTATTAGAGTGAGGTTGAGGACCTGTTCCTGAGTCCCGAAACCTTCTCGGAAGCCAAATTGAATCTCCGAGATAATACCCCTGTCCTCAGTCCACTGCTGGAGACGCTCGAGTATCACTCTCCCCACTGCCTTCCCGAGCGAGTCCAGCAGTGAAATGGGGCGGTAGCATTTTACATCTTGCCGATCCCCCTTTTTGAAGATGGGGACCATTATAGATTTTGTCCAGGAAGTTAGAATTCCCTCACTCGCCGCTGCTATACAAACTCTAGTTAAGATGGGAGCCCATAGATCTTGGTTGCTTTTAAAAAGGTCCACAGGGACCCCATCGGGACCTGGTGCCTTACCTGCCTTACTACTCTGCAAGGCATCTATGAGGTCTGGAATGTCAAAGGGAACCAAAATAGGATAGTTCACCTTAGGGGATAGGGATTCTGATGGAAGAGTATTTTTAAAGATTCCACCAAAGTGAGAAACCCATGTGTTTTCATCAATGGCGACCTCTATCTTCGGGGTATCCTTCTCTGTCAGGAATGGGGATCTGACTGTACGCCAGAACAGGTCGCTGTTTTTTGTGACTGCGCCTTGATGGAGATCGTCCCATAGTTTTTGTTTAAGTTGGGCCATTCTCATCTTTCTTTCCCCTATATATTGGCGCCTCAGGAGCTGAATCAAGGGCACATCTCGGGGGTTGTTTTTAAGCGCGGATTTTAGCTTAGATAGGGCCACTGTGCAGTTGTGATTAAACCACTTTGGTTTATTATCACAATTTGACTTAGGTTGAAAGGTGAGTAAGTCCTTTATGACCTCTAATATTAGGTTAAAATTTCTAAGAACTTCCTTGTGACTGGTTGTAAGATCCAGGCATTTCACTATATTAGAATAGGACCGAGTAATTAATTTTTTCAGTATATCTGCTGGGTTGATTTTAGCCCATTTAATGGTCAGTCCGTTATAGTTCCCAACCTGAATCCTATTCTGCTTAAGGGTGATCGCCATTTCCGATTTATGGGAGGCATTAGCCGGCACGGATAAAGTTATTACTATGGCTGCGTGATCGCTGAGGGGGGTAGCTATAACCTCAAATTCCTTCAGCTTCGTCATCAGATTTTGGGAAAGAAATATAAAATCTACTGTGGTCATGTGACCTCTGCCCACATATGTCGGGAGAAATTCGTTCGAGTCTGCATTAGGACGGTTGGCAATTTGAAGATCCAAATCTGATAAAGCGGTATTAATTATGTTTCCTGGTTTGGAGTGCGCGAGGTGAGATAGTGGGACATTAAATTCGTCCACTATCCCACAACACTCCAAATTAGGAGCTGTACAGGGGTGGAAATTAAAATCGCCTCCCCAAATTATATTGGTTGTCCTATTTTTGGGGCTCTGGTAAAGAAGTTGTTTCACTTTGTCAGTTAGGGTAGTGATAAGAGTTATAAAATTTTCATCTGACAAATTGTTATATGTATTAACCAGAATAATTGTGTCCTTATTGGGAAGGGTTAATGTTAAAATTTGATGATTGGGGTCCTGGGAGGGTGTAGCCACCTTTTTAAAAGATAGGGAATTAGATATATAGGTAACAAGACCACCTTTTGGTCTACCCATCGTACTAGTTAATGCTGGGACGTTAAAAGTTTTATAGCCTTGTAGATGTAATTCCTCTACAGACCATGTTTTACTTGTAAGTGGGGTTGGAAATGCTTTTCAGGCTCAGTACTGGGCTCAAAAGATGCAGTCCTGAATTCTCTCTTGATAGGAGGTGGGTAAGTAGAAATTCGCCGCTCGGCTGACCCAGCAGGAGCAAACGTATTCCAAAAATGTACGCAGAACCAGCTATTCAGTGAAGAGCAGCCAGGCACATTTTAGCAAGTTTTACTTGTAAGTGGGGTTGGAAATGCTTTTCAGGCTCAGTACTGGGCTCAAAAGATGCAGCCCTGAGGTCTCTCATGATAGCAGGTGGGTATGTAGAAATTCGCTGCTCGGCTGACCCGGCAGGAGCAAACGTATGCCAAAAATGTACGCAGAACCAGCTTTTCAGTGAAGAGAAGCCAGGCACATTCTAGCAAGTTTTACTTGTAAGTGGGGTTGGAAAGGCTTTTCAGGCTCAGTACTGGGCTCAAAACATGCAGCCCTGAGGTCTCTCATGATAGGAGGTGGGTAAGTAGAAATTAGCCGCTCGGCTGACCCAGCAGGAGCAAACGTAAGCCAAAAATGAACGCAGAACCAGTTTTTCAGTGAAGAACAGCCAGGCACATTCTAGCAAGTTTTACTTGCAAATGGGGTTGGAAACACTTTTCAGGCTTAGTACTGGGCTCAAAACATGCAGCCCTGAGGTCTCTCAAGATAGCAGGTGGTTAAGTAGAAATTCGCCGCTCGGCTGTGCCGGCAGGAGCAAACATATGCCAAAATTGTACGCAGAATGAACTTTTCAGTGAAGAGCAGCCAGGCACATTATAGCAAGTTTTACTTGTAAGTGGGGTTGGAAACGCTTTTCAGGCTCAGTACTGGCCTCAAAACATGCAGCCCTGAGGTCTCTCATGATAGCCGGTGGGTAAGTAGAAATTCGACGCTTGGCTGACCCAGCAGGAGCAAACGTATGCCAAAAATGTATGCAGAGCCAGCTTTTCAGTGAAGAGCAGCCAGGCACATTCTAGCAAGTTTTACTTGTAAGTGGGGTTGGAAACGCTTTTCAGGCTCAGTACTGGGCTCAAAACATGCAGTCCTGAATTCTGTCATGATAGGAGGTGGGTAAGTAGAAATTCGACGCTCTGCTGACCCAGCAGGAGCAAACGTATGCTAAAATTGTACGCAGAACCAGCTTTTCAGTGAAGAGCAGGCTGGCACATTCTAGCAAGTTTTACTTGTAAGTGGGGTTGGAAACGCTTTTCAGGCTCAGTACTTGGCTCAAAAGATGCAGCCCTGCGGTCTCTCAAGATAGCAGGTGGTTAAGTAGAAATTCGCCGCTCGTCTGACCCAGCAGGAGCAAACGTATGACAACAATTTCTGCAGAACCAGCTTTTCATTGAAGAGCAGCCAGGCACATTCTGCCAAGTTTTACTTGTAAATGGGGTTGGAAACGCTTTTCAGGCTCAGTACTGGGCTCAAAACATGCAGCCCTGAGGTCTCTCATGATAGCCGGTGGGTAAGTAGAAATTCGCCGCTAGGCTGACCCGGCAGGAGCAAACGTATGCCAAAAATGTACGCAGAACCAGCTTTTCAGTGATGAGCAGCCTGGGACATTTTAGCAAGTTTTACTTGTAAGTGGGGTTGGAAATGCTTTTCAGGCTCAGTACTGGGCTCAAAAGATGCAGTCCTGAATTCTCTCTTGATAGGAGGTGGGTAAGTAGAAATTCGCCGCTCGGCTGACCCAGCAGGAGCAAACGTATTCCAAAAATGAACGCAGAACCAGTTTTTCAGTGAAGAACAGCCAGGCACATTCTAGCAAGTTTTACTTGTAAGTGGGGTTGGAAACGCTTTTCAGGCTCAGTACTGGGCTCAAAACATGCAGCCCTGAGGTCTCTCATGATAGCAGGTGGGTAAGTAGAAATTCGACGCTCGGCTGACCCAGCAGGAGCAAACGTATGCCAAAAATGTACGCAGAACCAGCTTTTCAGTGAAGAGCAGCATCGCACATTCTAGCAAGTTTTACTTGTAAGTGGGGTTGGAAATGCTTTTCAGGATCAGTACTTGGCTCAAAAGATGCAGCCCTGATGTCTCTCAAGATAGCAGGTGGTTAAGTAGAAATTCGCCGCTCGTCTGACCCAGCAGGAGCAAACGTATGACAACAATTTCTGCAGAACCAGCTTTTCATTGAAGAGCAGCCAGGCACATTCTGCCAAGTTTTACTTGTAAATGGGGTTGGAAACGCTTTTCAGGCTCAGTACTGGGCTCAAAACATGCAGCCCTGAGGTCTCTCATGATAGCCGGTGGGTAAGTAGAAATTCGCCGCTAGGCTGACCCGGCAGGAGCAAACGTATGCCAAAAATGTACGCAGAACCAGCTTTTCAGTGATGAGCAGCCTGGGACATTTTAGCAAGTTTTACTTGTAAGTGGGGTTGGAAATGCTTTTCAGGCTCAGTACTGGGCTCAAAAGATGCAGTCCTGAATTCTCTCTTGATAGGAGGTGGGTAAGTAGAAATTCGACGCTCGGCTGACCCAGCAGGAGCAAACGTATGCCAAAAATGTACGCAGAACCAGCTTTTCAGTGAAGAGCAGCATCGCACATTCTAGCAAGTTTTACTTGTAAGTGGGGTTGGAAATGCTTTTCAGGATCAGTACTTGGCTCAAAAGATGCAGCCCTGATGTCTCTCAAGATAGCAGGTGGTTAAGTAGAAATTCGCCGCTCGTCTGACCCAGCAGGAGCAAACGTATGACAACAATTTCTGCAGAACCAGCTTTTCATTGAAGAGCAGCCAGGCACATTCTGCCAAGTTTTACTTGTAAATGGGGTTGGAAACGCTTTTCAGGCTCAGTACTGGGCTCAAAACATGCAGCCCTGAGGTCTCTCATGATAGCCGGTGGGTAAGTAGAAATTCGCCGCTAGGCTGACCCGGCAGGAGCAAACGTATGCCAAAAATGTACGCAGAACCAGCTTTTCAGTGATGAGCAGCCTGGGACATTTTAGCCAGTTTTACTTGTAAGTGGGGTTGGAAATGCTTTTCAGGCTCAGTACTGGGCTCAAAAGATGCAGTCCTGAATTCTCTCTTGATAGGAGGTGGGTAAGTAGAAATTCGCCGCTCGGCTGACCCAGCAGGAGCAAACGTATTCCAAAAATGTACGCAGAACCAGCTATTCAGTGAAGAGCAGCCAGGCACATTCTAGCAAGTTTTACTTGTAAGTGGGGTTGGAAACGCTTTTCAGGCTCAGTACTGGGCTCAAAAGATGCAGCCCTGATCTCTCAAGATAGCAGGTGGTTAAGTAGAAATTCGCTGCTCGGCTGACCCAGCAGGAGCAAACGTATGCCAAAAATGTACGCAGAACCAGCTTTTCAGTGAAGAGAAGCCAGGCACATTCTAGCAAGTTTTACTTGTAAGTGGGGTTGGAAAGGCTTTTCAGGCTCAGTACTGGGCTCAAAACATGCAGCCCTGAGGTCTCTCATGATAGGAGGTGGGTAAGTAGAAATTCGCCGCTCGGCTGACCCAGCAGGAGCAAACGTAAGCCAAAAATGAACGCAGAACCAGTTTTTCAGTGAAGAACAGCCAGGCACATTCTAGCAAGTTTTACTTGTAAGTGGGGTTGGAAAGGCTTTTCAGGCTCAGTACTGGGCTCAAAACATGCAGCCCTGAGGTCTCTCATGATAGCAGGTGGGTAAGTAGAAATTCGACGCTCGGCTGACCCAGCAGGAGCAAACGTATGCCAAAAATGTACGCAGAACCAGCTTTTCAGTGAAGAGCAGCATCGCACATTCTAGCAAGTTTTACTTGTAAGTGGGGTTGGAAATGCTTTTCAGGATCAGTACTTGGCTCAAAAGATGCAGCCCTGATGTCTCTCAAGATAGCAGGTGGTTAAGTAGAAATTCGCCGCTCGTCTGACCCAGCAGGAGCAAACGTATGACAACAATTTCTGCAGAACCAGCTTTTCATTGAAGAGCAGCCAGGCACATTCTGCCAAGTTTTACTTGTAAATGGGGTTGGAAACGCTTTTCAGGCTCAGTACTGGGCTCAAAACATGCAGCCCTGAGGTCTCTCATGATAGCCGGTGGGTAAGTAGAAATTCGCCGCTAGGCTGACCCGGCAGGAGCAAACGTATGCCAAAAATGTACGCAGAACCAGCTTTTCAGTGATGAGCGGCCTGGGACATTTTAGCAAGTTTTACTTGTAAGTGGGGTGGAAATGCTTTTCAGGCTCAGTACTGGGCTCAAAAGATGCAGTCCTGAATTCTCTCTTGATAGGAGGTGGGTAAGTAGAAATTCGCCGCTCGGCTGACCCAGCAGGAGCAAACGTATTCCAAAAATGTACGCAGAACCAGCTATTCAGTGAAGAGCAGCCAGGCACATTTTAGCAAGTTTTACTTGTAAGTGGGGTTGGAAACGCTTTTCAGGCTCAGTACTGGGCTCAAAAGATGCAGCCCTGAGGTCTCTCATGATAGCCGGTGGGTAAGTAGAAATTCGACGCTTGGCTGGAGGAGCAAACGTATGCCAAAAATGTACGCAGAGCCAGCTTTTCAGTGAAGAGCAGCCAGGCACATTCTAGCAAGTTTTACTTGTAAGTGGGGTTGGAAACGCTTTTCAGGCTCAGTACTGGGCTCAAAACATGCAGTCCTGAATTCTCTCATGATAGGAGGTGGGTAAGTAGAAATTCGACGCTCGGCTGACCCAGCAGGAGCAAACGTATGCCAAAAATGTACGCAGAACCAGCTTTTCAGTGAAGAGCAGCATCGCACATTCTAGCAAGTTTTACTTGTAAGTGGGGTTGGAAATGCTTTTCAGGATCAGTACTTGGCTCAAAAGATGCAGCCCTGATGTCTCTCAAGATAGCAGGTGGTTAAGTAGAAATTCGCCGTTCGGCTGACCCGGCAGGAGCAAACGTATGCCAAAAATGTACACAGAATGAGCTTTTCAGTGAAGAGCAGCCAGGCACATTCTAGCAAGTTTTACTTGTAAGTGGGGTTGGAAAGGCTTTTCAGGCTCAGTACTGGGCTCAAAAGATGCAGTCCTGAATTCTCTCTTGATAGGAGGTGGGTAAGTAGAAATTTGACGCTCGGCTGACCCAGCAGGAGCAAACGTATGCCAAAAATGAACGCAGAACCAGCTTTTCAGTGAAGAGCAGCCAGGCACATTTTAGCAAGGTTTACTTGTAAGTGGGGTTGGAATTGCTTTTCAGGCTTAGTACTGGGCTCAAAATATGCAGCCCTGAGGTCTCTCAAGATAGCAGGTGGTTAAGTAGAAATTCGCCGCTCGGCTGACCCGGCAGGAGCAAACGTATCCCAAAAATGTACGCAGAATTAGCTTTTCAGTGAAGAGCAGCCAGGTACATTCTAGCAAGTTTTACTTGTAAGTGGGGTTGGAAAGGCTTTTCAGGCTCAGTACTGGACTCAAAAGATGCAGTCCTGAATTCTCTCTTGATAGGAGGTGGGTAAGTAGAAATTTGACGCTCGGCTGACCCAGCAGTAGCAAACGTATGCCAAAAATGAACGCAGAACCAGCTTTTCAGTGAAGAGCAGCCAGGCACATTTTAGCAAGGTTTACTTGTAAGTGGGGTTGGAATTGCTTTTCAGGCTTAGTACTGGGCTCAAAATATGCAGCCCTGAGGTCTCTCAAGATAGCAGGTGGTTAAGTAGAAATTCGCCGCTCGGCTGACCCGGCAGGAGCAAACGTATCCCAAAAATGTACGCAGAATTAGCTTTTCAGTGAAGAGCAGCCAGGTACATTCTAGCAACTTTTACTTGTAAGTGGGATTGGAAACGCTTTTCAGGCTCACTACTGGGCTCAAAAGATGCAGCCCTGATCTCTCAAGATAGCAGGTGGTTAAGTAGAAATTCGCCGCTCGGCTGACCCAGCAGGAGCAAACGTATGCCAAAAATGTACGCAGAATCAGCTTTTCAGTGAAGAGCAGCCTGGCACATTCTAGCAAGTTTTACTTGTAAGTGGGGTTGGAAATGGTTTTCAGGCTCAGTACTTGGCTCAAAAGATGCAGCCCTGAATTCTCTCTTGATAGGAGGTGGGTAAGTAGAAATTTGACGCTCGGCTGACCCAGCAGGAGCAAACGTATGCCAAAAATGAACGCAGAACCAGCTTTTCAGTGAAGAGCAGCCAGGCACATTTTAGCAAGGTTTACTTGTAAGTGGGGTTGGAATTGCTTTTCAGGCTTAGTACTGGGCTCAAAATATGCAGCCCTGAGGTCTCTCAAGATAGCAGGTGGTTAAGTAGAAATTCGCCGCTCGGCTGACCCGGCAGGAGCAAACGTATCCCAAAAATGTACGCAGAATTAGCTTTTCAGTGAAGAGCAGCCAGGTACATTCTAGCAACTTTTACTTGTAAGTGGGATTGGAAACGCTTTTCAGGCTCACTACTGGGCTCAAAAGATGCAGCCCTGATCTCTCAAGATAGCAGGTGGTTAAGTAGAAATTCGCCGCTCGGCTGACCCAGCAGGAGCAAACGTATGCCAAAAATGTACGCAGAATCAGCTTTTCAGTGAAGAGCAGCCTGGCACATTCTAGCAAGTTTTACTTGTAAGTGGGGTTGGAAATGGTTTTCAGGCTCAGTACTTGGCTCAAAAGATGCAGCCCTGCGGTCTCTCAAGATAGCAGGTGGTTAAGTAGAAATTCGCCGCTTGGCTGACCCAGCAGGAGCAAACGTATGCCAAAAATGTACGCAGAGCCAGCTTTTCAGTGAAGAGCAGCCAGGCACATTCTAGCAAGTTTTACTTGTAAGTGGGGTTGGAAACGCTTTTCAGGCTCAGTACTGGGCTCAAAACATGCAGTCCTGAATTCTCTCATGATAGGAGGTGGTTAAGTAGAAATTCGCCGCTCGTCTGACCCAGCAGGAGCAAACGTATGACAACAATTTCTGCAGAACCAGCTTTTCATTGAAGAGCAGCCAGGCACATTCTGCCAAGTTTTACTTGTAAATGGGGTTGGAAACGCTTTTCAGGCTCAGTACTGGGCTCAAAACATGCAGCCCTGAGGTCTCTCATGATAGCCGGTGGGTAAGTAGAAATTCGCCGCTAGGCTGACCCGGCAGGAGCAAACGTATGCCAAAAATGTACGCAGAACCAGCTTTTCAGTGATGAGCAGCCTGGGACATTTTAGCAAGTTTTACTTGTAAGTGGGGTTGGAAATGCTTTTCAGGCTCAGTACTGGGCTCAAAAGATGCAGTCCTGAATTCTCTCTTGATAGGAGGTGGGTAAGTAGAAATTCGCCGCTCGGCTGACCCAGCAGGAGCAAACGTATTCCAAAAATGTACGCAGAACCAGCTATTCAGTGAAGAGCAGCCAGGCACATTCTAGCAAGTTTTACTTGTAAGTGGGGTTGGAAACGCTTTTCAGGCTCAGTACTGGGCTCAAAAGATGCAGCCCTGATCTCTCAAGATAGCAGGTGGTTAAGTAGAAATTCGCTGCTCGGCTGACCCAGCAGGAGCAAACGTATGCCAAAAATGTACGCAGAACCAGCTTTTCAGTGAAGAGAAGCCAGGCACATTCTAGCAAGTTTTACTTGTAAGTGGGGTTGGAAAGGCTTTTCAGGCTCAGTACTGGGCTCAAAACATGCAGCCCTGAGGTCTCTCATGATAGGAGGTGGGTAAGTAGAAATTCGCCGCTCGGCTGACCCAGCAGGAGCAAACGTAAGCCAAAAATGAACGCAGAACCAGTTTTTCAGTGAAGAACAGCCAGGCACATTCTAGCAAGTTTTACTTGTAAGTGGGGTTGGAAAGGCTTTTCAGGCTCAGTACTGGGCTCAAAACATGCAGCCCTGAGGTCTCTCATGATAGCAGGTGGGTAAGTAGAAATTCGACGCTCGGCTGACCCAGCAGGAGCAAACGTATGCCAAAAATGTACGCAGAACCAGCTTTTCAGTGAAGAGCAGCATCGCACATTCTAGCAAGTTTTACTTGTAAGTGGGGTTGGAAATGCTTTTCAGGATCAGTACTTGGCTCAAAAGATGCAGCCCTGATGTCTCTCAAGATAGCAGGTGGTTAAGTAGAAATTCGCCGCTCGTCTGACCCAGCAGGAGCAAACGTATGACAACAATTTCTGCAGAACCAGCTTTTCATTGAAGAGCAGCCAGGCACATTCTGCCAAGTTTTACTTGTAAATGGGGTTGGAAACGCTTTTCAGGCTCAGTACTGGGCTCAAAACATGCAGCCCTGAGGTCTCTCATGATAGCCGGTGGGTAAGTAGAAATTCGCCGCTAGGCTGACCCGGCAGGAGCAAACGTATGCCAAAAATGTACGCAGAACCAGCTTTTCAGTGATGAGCAGCCTGGGACATTTTAGCAAGTTTTACTTGTAAGTGGGGTGGAAATGCTTTTCAGGCTCAGTACTGGGCTCAAAAGATGCAGTCCTGAATTCTCTCTTGATAGGAGGTGGGTAAGTAGAAATTCGCCGCTCGGCTGACCCAGCAGGAGCAAACGTATTCCAAAAATGTACGCAGAACCAGCTATTCAGTGAAGAGCAGCCAGGCACATTTTAGCAAGTTTTACTTGTAAGTGGGGTTGGAAACGCTTTTCAGGCTCAGTACTGGGCTCAAAAGATGCAGCCCTGAGGTCTCTCATGATAGCCGGTGGGTAAGTAGAAATTCGACGCTTGGCTGGAGGAGCAAACGTATGCCAAAAATGTACGCAGAGCCAGCTTTTCAGTGAAGAGCAGCCAGGCACATTCTAGCAAGTTTTACTTGTAAGTGGGGTTGGAAACGCTTTTCAGGCTCAGTACTGGGCTCAAAACATGCAGTCCTGAATTCTCTCATGATAGGAGGTGGGTAAGTAGAAATTCGACGCTCGGCTGACCCAGCAGGAGCAAACGTATGCCAAAAATGTACGCAGAACCAGCTTTTCAGTGAAGAGCAGCATCGCACATTCTAGCAAGTTTTACTTGTAAGTGGGGTTGGAAATGCTTTTCAGGATCAGTACTTGGCTCAAAAGATGCAGCCCTGATGTCTCTCAAGATAGCAGGTGGTTAAGTAGAAATTCGCCGTTCGGCTGACCCGGCAGGAGCAAACGTATGCCAAAAATGTACACAGAATGAGCTTTTCAGTGAAGAGCAGCCAGGCACATTCTAGCAAGTTTTACTTGTAAGTGGGGTTGGAAAGGCTTTTCAGGCTCAGTACTGGGCTCAAAAGATGCAGTCCTGAATTCTCTCTTGATAGGAGGTGGGTAAGTAGAAATTTGACGCTCGGCTGACCCAGCAGGAGCAAACGTATGCCAAAAATGAACGCAGAACCAGCTTTTCAGTGAAGAGCAGCCAGGCACATTTTAGCAAGGTTTACTGGGGTTGGAATTGCTTTTCAGGCTTAGTACTGGGCTCAAAATATGCAGCCCTGAGGTCTCTCAAGATAGCAGGTGGTTAAGTAGAAATTCGCCGCTCGGCTGACCCGGCAGGAGCAAACGTATCCCAAAAATGTACGCAGAATTAGCTTTTCAGTGAAGAGCAGCCAGGTACATTCTAGCAAGTTTTACTTGTAAGTGGGGTTGGAAAGGCTTTTCAGGCTCAGTACTGGGCTCAAAAGATGCAGTCCTGAATTCTCTCTTGATAGGAGGTGGGTAAGTAGAAATTTGACGCTCGGCTGACCCAGCAGGAGCAAACGTATGCCAAAAATGAACGCAGAACCAGCTTTTCAGTGAAGAGCAGCCAGGCACATTTTAGCAAGGTTTACTTGTAAGTGGGGTTGGAATTGCTTTTCAGGCTTAGTACTGGGCTCAAAATATGCAGCCCTGAGGTCTCTCAAGATAGCAGGTGGTTAAGTAGAAATTCGCCGCTCGGCTGACCCGGCAGGAGCAAACGTATCCCAAAAATGTACGCAGAATTAGCTTTTCAGTGAAGAGCAGCCAGGTACATTCTAGCAACTTTTACTTGTAAGTGGGATTGGAAACGCTTTTCAGGCTCACTACTGGGCTCAAAAGATGCAGCCCTGATCTCTCAAGATAGCAGGTGGTTAAGTAGAAATTCGCCGCTCGGCTGACCCAGCAGGAGCAAACGTATGCCAAAAATGTACGCAGAATCAGCTTTTCAGTGAAGAGCAGCCTGGCACATTCTAGCAAGTTTTACTTGTAAGTGGGGTTGGAAATGGTTTTCAGGCTCAGTACTTGGCTCAAAAGATGCAGCCCTGCGGTCTCTCAAGATAGCAGGTGGTTAAGTAGAAATTCGCCGCTCGTCTGACCCAGCAGGAGCAAACGTATGACAACAATTTCTGCAGAACCAGCTTTTCATTGAAGAGCAGCCAGGCACATTCTGCCAAGTTTTACTTGTAAATGGGGTTGGAAACGCTTTTCAGGCTCAGTAATGGGCTCAAAACATGCAGCCCTGAGGTCTCTCATGATAGCCGGTGGGTAAGTAGAAATTCGCCCTAGGCTGACCCGGCAGGAGCAAACGTATGCCAAAAATGTACGCAGAACCAGCTTTTCAGTGATGAGCAGCCTGGGACATTTTAGCAAGTTTTACTTGTAAGTGGGGTTGGAAATGCTTTTCAGGCTCAGTACTGGGCTCAAAAGATGCAGTCCTGAATTCTCTCTTGATAGGAGGTGGGTAAGTAGAAATTCGCCGCTCGGCTGACCCAGCAGGAGCAAACGTATTCCAAAAATGTACGCAGAACCAGCTATTCAGTGAAGAGCAGCCAGGCACATTTTAGCAAGTTTTACTTGTAAGTGGGGTTGGAAATGCTTTTCAGGCTCAGTACTGGGCTCAAAAGATGCAGCCCTGAGGTCTCTCATGATAGCAGGTGTGTATGTAGAAATTCGCCGCTCGGCTGACCCAGCAGGAGCAAACGTAAGCCAAAAATGAACGCAGAACCAGCTATTCAGTGAAGAGCAGCCAGGCACATTTTAGCAAGTTTTACTTGTAAGTGGGGTTGGAAATGCTTTTCAGGCTCAGTACTGGGCTCAAAAGATGCAGCCCTGAGGTCTCTCATGATAGCAGGTGAGTATGTAGAAATTCACCGCTCGGCTGACACGGCAGGAGCAAACGTATGCCAAAAATGTACGCAGAACCAGCTTTTCATGAAGAGCAGCCAGGGACATTCTAGCAAGTTTTACTTGTAAGTGGGGTTGGAAACGCTTTTCAGGCTCAGTACTGGGCTCAAAAGATGCAGCCCTGATCTCTCAAGATAGCAGGTGGTTAAGTAGAAATTCGCTGCTCGGCTGACCCAGCAGGAGCAAACGTATGCCAAAAATGTACGCAGAACCAGCTTTTCAGTGAAGAGAAGCCAGGCACATTCTAGCAAGTTTTACTTGTAAGTGGGGTTGGAAAGGCTTTTCAGGCTCAGTACTGGGCTCAAAACATGCAGCCCTGAGGTCTCTCATGATAGGAGGTGGGTAAGTAGAAATTCGCCGCTCGGCTGACCCAGCAGGAGCAAACGTAAGCCAAAAATGAACGCAGAACCAGTTTTTCAGTGAAGAACAGCCAGGCACATTCTAGCAAGTTTTACTTGTAAGTGGGGTTGGAAAGGCTTTTCAGGCTCAGTACTGGGCTCAAAACATGCAGCCCTGAGGTCTCTCATGATAGCAGGTGGGTAAGTAGAAATTCGACGCTCGGCTGACCCAGCAGGAGCAAACGTATGCCAAAAATGTACGCAGAACCAGCTTTTCAGTGAAGAGCAGCATCGCACATTCTAGCAAGTTTTACTTGTAAGTGGGGTTGGAAATGCTTTTCAGGATCAGTACTTGGCTCAAAAGATGCAGCCCTGATGTCTCTCAAGATAGCAGGTGGTTAAGTAGAAATTCGCCGCTCGTCTGACCCAGCAGGAGCAAACGTATGACAACAATTTCTGCAGAACCAGCTTTTCATTGAAGAGCAGCCAGGCACATTCTGCCAAGTTTTACTTGTAAATGGGGTTGGAAACGCTTTTCAGGCTCAGTACTGGGCTCAAAACATGCAGCCCTGAGGTCTCTCATGATAGCCGGTGGGTAAGTAGAAATTCGCCGCTAGGCTGACCCGGCAGGAGCAAACGTATGCCAAAAATGTACGCAGAACCAGCTTTTCAGTGATGAGCAGCCTGGGACATTTTAGCAAGTTTTACTTGTAAGTGGGGTGGAAATGCTTTTCAGGCTCAGTACTGGGCTCAAAAGATGCAGTCCTGAATTCTCTCTTGATAGGAGGTGGGTAAGTAGAAATTCGCCGCTCGGCTGACCCAGCAGGAGCAAACGTATTCCAAAAATGTACGCAGAACCAGCTATTCAGTGAAGAGCAGCCAGGCACATTTTAGCAAGTTTTACTTGTAAGTGGGGTTGGAAACGCTTTTCAGGCTCAGTACTGGGCTCAAAACATGCAGTCCTGAATTCTCTCATGATAGGAGGTGGGTAAGTAGAAATTCGACGCTCGGCTGACCCAGCAGGAGCAAACGTATGCCAAAAATGTACGCAGAACCAGCTTTTCAGTGAAGAGCAGCATCGCACATTCTAGCAAGTTTTACTTGTAAGTGGGGTTGGAAATGCTTTTCAGGATCAGTACTTGGCTCAAAAGATGCAGCCCTGATGTCTCTCAAGATAGCAGGTGGTTAAGTAGAAATTCGCCGTTCGGCTGACCCGGCAGGAGCAAACGTATGCCAAAAATGTACACAGAATGAGCTTTTCAGTGAAGAGCAGCCAGGCACATTCTAGCAAGTTTTACTTGTAAGTGGGGTTGGAAAGGCTTTTCAGGCTCAGTACTGGGCTCAAAAGATGCAGTCCTGAATTCTCTCTTGATAGGAGGTGGGTAAGTAGAAATTTGACGCTCGGCTGACCCAGCAGGAGCAAACGTATGCCAAAAATGAACGCAGAACCAGCTTTTCAGTGAAGAGCAGCCAGGCACATTTTAGCAAGGTTTACTGGGGTTGGAATTGCTTTTCAGGCTTAGTACTGGGCTCAAAATATGCAGCCCTGAGGTCTCTCAAGATAGCAGGTGGTTAAGTAGAAATTCGCCGCTCGGCTGACCCGGCAGGAGCAAACGTATCCCAAAAATGTACGCAGAATTAGCTTTTCAGTGAAGAGCAGCCAGGTACATTCTAGCAAGTTTTACTTGTAAGTGGGGTTGGAAAGGCTTTTCAGGCTCAGTACTGGGCTCAAAAGATGCAGTCCTGAATTCTCTCTTGATAGGAGGTGGGTAAGTAGAAATTTGACGCTCGGCTGACCCAGCAGGAGCAAACGTATGCCAAAAATGAACGCAGAACCAGCTTTTCAGTGAAGAGCAGCCAGGCACATTTTAGCAAGGTTTACTTGTAAGTGGGGTTGGAATTGCTTTTCAGGCTTAGTACTGGGCTCAAAATATGCAGCCCTGAGGTCTCTCAAGATAGCAGGTGGTTAAGTAGAAATTCGCCGCTCGGCTGACCCGGCAGGAGCAAACGTATCCCAAAAATGTACGCAGAATTAGCTTTTCAGTGAAGAGCAGCCAGGTACATTCTAGCAAGTTTTACTTGTAAGTGGGGTTGGAAAGGCTTTTCAGGCTCAGTACTGGGCTCAAAAGATGCAGTCCTGAATTCTCTCTTGATAGGAGGTGGGTAAGTAGAAATTTGACGCTCGGCTGACCCAGCAGGAGCAAACGTATGCCAAAAATGTACGCAGAATCAGCTTTTCAGTGAAGAGCAGCCTGGCACATTCTAGCAAGTTTTACTTGTAAGTGGGGTTGGAAATGGTTTTCAGGCTCAGTACTTGGCTCAAAAGATGCAGCCCTGCGGTCTCTCAAGATAGCAGGTGGTTAAGTAGAAATTCGCCGCTCGTCTGACCCAGCAGGAGCAAACGTATGACAACAATTTCTGCAGAACCAGCTTTTCATTGAAGAGCAGCCAGGCACATTCTGCCAAGTTTTACTTGTAAATGGGGTTGGAAACGCTTTTCAGGCTCAGTACTGGGCTCAAAACATGCAGCCCTGAGGTCTCTCATGATAGCCGGTGGGTAAGTAGAAATTCGCCCTAGGCTGACCCGGCAGGAGCAAACGTATGCCAAAAATGTACGCAGAACCAGCTTTTCAGTGATGAGCAGCCTGGGACATTTTAGCAAGTTTTACTTGTAAGTGGGGTTGGAAATGCTTTTCAGGCTCAGTACTGGGCTCAAAAGATGCAGTCCTGAATTCTCTCTTGATAGGAGGTGGGTAAGTAGAAATTCGCCGCTCGGCTGACCCAGCAGGAGCAAACGTATTCCAAAAATGTACGCAGAACCAGCTATTCAGTGAAGAGCAGCCAGGCACATTTTAGCAAGTTTTACTTGTAAGTGGGGTTGGAAATGCTTTTCAGGCTCAGTACTGGGCTCAAAAGATGCAGCCCTGAGGTCTCTCATGATAGCAGGTGTGTATGTAGAAATTCGCCGCTCGGCTGACCCAGCAGGAGCAAACGTAAGCCAAAAATGAACGCAGAACCAGCTATTCAGTGAAGAGCAGCCAGGCACATTTTAGCAAGTTTTACTTGTAAGTGGGGTTGGAAATGCTTTTCAGGCTCAGTACTGGGCTCAAAAGATGCAGCCCTGAGGTCTCTCATGATAGCAGGTGTGTATGTAGAAATTCGCCGCTCGGCTGACCCAGCAAGAGCAAACGTAAGCCAAAAATGAACGCAGAACCAGCTATTCAGTGAAGAGCAGCCAGGCACATTTTAGCAAGTTTTACTTGTAAGTGGGGTTGGAAATGCTTTTCAGGCTCAGTACTGGGCTCAAAAGATGCAGCCCTGAGGTCTCTCATGATAGCAGGTGAGTATGTAGAAATTCACCGCTCGGCTGACACGGCAGGAGCAAACGTATGCCAAAAATGTACGCAGAACCAGCTTTTCATGAAGAGCAGCCAGGGACATTCTAGCAAGTTTTACTTGTAAGTGGGGTTGGAAACGCTTTTCAGGCTCAGTACTGGGCTCAAAAGATGCAGCCCTGATCTCTCAAGATAGCAGGTGGTTAAGTAGAAATTCGCTGCTCGGCTGACCCAGCAGGAGCAAACGTATGCCAAAAATGTACGCAGAACCAGCTTTTCAGTGAAGAGAAGCCAGGCACATTCTAGCAAGTTTTACTTGTAAGTGGGGTTGGAAAGGCTTTTCAGGCTCAGTACTGGGCTCAAAACATGCAGCCCTGAGGTCTCTCATGATAGGAGGTGGGTAAGTAGAAATTCGCCGCTCGGCTGACCCAGCAGGAGCAAACGTAAGCCAAAAATGAACGCAGAACCAGTTTTTCAGTGAAGAACAGCCAGGCACATTCTAGCAAGTTTTACTTGTAAGTGGGGTTGGAAAGGCTTTTCAGGCTCAGTACTGGGCTCAAAACATGCAGCCCTGAGGTCTCTCATGATAGCAGGTGGGTAAGTAGAAATTCGCCGCTCGTCTGACCCAGCAGGAGCAAACGCATGACAACAATTTCTGCAGAACCAGCTTTTCAGTGAAGAGCAGCATCGCACATTCTAGCAAGTTTTACTTGTAAGTGGGGTTGGAAATGCTTTTCAGGATCAGTACTTGGCTCAAAAGATGCAGTCCTGAATTCTCTCTTGATAGGAGGTGGGTAAGTAGAAATTCGCCGCTCGGCTGACCCAGCAGGAGCAAACGTATTCCAAAAATGTACGCAGAACCAGCTATTCAGTGAAGAGCAGCCAGGCACATTTTAGCAAGTTTTACTTGTAAGTGGGGTTGGAAACGCTTTTCAGGCTCAGTACTGGGCTCAAAAGATGCAGCCCTGAGGTCTCTCAAGATAGCAGGTGGTTAAGTAGAAATTCGCTGCTCGGCTGACCCGGCATGAGCAAACGTATGCCAAAAATGTACGCAGAACCAGCTTTTCAGTGAAAAGAAGCCAGGCACATTCTAGCAAGTTTTACTTGTAAGTGGGGTTGGAAAGGCTTTTCAGGCTCAGTACTGGCCTCAAAACATGCAGCCCTGAGGTCTCTCATGATAGCCGGTGGGTAAGTAGAAATTCGACGCTTGGCTGATCCAGCAGGAGCAAACGTATGCCAAAAATGTACGCAGAGCCAGCTTTTCCGTGAAGAGCAGCCAGGCACATTCTAGCAAGTTTTACTTGTAAGTGGGGTTGGAAACGCTTTTCAGGCTCAGTACTGGGCTCAAAACATGCAGTCCTGAATTCTCTCATGATAGGAGGTGGGTAAGTAGAAATTCGACGCTCTGCTGACCCAGCAGGAGCAAAGGTATGCTAAAATTGTACGCAGAACCAGCTTTTCAGTGAAGAGCAGGCTGGCACATTCTAGCAAGTTTTACTTGTAAGTGGGGTTGGAAACGCTTTTCAGGCTCAGTACTTGGCTCAAAAGATGCAGCCCTGCGGTCTCTCAAAATAGCAGGTGGTTAAGTAGAAATTCGCCGCTCGTCTGACCCAGCAGGAGCAAACGTATGACAACAATTTCTGCAGAACCAGCTTTTCATTGAAGAGCAGCCAGGCACATTCTGCCAAGTTGTACTTGTAAATGGGGTTGGAAACGCTTTTCAGGCTCAGTACTGGGCTCAAAACATGCAGCCCTGAGGTCTCTCATTATAGCCGGTGGGTAAGTAGAAATTCGCCGCTAGGCTGACCCGGCAGTAGCAAACGTATGCCAAAAATGTACGCAGAACCAGCTTTTCAGTGATGAGCAGCCTGGGACATTTTAGCAAGTTTTACTTGTAAGTGGGGTTGGAAATGCTTTTCAGGCTCAGTACTGGGCTCAAAAGATGCAGTCCTGAATTCTCTCTTGATAGGAGGTGGGTAAGTCGAAATTCGCCGCTCGGCTGACCCAGCAGGAGCAAACGTATTCCAAAAATGTACGCAGAACCAGCTATTCAGTGAAGAGCAGCCAGGCACATTTTAGCAAGTTTTATTGTAAGTGGGGTTGGAAATGCTTTTCAGGCTCAGTACTGGGCTCAAAAGATGCAGCCCTGAGGTCTCTCATGATAGCAGGTGGGTATGTAGAAATTCGCTGCTCGGCTGACCCGGCAGGAGCAAACGTATGCCAAAAATGTACGCAGAACCAGCTTTTCAGTGAAGAGAAGCCAGGCACATTCTAGCAAGTTTTACTTGTAAGTGGGGTTGGAAAGGCTTTTCAGGCTCAGTACTGGGCTCAAAACATGCAGCCCTGAGGTCTCTCATGATAGGAGGTGGGTAAGTAGAAATTAGCCGCTCGGCTGACCCAGCAGGAGCAAACGTAAGCCAAAAATGAACGCAGAACCAGTTTTTCAGTGAAGAACAGCCAGGCACATTCTAGCAAGTTTTACTTGCAAATGGGGTTGGAAACACTTTTCAGGCTTAGTACTGGGCTCAAAACATGCAGCCCTGAGGTCTCTCAAGATAGCAGGTGGTTAAGTAGAAATTCGCCGCTCGGCTGACCCAGCAGGAGCAAACGTATGCCAAAAATGTACCCAGAACCAGCTTTTCAGTGAAGAGCAGCATCGCACATTCTAGCAAGTTTTACTTGTAAGTGGGGTTGGAAATGCTTTTCAGGATCAGTACTTGGCTCAAAAGATGCAGCCCTGATGTCTCTCAAGATAGCAGGTGGTTAAGTAGAAATTCGCCGCTCGTCTGACCCAGCAGGAGCAAACGTATGACAACAATTTCTGCAGAACCAGCTTTTCATTGAAGAGCAGCCAGGCACATTCTGCCAAGTTTTACTTGTAAATGGGGTTGGAAACGCTTTTCAGGCTCAGTACTGGGCTCAAAACATGCAGCCCTGAGGTCTCTCATGATAGCCGGTGGGTAAGTAGAAATTCGCCGCTAGGCTGACCCGGCAGGAGCAAACGTATGCCAAAAATGTACGCAGAACCAGCTTTTCAGTGATGAGCAGCCTGGGACATTTTAGCAAGTTTTACTTGTAAGTGGGGTTGGAAATGCTTTTCAGGCTCAGTACTGGGCTCAAAAGATGCAGTCCTGAATTCTCTCTTGATAGGAGGTGGGTAAGTAGAAATTCGCCGCTCGGCTGACCCAGCAGGAGCAAACGTATTCCAAAAATGTACGCAGAACCAGCTATTCAGTGAAGAGCAGCCAGGCACATTCTAGCAAGTTTTACTTGTAAGTGGGGTTGGAAACGCTTTTCAGGCTCAGTACTGGGCTCAAAACATGCAGCCCTGATCTCTCAAGATAGCAGGTGGGTAAGTAGAAATTCGCCGCTCGGCTGACCCAGCAGGAGCAAACGTAAGCCAAAAATGAACGCAGAACCAGTTTTTCAGTGAAGAACAGCCAGGCACATTCTAGCAAGTTTTACTTGTAAGTGGGGTTGGAAAGGCTTTTCAGGCCCAGTACTGGGCTCAAAACATGCAGCCCTGAGGTCTCTCATGATAGCAGGTGGGTAAGTAGAAATTCGACGCTCGGCTGACCCAGCAGGAGCAAACGTATGCCAAAAATGTACGCAGAACCAGCTTTTCAGTGAAGAGCAGCATCGCACATTCTAGCAAGTTTTACTTGTAAGTGGGGTTGGAAATGCTTTTCAGGATCAGTACTTGGCTCAAAAGATGCAGCCCTGATGTCTCTCAAGATAGCAGGTGGTTAAGTAGAAATTCGCCGCTCGTCTGACCCAGCAGGAGCAAACGTATGACAACAATTTCTGCAGAACCAGCTTTTCATTGAAGAGCAGCCAGGCACATTCTGCCAAGTTTTACTTGTAAATGGGGTTGGAAACGCTTTTCAGGCTCAGTACTGGGCTCAAAACATGCAGCCCTGAGGTCTCTCATGATAGCCGGTGGGTAAGTAGAAATTCGCCGCTAGGCTGACCCGGCAGGAGCAAACGTATGCCAAAAATGTACGCAGAACCAGCTTTTCAGTGATGAGCAGCCTGGGACATTTTAGCAAGTTTTACTTGTAAGTGGGGTTGGAAACGCTTTTCAGGCTCAGTACTGGGCTCAAAAGATGCAGCCCTGAGGTCTCTCATGATAGCCGGTGGGTAAGTAGAAATTCGACGCTTGGCTGGAGGAGCAAACGTATGCCAAAAATGTACGCAGAGCCAGCTTTTCAGTGAAGAGCAGCCAGGCACATTCTAGCAAGTTTTACTTGTAAGTGGGGTTGGAAACGCTTTTCAGGCTCAGTACTGGGCTCAAAACATGCAGTCCTGAATTCTCTCATGATAGGAGGTGGGTAAGTAGAAATTCGACGCTCGGCTGACCCAGCAGGAGCAAACGTATGCCAAAAATGTACGCAGAACCAGCTTTTCAGTGAAGAGCAGCATCGCACATTCTAGCAAGTTTTACTTGTAAGTGGGGTTGGAAATGCTTTTCAGGATCAGTACTTGGCTCAAAAGATGCAGCCCTGATGTCTCTCAAGATAGCAGGTGGTTAAGTAGAAATTCGCCGTTCGGCTGACCCGGCAGGAGCAAACGTATGCCAAAAATGTACACAGAATGAGCTTTTCAGTGAAGAGCAGCCAGGCACATTCTAGCAAGTTTTACTTGTAAGTGGGGTTGGAAAGGCTTTTCAGGCCCAGTACTGGGCTCAAAAGATGCAGTCCTGAATTCTCTCTTGATAGGAGGTGGGTAAGTAGAAATTTGACGCTCGGCTGACCCAGCAGGAGCAAACGTATGCCAAAAATGTACGCAGAACCAGTTTTTCATTGAAGAGCAGCCAGGCACATTCTGCCAAGTTTTACTTGTAAATGGGGTTGGAAACGCTTTTCAGGCTCAGTACTGGGCTCAAAACATGCAGCCCTGAGGTCTCTCATGATAGCCGGTGGGTAAGTAGAAATTCGCCGCTAGGCTGACCCGGCAGGAGCAAACGTATGCCAAAAATGTACGCAGAACCAGCTTTTCAGTGATGAGCAGCCTGGGACATTTTAGCAAGTTTTACTTGTAAGTGGGGTTGGAAATGCTTTTCAGGCTCAGTACTGGGCTCAAAAGATGCAGTCCTGAATTCTCTCTGGATAGGAGGTGGGTAAGTAGAAATTCGCCGCTCGGCTGACCCAGCAGGAGCAAACGTATTCCAAAAATGTACGCAGAACCAGCTATTCAGTGAAGAGCAGCCAGGCACATTTTAGCAAGTTTTACTTGTAAGTGGGGTTGGAAACGCTTTTCAGGCTCAGTACTGGGCTCAAAAGATGCAGCCCTGGTCTCTCAAGATAGCAGGTGGTTAAGTAGAAATTCGCTGCTCGGCTGACCCGGCATGAGCAAACGTATGCCAAAAATGTACGCAGAACCAGCTTTTCAGTGAAAAGAAGCCAGGCACATTCTAGCAAGTTTTACTTGTAAGTGGGGTTGGAAAGGCTTTTCAGGCTCAGTACTGGCCTCAAAACATGCAGCCCTGAGGTCTCTCATGATAGCCGGTGGGTAAGTAGAAATTCGACGCTTGGCTGACCCAGCAGGAGCAAACGTATGCCAAAAATGTACGCAGAGCCAGCTTTTCCGTGAAGAGCAGCCAGGCACATTCTAGCAAGTTTTACTTGTAAGTGGGGTTGGAAACGCTTTTCAGGCTCAGTACTGGGCTCAAAACATGCAGTCCTGAATTCTCTCATGATAGGAGGTGGGTAAGTAGAAATTCGACGCTTGGCTGACCCAGCAGGAGCAAACGTATGCTAAAATTGTACGCAGAACCAGCTTTTCAGTGAAGAGCAGGCTGGCACATTCTAGCAAGTTTTACTTGTAAGTGGAGTTGGAAACGCTTTTCAGGCTCAGTACTTGGCTCAAAAGATGCAGCCCTGCGGTCTCTCAAGATAGCAGGTGGTTAAGTAGAAATTCGCCGCTCGTCTGACCCAGCAGGAGCAAACGTAAGCCAAAAATGAACGCAGAACCAGTTTTTCAGTGAAGAACAGCCAGGCACATTCTAGCAAGTTTTACTTGCAAATGGGGTTGGAAACACTTTTCAGGCTTAGTACTGGGCTCAAAACATGCAGCCCTGAGGTCTCTCAAGATAGCAGGTGGTTAAGTAGAAATTCGCCGCTCGGCTGACCCGGCAGGAGCAAACATATGCCAAAATTGTACGCAGAATGAACTTTTCAGTGAAGAGCAGCCAGGCACATTATAGCAAGTTTTACTTGTAAGTGGGGTTGGAAACGCTTTTCATGCTCAGTACTTGGCTCAAAGGATGCAGCTCTGAGGTCTCTCAAGATAGCAGGTGGTTAAGTAGAAATTTGCCGCTTGGCTGACCCAGCAGGAGCAAACGTATGCCAAAAATGTACACAGAACCAGCTTTTCAGTGAAGAGCAGCCAGGCACATTCTAGCAAGTTTTACTTGTAAGTGGGGTTGGAAAGGCTTTTCAGGCTAAGTACTGGGCTCAAAACATGCAGCCCTGAGGTCTCTCATGATAGCAGGTGGGTAAGTAGAAATTCGACGCTCGGCTGACCCAGCAGGAGCAAACGTATGCTAAAATTGTACGCAGAACCAGCTTTTCAGTGAAGAGCAGGCTGGCACATTCTAGCAAGTTTTACTTGTAAGTGGGGTTGGAAACGCTTTTCAGGCTCAGTACTTGGCTCAAAAGATGCAGCCCTGCGGTCTCTCAAGATAGCAGGTGGTTAAGTAGAAATTCGCCGCTCGTCTGACCCAGCAGGAGCAAACGTATGACAACAATTTCTGCAGAACCAGCTTTTCATTGAAGAGCAGCCAGGCACATTCTGCCAAGTTGTACTTGTAAATGGGGTTGGAAACGCTTTTCAGGCTCAGTACTGGGCTCAAAACATGCAGCCCTGAGGTCTCTCATGATAGCCGGTGGGTAAGTAGAAATTCGCCGCTAGGCTGACTCGGCAGTAGCAAACGTATGCCAAAAATGTACGCAGAACCAGCTTTTCAGTGATGAGCAGCCTGGGACATTTTAGCAAGTTTTACTTGTAAGTGGGGTTGGAAATGCTTTTCAGGCTCAGTACTGGGCTCAAAAGATGCAGTCCTGAATTCTCTCTTGATAGGAGGTGGGTAAGTAGAAATTCGCCGCTCGGCTGACCCAGCAGGAGCAAACGTATTCCAAAAATGTACGCAGAACCAGCTATTCAGTGAAGAGCAGCCAGGCACATTCTAGCAAGTTTTACTTGTAAGTGGGGTTGGAAACGCTTTTCAGGCTCAGTACTGGGCTCAAAAGATGCAGCCCTGATCTCTCAAGATAGCAGGTGGTTAAGTAGAAATTCGCTGCTCGGCTGACCCAGCAGGAGCAAACGTATGCCAAAAATGTACACAGAACCAGCTTTTCAGTGAAGAGCAGCCAGGCACATTCTAGCAAGTTTTACTTGTAAGTGGGGTTGGAAACGCTTTTCAGGCTCAGTACTGGCCCCAAAACATGCAGCCCTGAGGTCTCTCATGATAGCCGGTGGGTAAGTAGAAATTCGACGCTCTGCTGACCCAGCAGGAGCAAAGGTATGCCAAAAATGTACGCAGAACCAGCTTTTCAGTGAAGAGCAGCATCGCACATTCTAGCAAGTTTTACTTGTTAGTGGGGTTGGAAATGCTTTTCAGGATCAGTACTTGGCTCAAAAGATGCAGCCCTGATGTCTCTCAAGATAGCAGGTGGTTAAGTAGAAATTCGCCGCTCGTCTGACCCAGCAGGAGCAAACGTATGACAACAATTTCTGCAGAACCAGCTTTTCATTGAAGAGCAGCCAGGCACATTCTGCCAAGTTTTACTTGTAAATGGGGTTGGAAATGCTTTTCAGGCTCAGTACTGGGCTCAAAACATGCAGCCCTGAGGTCTCTCATGATAGCCGGTGGGTAAGTAGAAATTCGCCGCTAGGCTGACCCGGCAGGAGCAAACGTATGCCAAAAATGTACGCAGAACCAGCTTTTCAGTGATGAGCAGCCTGGGACATTTTAGCAAGTTTTACTTGTAAGTGGGGTGGAAATGCTTTTCAGGCTCAGTACTGGGCTCAAAAGATGCAGTCCTGAATTCTCTCTTGATAGGAGGTGGGTAAGTAGAAATTCGCCGCTCGGCTGACCCAGCAGGAGCAAACGTATTCCAAAAATGTACGCAGAACCAGCTATTCAGTGAAGAGCAGCCAGGCACATTTTAGCAAGTTTTACTTGTAAGTGGGGTTGGAAACGCTTTTCAGGCTCAGTACTGGGCTCAAAAGATGCAGCCCTGAGGTCTCTCATGATAGCCGGTGGGTAAGTAGAAATTCGACGCTTGGCTGGAGGAGCAAACGTATGCCAAAAATGTACGCAGAGCCAGCTTTTCAGTGAAGAGCAGCCAGGCACATTCTAGCAAGTTTTACTTGTAAGTGGGGTTGGAAACGCTTTTCAGGCTCAGTACTGGGCTCAAAACATGCAGTCCTGAATTCTCCATGATAGGAGGTGGGTAAGTAGAAATTCGACGCTCGGCTGACCCAGCAGGAGCAAACGTATGCCAAAAATGTACGCAGAACCAGCTTTTCAGTGAAGAGCAGCATCGCACATTCTAGCAAGTTTTACTTGTAAGTGGGGTTGGAAATGCTTTTCAGGATCAGTACTTGGCTCAAAAGATGCAGCCCTGATGTCTCTCAAGATAGCAGGTGGTTAAGTAGAAATTCGCCGTTCGGCTGACCCGGCAGGAGCAAACGTATGCCAAAAATGTACACAGAATGAGCTTTTCAGTGAAGAGCAGCCAGGCACATTCTAGCAAGTTTTACTTGTAAGTGGGGTTGGAAAGGCTTTTCAGGCTCAGTACTGGGCTCAAAAGATGCAGTCCTGAATTCTCTCTTGATAGGAGGTGGGTAAGTAGAAATTTGACGCTCGGCTGACCCAGCAGGAGCAAACGTATGCCAAAAATGAACGCAGAACCAGCTTTTCAGTGAAGAGCAGCCAGGCACATTTTAGCAAGGTTTACTTGTAAGTGGGGTTGGAATTGCTTTTCAGGCTTAGTACTGGGCTCAAAATATGCAGCCCTGAGGTCTCTCAAGATAGCAGGTGGTTAAGTAGAAATTCGCCGCTCGGCTGACCCGGCAGGAGCAAACGTATCCCAAAAATGTACGCAGAATTAGCTTTTCAGTGAAGAGCAGCCAGGTACATTCTAGCAAGTTTTACTTGTAAGTGGGGTTGGAAAGGCTTTTCAGGCTCAGTACTGGGCTCAAAAGATGCAGTCCTGAATTCTCTCTTGATAGGAGGTGGGTAAGTAGAAATTTGACGCTCGGCTGACCCAGCAGGAGCAAACGTATGCCAAAAATGAACGCAGAACCAGCTTTTCAGTGAAGAGCAGCCAGGCACATTTTAGCAATGTTTACTTGTAAGTGGGGTTGGAATTGCTTTTCAGGCTTAGTACTGGGCTCAAAATATGCAGCCCTGAGGTCTCTCAAGATAGCAGGTGGTTAAGTAGAAATTCGCCGCTCGGCTGACCCGGCAGGAGCAAACGTATCCCAAAAATGTACGCAGAATTAGCTTTTCAGTGAAGAGCAGCCAGGTACATTCTAGCAACTTTTACTTGTAAGTGGGATTGGAAACGCTTTTCAGGCTCACTACTGGGCTCAAAAGATGCAGCCCTGATCTCTCAAGATAGCAGGTGGTTAAGTAGAAATTCGCCGCTCGGCTGACCCAGCAGGAGCAAACGTATGCCAAAAATGTACGCAGAATCAGCTTTTCAGTGAAGAGCAGCCTGGCACATTCTAGCAAGTTTTACTTGTAAGTGGGGTTGGAAATGGTTTTCAGGCTCAGTACTTGGCTCAAAAGATGCAGCCCTGCGGTCTCTCAAGATAGCAGGTGGTTAAGTAGAAATTCGCCGCTCGTCTGACCCAGCAGGAGCAAACGTATGACAACAATTTCTGCAGAACCAGCTTTTCATTGAAGAGCAGCCAGGCACATTCTGCCAAGTTTTACTTGTAAATGGGGTTGGAAACGCTTTTCAGGCTCAGTACTGGCCTCAAAACATGCAGCCCTGAGGTCTCTCATGATAGCCGGTGGGTAAGTAGAAATTCGACGCTTGGCTGACCCAGCAGGAGCAAACGTATGCCAAAAATGTACGCAGAGCCAGCTTTTCAGTGAAGAGCAGCCAGGCACATTCTAGCAAGTTTTACTTGTAAGTGGGGTTGGAAACGCTTTTCAGGCTCAGTACTGGGCTCAAAACATGCAGTCCTGAATTCTCTCATGATAGGAGGTGGGTAAGTAGAAATTCGACGCTCTGCTGACCCAGCAGGAGCAAACGTATGCTAAAATTGTACGCAGAACCAGCTTTTCAGTGAAGAGCAGGCTGGCACATTCTAGCAAGTTTTACTTGTAAGTGGGGTTGGAAACGCTTTTCAGGCTCAGTACTTGGCTCAAAAGATGCAGCCCTGCGGTCTCTCAAGATAGCAGGTGGTTAAGTAGAAATTCGCCGCTCGTCTGACCCAGCAGGAGCAAACGTATGACAACAATTTCTGCAGAACCAGCTTTTCATTGAAGAGCAGCCAGGCACATTCTGCCAAGTTTTACTTGTAAATGGGGTTGGAAACGCTTTTCAGGCTCAGTAGTGGGCTCAAAACATGCAGCCCTGAGGTCTCTCATGATAGCCGGTGGGTAAGTAGAAATTCGCCGCTAGGCTGACCCGGCAGGAGCAAACGTATGCCAAAAATGTACGCAGAACCAGCTTTTCAGTGATGAGCAGCCTGGGACATTTTAGCAAGTTTTACTTGTAAGTGGGGTTGGAAATGCTTTTCAGGCTCAGTACTGGGCTCAAAAGATGCAGTCCTGAATTCTCTCTTGATAGGAGGTGGGTAAGTAGAAATTCGCCGCTCGGCTGACCCAGCAGGAGCAAACGTATTCCAAAAATGTACGCAGAACCAGCTATCAGTGAAGAGCAGCCAGGCACATTCTAGCAAGTTTTACTTGTAAGTGGGGTTGGAAACGCTTTTCAGGCTCAGTACTGGGCTCAAAAGATGCAGCCCTGATCTCTCAAGATAGCAGGTGGTTAAGTAGAAATTCGCTGCTCGGCTGACCCAGCAGGAGCAAACGTATGCCAAAAATGTACGCAGAACCAGCTTTTCAGTGAAGAGAAGCCAGGCACATTCTAGCAAGTTTTACTTGTAAGTGGGGTTGGAAAGGCTTTTCAGGCTCAGTACTGGGCTCAAAACATGCAGCCCTGAGGTCTCTCATGATAGGAGGTGGGTAAGTAGAAATTCGCCGCTCGGCTGACCCAGCAGGAGCAAACGTAAGCCAAAAATGAACGCAGAACCAGTTTTTCAGTGAAGAACAGCCAGGCACATTCTAGCAAGTTTTACTTGTAAGTGGGGTTGGAAAGGCTTTTCAGGCTCAGTACTGGGCTCAAAACATGCAGCCCTGAGGTCTCTCATGATAGCAGGTGGGTAAGTAGAAATTCGACGCTCGGCTGACCCAGCAGGAGCAAACGTATGCCAAAAATGTACGCAGAACCAGCTTTTCAGTGAAGAGCAGCATCGCACATTCTAGCAAGTTTTACTTGTAAGTGGGGTTGGAAATGCTTTTCAGGATCAGTACTTGGCTCAAAAGATGCAGCCCTGATGTCTCTCAAGATAGCAGGTGGTTAAGTAGAAATTCGCCGCTCGTCTGACCCAGCAGGAGCAAACGTATGACAACAATTTCTGCAGAACCAGCTTTTCATTGAAGAGCAGCCAGGCACATTCTGCCAAGTTTTACTTGTAAATGGGGTTGGAAACGCTTTTCAGGCTCAGTACTGGGCTCAAAACATGCAGCCCTGAGGTCTCTCATGATAGCCGGTGGGTAAGTAGAAATTCGCCGCTAGGCTGACCCGGCAGGAGCAAACGTATTCCAAAAATGTACGCAGAACCAGCTATTCAGTGAAGAGCAGCCAGGCACATTCTAGCAAGTTTTACTTGTAAGTGGGGTTGGAAACGCTTTTCAGGCTCAGTACTGGGCTCAAAAGATGCAGCCCTGATCTCTCAAGATAGCAGGTGGTTAAGTAGAAATTCGCTGCTCGGCTGACCCAGCAGGAGCAAACGTATGCCAAAAATGTACGCAGAACCAGCTTTTCAGTGAAGAGAAGCCAGGCACATTCTAGCAAGTTTTACTTGTAAGTGGGGTTGGAAAGGCTTTTCAGGCTCAGTACTGGGCTCAAAACATGCAGCCCTGAGGTCTCTCATGATAGGAGGTGGGTAAGTAGAAATTCGCCGCTCGGCTGACCCAGCAGGAGCAAACGTAAGCCAAAAATGAACGCAGAACCAGTTTTTCAGTGAAGAACAGCCAGGCACATTCTAGCAAGTTTTACTTGTAAGTGGGGTTGGAAAGGCTTTTCAGGCTCAGTACTGGGCTCAAAACATGCAGCCCTGAGGTCTCTCATGATAGCAGGTGGGTAAGTAGAAATTCGACGCTCGGCTGACCCAGCAGGAGCAAACGTATGCCAAAAATGTACGCAGAACCAGCTTTTCAGTGAAGAGCAGCATCGCACATTCTAGCAAGTTTTACTTGTAAGTGGGGTTGGAAATGCTTTTCAGGATCAGTACTTGGCTCAAAAGATGCAGCCCTGATGTCTCTCAAGATAGCAGGTGGTTAAGTAGAAATTCGCCGCTCGTCTGACCCAGCAGGAGCAAACGTATGACAACAATTTCTGCAGAACCAGCTTTTCATTGAAGAGCAGCCAGGCACATTCTGCCAAGTTTTACTTGTAAATGGGGTTGGAAACGCTTTTCAGGCTCAGTACTGGGCTCAAAACATGCAGCCCTGAGGTCTCTCATGATAGCCGGTGGGTAAGTAGAAATTCGCCGCTAGGCTGACCCGGCAGGAGCAAACGTATGCCAAAAATGTACGCAGAACCAGCTTTTCAGTGATGAGCAGCCTGGGACATTTTAGCAAGTTTTACTTGTAAGTGGGGTGGAAATGCTTTTCAGGCTCAGTACTGGGCTCAAAAGATGCAGTCCTGAATTCTCTCTTGATAGGAGGTGGGTAAGTAGAAATTCGCCGCTCGGCTGACCCAGCAGGAGCAAACGTATTCCAAAAATGTACGCAGAACCAGCTATTCAGTGAAGAGCAGCCAGGCACATTTTAGCAAGTTTTACTTGTAAGTGGGGTTGGAAACGCTTTTCAGGCTCAGTACTGGGCTCAAAAGATGCAGCCCTGAGGTCTCTCATGATAGCCGGTGGGTAAGTAGAAATTCGACGCTTGGCTGGAGGAGCAAACGTATGCCAAAAATGTACGCAGAGCCAGCTTTTCAGTGAAGAGCAGCCAGGCACATTCTAGCAAGTTTTACTTGTAAGTGGGGTTGGAAACGCTTTTCAGGCTCAGTACTGGGCTCAAAACATGCAGTCCTGAATTCTCTCATGATAGGAGGTGGGTAAGTAGAAATTCGACGCTCGGCTGACCCAGCAGGAGCAAACGTATGCCAAAAATGTACGCAGAACCAGCTTTTCAGTGAAGAGCAGCATCGCACATTCTAGCAAGTTTTACTTGTAAGTGGGGTTGGAAATGCTTTTCAGGATCAGTACTTGGCTCAAAAGATGCAGCCCTGATGTCTCTCAAGATAGCAGGTGGTTAAGTAGAAATTCGCCGTTCGGCTGACCCGGCAGGAGCAAACGTATGCCAAAAATGTACACAGAATGAGCTTTTCAGTGAAGAGCAGCCAGGCACATTCTAGCAAGTTTTACTTGTAAGTGGGGTTGGAAAGGCTTTTCAGGCTCAGTACTGGGCTCAAAAGATGCAGTCCTGAATTCTCTCTTGATAGGAGGTGGGTAAGTAGAAATTTGACGCTCGGCTGACCCAGCAGGAGCAAACGTATGCCAAAAATGAACGCAGAACCAGCTTTTCAGTGAAGAGCAGCCAGGCACATTTTAGCAAGGTTTACTTGTAAGTGGGGTTGGAATTGCTTTTCAGGCTTAGTACTGGGCTCAAAATATGCAGCCCTGAGGTCTCTCAAGATAGCAGGTGGTTAAGTAGAAATTCGCCGCTCGGCTGACCCGGCAGGAGCAAACGTATCCCAAAAATGTACGCAGAATTAGCTTTTCAGTGAAGAGCAGCCAGGTACATTCTAGCAAGTTTTACTTGTAAGTGGGGTTGGAAAGGCTTTTCAGGCTCAGTACTGGGCTCAAAAGATGCAGTCCTGAATTCTCTCTTGATAGGAGGTGGGTAAGTAGAAATTTGACGCTCGGCTGACCCAGCAGGAGCAAACGTATGCCAAAAATGAACGCAGAACCAGCTTTTCAGTGAAGAGCAGCCAGGCACATTTTAGCAAGGTTTACTTGTAAGTGGGGTTGGAATTGCTTTTCAGGCTTAGTACTGGGCTCAAAATATGCAGCCCTGAGGTCTCTCAAGATAGCAGGTGGTTAAGTAGAAATTCGCCGCTCGGCTGACCCGGCAGGAGCAAACGTATCCCAAAAATGTACGCAGAATTAGCTTTTCAGTGAAGAGCAGCCAGGTACATTCTAGCAACTTTTACTTGTAAGTGGGATTGGAAACGCTTTTCAGGCTCACTACTGGGCTCAAAAGATGCAGCCCTGATCTCTCAAGATAGCAGGTGGTTAAGTAGAAATTCGCCGCTCGGCTGACCCAGCAGGAGCAAACGTATGCCAAAAATGTACGCAGAATCAGCTTTTCAGTGAAGAGCAGCCTGGCACATTCTAGCAAGTTTTACTTGTAAGTGGGGTTGGAAATGGTTTTCAGGCTCAGTACTTGGCTCAAAAGATGCAGCCCTGCGGTCTCTCAAGATAGCAGGTGGTTAAGTAGAAATTCGCCGCTCGTCTGACCCAGCAGGAGCAAACGTATGACAACAATTTCTGCAGAACCAGCTTTTCATTGAAGAGCAGCCAGGCACATTCTGCCAAGTTTTACTTGTAAATGGGGTTGGAAACGCTTTTCAGGCTCAGTACTGGGCTCAAAACATGCAGCCCTGAGGTCTCTCATGATAGCCGGTGGGTAAGTAGAAATTCGCCCTAGGCTGACCCGGCAGGAGCAAACGTATGCCAAAAATGTACGCAGAACCAGCTTTTCAGTGATGAGCAGCCTGGGACATTTTAGCAAGTTTTACTTGTAAGTGGGGTTGGAAATGCTTTTCAGGCTCAGTACTGGGCTCAAAAGATGCAGTCCTGAATTCTCTCTTGATAGGAGGTGGGTAAGTAGAAATTCGCCGCTCGGCTGACCCAGCAGGAGCAAACGTATTCCAAAAATGTACGCAGAACCAGCTATTCAGTGAAGAGCAGCCAGGCACATTTTAGCAAGTTTTACTTGTAAGTGGGGTTGGAAATGCTTTTCAGGCTCAGTACTGGGCTCAAAAGATGCAGCCCTGAGGTCTCTCATGATAGCAGGTGTGTATGTAGAAATTCACCGCTCGGCTGACACGGCAGGAGCAAACGTATGCCAAAAATGTACGCAGAACCAGCTTTTCATGAAGAGCAGCAGCCAGGGACATTCTAGCAAGTTTTACTTGTAAGTGGGGTTGGAAACGCTTTTCAGGCTCAGTACTGGGCTCAAAAGATGCAGCCCTGATCTCTCAAGATAGCAGGTGGTTAAGTAGAAATTCGCTGCTCGGCTGACCCAGCAGGAGCAAACGTATGCCAAAAATGTACGCAGAACCAGCTTTTCAGTGAAGAGAAGCCAGGCACATTCTAGCAAGTTTTACTTGTAAGTGGGGTTGGAAAGGCTTTTCAGGCTCAGTACTGGGCTCAAAACATGCAGCCCTGAGGTCTCTCATGATAGGAGGTGGGTAAGTAGAAATTCGCCGCTCGGCTGACCCAGCAGGAGCAAACGTAAGCCAAAAATGAACGCAGAACCAGCTATTCAGTGAAGAGCAGCCAGGCACATTTTAGCAAGTTTTACTTGTAAGTGGGGTTGGAAATGCTTTTCAGGCTCAGTACTGGGCTCAAAAGATGCAGCCCTGATCTCTCAAGATAGCAGGTGAGTATGTAGAAATTCACCGCTCGGCTGACCCAGCAGGAGCAAACGTATGCCAAAAATGTACGCAGAACCAGCTTTTCAGTGAAGAGAAGCCAGGCACATTCTAGCAAGTTTTACTTGTAAGTGGGGTTGGAAAGGCTTTTCAGGCTCAGTACTGGGCTCAAAACATGCAGCCCTGAGGTCTCTCATGATAGGAGGTGGGTAAGTAGAAATTCGCCGCTCGGCTGACCCAGCAGGAGCAAACGTAAGCCAAAAATGAACGCAGAACCAGCTATTCAGTGAAGAGCAGCCAGGCACATTTTAGCAAGTTTTACTTGTAAGTGGGGTTGGAAATGCTTTTCAGGCTCAGTACTGGGCTCAAAAGATGCAGCCCTGAGGTCTCTCATGATAGCAGGTGAGTATGTAGAAATTCACCGCTCGGCTGACACGGCAGGAGCAAACGTATGCCAAAAATGTACGCAGAACCAGCTTTTCATGAAGAGCAGCCAGGGACATTCTAGCAAGTTTTACTTGTAAGTGGGGTTGGAAACGCTTTTCAGGCTCAGTACTGGGCTCAAAAGATGCAGCCCTGATGTCTCTCAAGATAGCAGGTGGTTAAGTAGAAATTCGCCGCTCGTCTGACCCAGCAGGAGCAAACACATGACAACAATTTCTGCAGAACCAGCTTTTCATTGAAGAGCAGCCAGGCACATTCTGCCAAGTTTTACTTGTAAATGGGGTTGGAAACGCTTTTCAGGCTCAGTACTGGGCTCAAAACATGCAGCCCTGAGGTCTCTCATGATAGCCGGTGGGTAAGTAGAAATTCGCCGCTAGGCTGACCCGGCAGGAGCAAACGTATGCCAAAAATGTACGCAGAACCAGCTTTTCAGTGATGAGCAGCCTGGGACATTTTAGCAAGTTTTACTTGTAAGTGGGGTGGAAATGCTTTTCAGGCTCAGTACTGGGCTCAAAAGATGCAGTCCTGAATTCTCTCTTGATAGGAGGTGGGTAAGTAGAAATTCGCCGCTCGGCTGACCCAGCAGGAGCAAACGTATTCCAAAAATGTACGCAGAACCAGCTATTCAGTGAAGAGCAGCCAGGCACATTTTAGCAAGTTTTACTTGTAAGTGGGGTTGGAAACGCTTTTCAGGCTCAGTACTGGGCTCAAAAGATGCAGCCCTGAGGTCTCTCATGATAGCCGGTGGGTAAGTAGAAATTCGACGCTTGGCTGGAGGAGCAAACGTATGCCAAAAATGTACGCAGAGCCAGCTTTTCAGTGAAGAGCAGCCAGGCACATTCTAGCAAGTTTTACTTGTAAGTGGGGTTGGAAACGCTTTTCAGGCTCAGTACTGGGCTCAAAACATGCAGTCCTGAATTCTCTCATGATAGGAGGTGGGTAAGTAGAAATTCGACGCTCGGCTGACCCAGCAGGAGCAAACGTATGCCAAAAATGTACGCAGAACCAGCTTTTCAGTGAAGAGCAGCATCGCACATTCTAGCAAGTTTTACTTGTAAGTGGGGTTGGAAATGCTTTTCAGGATCAGTACTTGGCTCAAAAGATGCAGCCCTGCGGTCTCTCAAGATAGCAGGTGGTTAAGTAGAAATTCGCCGCTCGTCTGACCCAGCAGGAGCAAACGTATGACAACAATTTCTGCAGAACCAGCTTTTCAGTGAAGAGCAGCCAGGCACATTTTAGCAAGTTTTACTTGTAAGTGGGGTTGGAAATGCTTTTCAGGCTCAGTACTGGGCTCAAAAGATGCAGCCCTGAATTCTCTCTTGATAGGAGGTGGGTAAGTAGAAATTCGCCGCTCGGCTGACCCAGCAGGAGCAAACGTATTCCAAAAATGTACGCAGAACCAGCTATTCAGTGAAGAGCAGCCAGGCACATTTTAGCAAGTTTTACTGGGGTTGGAAATGCTTTTCAGGCTCAGTACTGGGCTCAAAAGATGCAGCCCTGAGGTCTCTCATGATAGCAGGTGTGTATGTAGAAATTCACCGCTCGGCTGACACGGCAGGAGCAAACGTATGCCAAAAATGTACGCAGAACCAGCTTTTCATGAAGAGCAGCCAGGGACATTCTAGCAAGTTTTACTTGTAAGTGGGGTTGGAAACGCTTTTCAGGCTCAGTACTGGGCTCAAAAGATGCAGCCCTGATCTCTCAAGATAGCAGGTGGTTAAGTAGAAATTCGCTGCTCGGCTGACCCAGCAGGAGCAAACGTATGCCAAAAATGTACGCAGAACCAGCTTTTCAGTGAAGAGAAGCCAGGCACATTCTGCCAAGTTTTACTTGTAAATGGGGTTGGAAACGCTTTTCAGGCTCAGTACTGGGCTCAAAACATGCAGCCCTGAGGTCTCTCATGATAGCCGGTGGGTAAGTAGAAATTCGCCGCTAGGCTGACCCGGCAGGAGCAAACGTATGCCAAAAATGTACGCAGAACCAGCTTTTCAGTGATGAGCAGCCTGGGACATTTTAGCAAGTTTTACTTGTAAGTGGGGTTGGAAATGCTTTTCAGGATCAGTACTTGGCTCAAAAGATGCAGCCCTGATGTCTCTCAAGATAGCAGGTGGTTAAGTAGAAATTCGCCGCTCGTCTGACCCAGCAGGAGCAAACGTATGACAACAATTTCTGCAGAACCAGCTTTTCATTGAAGAGCAGCCAGGCACATTCTGCCAAGTTTTACTTGTAAATGGGGTTGGAAACGCTTTTCAGGCTCAGTACTGGGCTCAAAACATGCAGCCCTGAGGTCTCTCATGATAGCCGGTGGGTAAGTAGAAATTCGCCGCTAGGCTGACCCGGCAGGAGCAAACGTATGCCAAAAATGTACGCAGAACCAGCTTTTCAGTGATGAGCAGCCTGGGACATTTTAGCAAGTTTTACTTGTAAGTGGGGTTGGAAATGCTTTTCAGGCTCAGTACTGGGCTCAAAAGATGCAGTCCTGAATTCTCTCTTGATAGGAGGTGGGTAAGTAGAAATTCGCCGCTCGGCTGACCCAGCAGGAGCAAACGTATTCCAAAAATGTACGCAGAACCAGCTATTCAGTGAAGAGCAGCCAGGCACATTTTAGCAAGTTTTACTTGTAAGTGGGGTTGGAAATGCTTTTCAGGCTCAGTACTGGGCTCAAAAGATGCAGCCCTGAGGTCTCTCATGATAGCAGGTGGGTATGTAGAAATTCACCGCTCGGCTGACACGGCAGGAGCAAACGTATGCCAAAAATGTACGCAGAACCAGCTTTTCATGAAGAGCAGCCAGGGACATTCTAGCAAGTTTTGCTTGTAAGTGGGGCTGGAAACGCTTTTCAGGCTCAGTACTGGGCTCAAAAGATGCAGCCCTGAGGTCTCTCAAGATAGCAGGTGGTTAAGTAGAAATTCGCTGCTCGGCTGACCCAGCATGAGCAAACGTATGCCAAAAATGTACGCAGAACCAGCTTTTCAGTGAAGAGAAGCCAGGCACATTCTAGCAAGTTTTACTTGTAAGTGGGGTTGGAAAGGCTTTTCAGGCTCAGTACTGGCCTCAAAACATGCAGCCCTGAGGTCTCTCATGATAGCCGGTGGGTAAGTAGAAATTCGACGCTTGGCTGACCCAGCAGGAGCAAACGTATGCCAAAAATGTACGCAGAGCCAGCTTTTCAGTGAAGAGCAGCCAGGCACATTCTAGCAAGTTTTACTTGTAAGTGGGGTTGGAAACGCTTTTCAGGCTCAGTACTGGGCTCAAAACATGCAGTCCTGAATTCTCTCATGATAGGAGGTGGGTAAGTAGAAATTCGACGCTCGGCTGACCCAGCAGGAGCAAACGTATGCCAAAAATGTACGCAGAACCAGCTTTTCAGTGAAGAGCAGCATCGCACATTCTAGCAAGTTTTACTTGTAAGTGGGGTTGGAAATGCTTTTCAGGATCAGTACTTGGCTCAAAAGATGCAGCCCTGATGTCTCTCAAGATAGCAGGTGGTTAAGTAGAAATTCGCCGTTCGGCTGACCCGGCAGGAGCAAACGTATGCCAAAAATGTACGCAGAATGAGCTTTTCAGTGAAGAGCAGCCTGGCACATTCTAGCAAGTTTTACTTGTAAGTGGGGTTGGAAATGGTTTTCAGGCTCAGTACTTGGCTCAAAAGATGCAGCCCTGCGGTCTCTCAAGATAGCTGGTGGTTAAGTAGAAATTCGCCGCTCGTCTGACCCAGCAGGAGCAAACGTATGACAACAATTTCTGCAAAACCAGCTTTTCATTGAAGAGCAGCCAGGCACATTCTGCCAAGTTTTACTTGTAAATGGGGTTGGAAACGCTTTTCAGGCTCAGTACTGGGCTCAAAACATGCAGCCCTGAGGTCTCTCATGATAGCCGGTGGGTAAGTAGAAATTCGCCGCTAGGCTGACCCGGCAGGAGCAAACGTATGCCAAAAATTTACGCAGAACCAGCTTTTCAGTGAAGAGCAGCCTGGGACATTTTAGCAAGTTTTACTTGTAAGTGGGGTTGGAAATGCTTTTCAGGCTCAGTACTGGGCTCAAAAGATGCAGTCCTGAATTCTCTCAAGATAGCAGGTGGTTAAGTAGAAATTCGCCGCTCGTCTGACCCGGCAGGAGCAAACGTATGCCAAAAATGTACGCAGAATGAGCTTTTCAGTGAAGAGCAGCCTGGCACATTCTAGCAAGTTTTACTTGTAAGTGGGGTTGGAAATGCTTTTCAGGATCAGTACTTGGCTCAAAAGATGCAGCCCTGATGTCTCTCAAGATAGCAGGTGGTTAAGTAGAAATTCGCCGCTCGTCTGACCCAGCAGGAGCAAACGTATGACAACAATTTCTGCAGAACCAGCTTTTCATTGAAGAGCAGCCAGGCACATTCTGCCAAGTTTTACTTGTAAATGGGGTTGGAAACGCTTTTCAGGCTCAGTACTGGGCTCAAAACATGCAGCCCTGAGGTCTCTCATGATAGCCGGTGGGTAAGTAGAAATTCGCCGCTAGGCTGACCCGGCAGGAGCAAACGTATGCCAAAAATGTACGCAGAACCAGCTTTTCAGTGATGAGCAGCCTGGGACATTTTAGCAAGTTTTACTTGTAAGTGGGGTTGGAAATGCTTTTCAGGCTCAGTACTGGGCTCAAAAGATGCAGTCCTGAATTCTCTCTTGATAGGAGGTGGGTAAGTAGAAATTCGCCGCTCGGCTGACCCAGCAGGAGCAAACGTATTCCAAAAATGTACGCAGAACCAGCTATTCAGTGAAGAGCAGCCAGGCACATTTTAGCAAGTTTTACTTGTAAGTGGGGTTGGAAATGCTTTTCAGGCTCAGTACTGGGCTCAAAAGATGCAGCCCTGAGGTCTCTCATGATAGCAGGTGGGTATGTAGAAATTCACCGCTCGGCTGACACGGCAGGAGCAAACGTATGCCAAAAATGTACGCAGAACCAGCTTTTCATGAAGAGCAGCCAGGGACATTCTAGCAAGTTTTACTTGTAAGTGGGGTTGGAAACGCTTTTCAGGCTCAGTACTGGGCTCAAAAGATGCAGCCCTGAGGTCTCTCAAGATAGCAGGTGGTTGTAGAAATTCGCTGCTCGGCTGACCCAGCATGAGCAAACGTATGCCAAAAATGTACGCAGAACCAGCTTTTCAGTGAAGAGAAGCCAGGCACATTCTAGCAAGTTTTACTTGTAAGTGGGGTTGGAAAGGCTTTTCAGGCTCAGTACTGGCCTCAAAACATGCAGCCCTGAGGTTGAGGTCTCTCATGATAGCCGGTGGGTAAGTAGAAATTCGACGCTTGGCTGACCCAGCAGGAGCAAACGTATGCCAAAAATGTACGCAGAGCCAGCTTTTCAGTGAAGAGCAGCCAGGCACATTCTAGCAAGTTTTACTTGTAAGTGGGGTTGGAAAGGCTTTCCAGGCTCAGTACTGGGCTCAAAACATGCAGCCCTGAGGTCTCTCATGATAGGAGGTGGGTAAGTAGAAATTAGCCGCTCGGCTGACCCAGCAGGAGCAAACGTAAGCCAAAAATGAACGCAGAACCAGTTTTTCAGTGAAGAACAGCCAGGCACATTCTAGCAAGTTTTACTTGCAAATGGGGTTGGAAACACTTTTCAGGCTTAGTACTGGGCTCAAAACATGCAGCCCTGAGGTCTCTCAAGATAGCAGGTGGTTAAGTAGAAATTCGCCGCTCGGCTGACCCGGCAGGAGCAAACATATGCCAAAATTGTACGCAGAATGAACTTTTCAGTGAAGAGCAGCCAGGCACATTATAGCAAGTTTTACTTGTAAGTGGGGTTGGAAACGCTTTTCATGCTCAGTACTTGGCTCAAAGGATGCAGCTCTGAGGTCTCTCAAGATAGCAGGTGGTTAAGTAGAAATTCGCCGCTTGGCTGACCCAGCAGGAGCAAACGTATGCCAAAAATGTACGCAGAACCAGCTTTTCAGTGATGAGCAGCCTGGGACATTTTAGCAAGTTTTACTTGTAAGTAGGGTTGGAAATGCTTTTCAGGCTCAGTACTGGGCTCAAAAGATGCAGTCCTGAATTCTCTCTTGATAGGAGGTGGGTAAGTAGAAATTCGCCGCTCGGCTGACCCAGCAGGAGCAAACGTATTCCAAAAATGAACGCAGAACCAGCTATTCAGTGAAGAGCAGCCAGGCACATTCTAGCAAGTTTTACTTGTAAGTGGGGTTGGAAAGGCTTTTCAGGCTCAGTACTGGGCTCAAAACATGCAGCCCTGAGGTCTCTCATGATAGCAGGTGTGTATGTAGAAATTCACCGCTCGGCTGACACGGCAGGAGCAAACGTATGCCAAAAATGTACGCAGAACCAGCTTTTCATGAAGAGCAGCCAGGGACATTCTAGCAAGTTTTACTTGTAAGTGGGGTTGGAAACGCTTTTCAGGCTCAGTACTGGGCTCAAAAGATGCAGCCCTGATCTCTCAAGATAGCAGGTGGTAAGTAGAAATTCGCTGCTCGGCTGACCCAGCAGGAGCAAACGTATGCCAAAAATGTACGCAGAACCAGCTTTTCAGTGAAGAGAAGCCAGGCACATTGTAGCAAGTTTTACTTGTAAGTGGGGTTGGAAAGGCTTTTCAGGCTCAGTACTGGGCTCAAAACATGCAGCCCTGAGGTCTCTCATGATAGGAGGTGGGTAAGTAGAAATTCGCCGCTCGGCTGACCCAGCAGGAGCAAACGTAAGCCAAAAATGAACGCAGAACCAGTTTTTCAGTGAAGAACAGCCAGGCACATTCTAGCAAGTTTTACTTGTAAGTGGGGTTGGAAAGGCTTTTCAGGCTCAGTACTGGGCTCAAAACATGCAGCCCTGAGGTCTCTCATGATAGCAGGTGGGTAAGTAGAAATTCGACGCTCGGCTGACCCAGCAGGAGCAAACGTATGCCAAAAATGTACGCAGAACCAGCTTTTCAGTGAAGAGCAGCATTGCACATTCTAGCAAGTTTTACTTGTAAGTGGGGTTGGAAATGCTTTTCAGGATCAGTACTTGGCTCAAAAGATGCAGCCCTGATGTCTCTCAAGATAGCAGGTGGTTAAGTAGAAATTCGCCGCTCGTCTGACCCAGCAGGAGCAAACGTATGACAACAATTTCTGCAGAACCAGCTTTTCATTGAAGAGCAGCCAGGCACATTCTGCCAAGTTTTACTTGTAAATGGGGTTGGAAACGCTTTTCAGGCTCAGTACTGGGCTCAAAACATGCAGCCCTGAGGTCTCTCATGATAGCCGGTGGGTAAGTAGAAATTCGCCGCTAGGCTGACCCGGCAGGAGCAAACGTATGCCAAAAATGTACGCAGAACCAGCTTTTCAGTGATGAGCAGCCTGGGACATTTTAGCAAGTTTTACTTGTAAGTGGGGTTGGAAATGCTTTTCAGGCTCAGTACTGGGCTCAAAAGATGCAGTCCTGAATTCTCTCTTGATAGGAGGTGGGTAAGTAGAAATTCGCCGCTCGGCTGACCCAGCAGGAGCAAACGTATTCCAAAAATGTACGCAGAACCAGCTATTCAGTGAAGAGCAGCCAGGCACATTTTAGCAAGTTTTACTTGTAAGTGGGGTTGGAAATGCTTTTCAGGCTCAGTACTGGGCTCAAAAGATGCAGCCCTGAGGTCTCTCATGATAGCAGGTGGGTATGTAGAAATTCACCGCTCGGCTGACACGGCAGGAGCAAACGTATGCCAAAAATGTACGCAGAACCAGCTTTTCATGAAGAGCAGCCAGGGACATTCTAGCAAGTTTTACTTGTAAGTGGGGTTGGAAACGCTTTTCAGGCTCAGTACTGGGCTCAAAAGATGCAGCCCTGAGGTCTCTCAAGATAGCAGGTGGTTAAGTAGAAATTCGCTGCTCGGCTGACCCAGCATGAGCAAACGTATGCCAAAAATGTACGCAGAACCAGCTTTTCAGTGAAGAGAAGCCAGGCACATTCTAGCAAGTTTTACTTGTAAGTGGGGTTGGAAAGGCTTTTCAGGCTCAGTACTGGCCTCAAAACATGCAGCCCTGAGGTCTCTCATGATAGCAGGTGGTTAAGTAGAAATTCGCCGTTCGGCTGACCCGGCAGGAGCAAACGTATGCCAAAAATGTACGCAGAATGAGCTTTTCAGTGAAGAGCAGCCTGGCACATTCTAGCAAGTTTTACTTGTAAGTGGGGTTGGAAACGCTTTTCAGGCTCAGTACTGGGCTCAAAACATGCAGTCCTGAATTCTCTCATGATAGGAGGTGGGTAAGTAGAAATTCGACGCTCGGCTGACCCAGCAGGAGCAAACGTATGCCAAAAATTTACACAGAACCAGCTTTTCAGTGAAGAGCAGCCAGGCACATTCTAGCAAGTTTTACTTGTAAGTGGGGTTGGAAAGGCTTTTCAGGCTCAGTACTGGGCTCAAAACATGCAGCCCTGAGGTCTCTCATGATAGCAGGTGGGTAAGTAGAAATTCGACGCTCGGCTGACCCAGCAGGAGCAAACGTATGCCAAAAATGTACGCAGAACCAGCTTTTCAGTGAAGAGCAGCATCGCACATTCCAGCAAGTTTTACTTGTAAGTGGGGTTGGAAACGCTTTTCATGCTCAGTACTTGGCTCAAAGGATGCAGCTCTGAGGTCTCTCAAGATAGCAGGTGGTTAAGTAGAAATTTGCCGCTTGGCTGACCCAGCAGGAGCAAACGTATGCCAAAAATGTACACAGAACCAGCTTTTCAGTGAAGAGCAGCCAGGCACATTCTAGCAAGTTTTACTTGTAAGTGGGGTTGGAAACACTTTTCAGGCTCAGTACTGGCCTCAAAACATGCAGCCCTGAGGTCTCTCATGATAGCCGGTGGGTAAGTAGAAATTTGCCGCTTGGCTGACCCAGCAGGAGCAAACGTATGCCAAAAATGTACGCAGAGCCAGCTTTTCAGTGAAGAGCAGCCAGGCACATTCTAGCAAGTTTTACTTGTAAGTGGGGTTGGAAACGCTTTTCAGGCTCAGTACTGGGCTCAAAACATGCAGTCCTGAATTCTCTCATGATAGGAGGTGGGTAAGTAGAAATTCGACGCTCTGCTGACCCAGCAGGAGCAAACGTATGCTAAAATTGTACGCAGAACCAGCTTTTCAGTGAAGAGCAGGCTGGCACATTCTAGCAAGTTTTACTTGTAAGTGGGGTTGGAAACGCTTTTCAGGCCCAGTACTTGGCTCAAAAGATGCAGCCCTGCGGTCTCTCAAGATAGCAGGTGGTTAAGTAGAAATTCGCCGCTCGTCTGACCCAGCAGGAGCAAACGTATGACAACAATTTCTGCAGAACCAGCTTTTCATTGAAGAGCAGCCAGGCACATTCTGCCAAGTTTTACTTGTAAATGGGGTTGGAAACGCTTTTCAGGCTCAGTACTGGGCTCAAAACATGCAGCCCTGAGGTCTCTCATGATAGCCGGTGGGTAAGTAGAAATTCGCCGCTAGGCTGACCCGGCAGGAGCAAACGTATGCCAAAAATGTACGCAGAACCAGCTTTTCAGTGATGAGCAGCCTGGGACATTTTAGCAAGTTTTACTGTAAGTGGGGTTGGAAATGCTTTTCAGGCTCAGTACTGGGCTCAAAAGATGCAGTCCTGAATTCTCTCTTGATAGGAGGTGGGTAAGTAGAAATTCGCCGCTCGGCTGACCCAGCAGGAGCAAACGTATTCCAAAAATGTACGCAGAACCAGCTATTCAGTGAAGAGCAGCCAGGCACATTTTAGCAAGTTTTACTTGTAAGTGGGGTTGGAAAGGCTTTTCAGGCTCAGTACTGGCCTCAAAAGATGCAGCCCTGAGGTCTCTAATGATAGCAGGAGGTTAAGTAGAAATTTGCTGCTCGGCTGACCCAGCAGGAGCAAACGTATTCCAAAAATGTACGCAGAACCAGCTTTTCAGTGAAGAGAAGCCAGGCACATTCTAGCAAGTTTTACTTGTAAGTGGGGTTGGAAAGGCTTTTCAGGCTCAGTACTGGGCTCAAAACATGCAGCCCTGAGGTCTCTCATGATAGCAGGTAAGTAAGTAGAAATTCGATGCTCGGCTGACCCAGCAGGAGCAAACGTATGCCAAAAATGTACGCAGAAACAGCTTTTCAGTGAAGAGCAGCATCGCACATTCTAGCAAGTTTTACTTGTAGTGGGGTTGGAAACGCTTTTCAGGAGCAGTACTTGGCTCAAAAGATGCAGCCCTGAGGTCTCTCAAGATAGCAGGTGGTTAAGTAGAAATTCGCCGTTCGGCTGACCCGGCAGGAGCAAACGTATGCCAAAAATGTACGCAGTACCAGCTTTTTAGTGAAGATCAGCCAGGCACATTCTAGCAAGTTTTATTTGTAAGTGGGTTTGGAAACGCGTTTCAGGCTCAGTACTGGGCTCAAAACGTGCAGCCCTGAGGTCTCTCATGATAGCGGGTGGTTAAGTAGAAATTTGCCTCTCGGCTTACCCAGCAGAAGCAAATGTATGCCAAAAATGTACGCAGAATGAGCTTTTCAGTGAAGAGCAGCCAGGCACATTCTGCGAAGTTTTACTTGCAAATGGGGTTGGAAACACTTTTCAGGCTTAGTACTGGGCTCAAAACATGCAGCCCTGAGGTCTCTCAAGATAGCAGGTGGTTAGGTAGAAATTCGCCGCTCGGCTGACCCGGCAGGAGCAAACGTATGCCAAAAATGTACACAGAACCAGCTTTTCAGTGAAGAGCAGCCAGGCACATTCTAGCAAGTTTTACTTGTAAGTGGGGTTGGAAACGCTTTTCAGGCTCAGTACTGGCCTCAAAACATGCAGCCCTGAGGTCTCTCATGATAGCCGGTGGGTAAGTAGAAATTCGACGCTTGGCTGACCCAGCAGGAGCAAACGTATGCCAAAAATGTACGCAGAGCCAGCTTTTCAGTGAAGAGCAGCCAGGCACATTCTAGCAAGTTTTACTTGCAAGTGGGGTTGGAAACGCTTTTCAGGCTCAGTACTGGGCTCAAAACATGCAGTCCTGAATTCTCTCATGATAGGAGGTGGGTAAGTAGAAATTCGACGCTCTGCTGACCCAGCAGGAGCAAACGTATGCCAAAAATGAACGCAGAACCAGCTTTTCAGTGAAGAGCAGGCTGGAACATTCTAGCAAGTTTTACTTGTAAGTGGGGTTGGAAACGCTTTTCAGGCTCAGTACTGGGCTCAAAAGATGCAGCCCTGAGGTCTCTCATGATAGCAGGTGGGTATGTAGAAATTCACCGCTCGGCTGACACGGCAGGAGCAAACGTATGCCAAAAATGTACGCAGAACCAGCTTTTCATGAAGAGCAGCCAGGGACATTCTAGCAAGTTTTACTTGTAAGTGGGGTTGGAAACGCTTTTCAGGCTCAGTACTGGGCTCAAAAGATGCAGCCCTGATCTCTCAAGATAGCAGGTGGTTAAGTAGAAATTCGCTGCTCGGCTGACCCAGCAGGAGCAAACATATGCCAAAAATGTACGCAGAACCAGCTTTTCAGTGAAGAGCAGCATCGCACATTCTAGCAAGTTTTACTTGTAAGTGGGGTTGGAAACGCTTTTCAGGCTCAGTACTGGGCTCAAAACATGCAGCCCTGAGGTCTCTCATGATAGCCGGTGGGTAAGTAGCAATTTGACGCTCGGCAGACCCAGCAGGAGTAAACGTATGCCAAAAATGTACGCAGAGCCAGCTTTTCAGTGAAGAGCAGCCAGGCACATTCTAGCAAGTTTTACTTGTATGTGGGGTTGGAAACGCTTTTCAGGCACAGTACTGGGCTCAAAACATGCAGCCCTGAGGTCTCTCATGATAGCCGGTGGGTAAGTAGAAATTCGCCGCTAGGCTGACCCGGCAGGAGCAAACGTATGCCAAAAATGTACGCAGAACCAGCTTTTCAGTGATGAGCAGCCAGGGACATTTTAGCAAGTTTTACTTGTAAGTGGGGTTGGAAACGCTTTTCAGGCTCAGTACTGGGCTCAAAAGATGCAGTCCTTAATTCTCTCTTGATAGGAGGTGGGTAAGAAGAAATTTGACGCTCGGCTGACCCAGCAGGACAAACATATGCCAAAAATGAACACAGAAGCAGCTTTTCAGTGAAGAGCAGGCGGGCACATTTTAGCAAGTTTTACTTGTAAGTGGGGTTGGAAACGCTTTTCAGGCTCAGTACTGGGCTCAAAAGATGCAGCCCTGAGGTCTCTGAAGATAGGAGGTGGGTAAGTAGAAATTCGACGCTCGGCTGACCCAACAGGAGCAAATGTATGCCAAAAATGTACGCAGAACCAGCTTTTCAGTGAAGAGCAGCCTGGCACATTCTAGCAAGTTTTACTTGCAAGTGGGGTTGGAAACGCTTTTCAGGCTCAGTACTTGGCTCAAAAGATGCAGCCCTGCGGTCTCTCAAGATTGCAGGTGGTTAAGTAGAAATTCGCCGCTCTGCTTGTCATGTATTCCTATAAGTTCTGAATCGATCCCCCTATTCCTGACCCTATTCTGGTAAACTAACTATCAAGTTAACTAACAGTCAGCCCATGAGGCAAGAAAAGCCCCCATGATGCAGATACCGTTATCTGACGCAGTCACACTACGGCACAGGAACGTGTTATCTGATTAGGTCATAACGCTTGAGATCTAATTAGACAAGCGACATTCCTCCAGCCCCTGATAAGGCATACGACGTTCTCATAACAAATCAAACCTATGACAACCTGGAAAATCCGTGCGGCCATTGTTTTGATTTCACAGAGAACTTCAGTAAAAGAATGTGCTAACGAGCAAGTCGTATGACATCTTTTTTGACGTATCTATGTCCATCCTTACGTCAATCTCGGCACCTTTAAGGTATAAATATTGCCGATCTTGCCCTATGCAAACACACGCGTGGTGACGAGACGGAGCAGCCATACTTGCCGAAGCCCAGAAGCAGAGCAGACCCCGCTGGCAGCAGCCCCGCCTTCCTGACACGCTGAGAGACGCGCTGCTATCTCCTACCGAGAGACCCAGCACCGGCGCTTTCGGGCAGCCCTCGCAGGCAGCCTGGAATATCGAGAGCAAAGAAAGAGATACCATTCCTCATTCATCCTAACTTCCAGGTACAGAACTGAATAACCCCTCACAGAGAATTCTTTAGTTATTCACTTGGCAAAAACAAACTTAACTTAAACTGTAACTTTCTATTCCCGCCCACGCATTAGACTTAGGTCAGGTACACGGGGTAGGCGTATTTAGAAACACCAGTTGAGTACGTTTAGTCAAATGTATATGTGTATGTAAATATATTTTAATCATTTTAAACATCATATGGCTCAGAAACCATATCAATGTTTTTACAGTATTATTTTATACTATTGCTTTTAATGTATGCACTTTACTTAACTATAAGTATTGCAATAATATCGATCCATTTCTCTTGTACGAGAAAAGAGACTGATCAATAAATAACACCTTTTTATTGAACACGCCCGTCTCTTCCTTTTCTCTACAATCTGATGAGACTAAGAATGCACGTACTGACTGAGTAAAATAATTGCCTTGTGCTCACACGACTCTGGAGATACACTCTTGATTAGGGGAGAGCAAAGTTGTCATGTTCTATGGTTGTCAGAAACTAAATCCCTTCTTGTCTAATCAGGGGAGTTAATTCTTTCCTGAACATTCGAGAAAGTTTCTAGCGAACTCTGAGCTACGCTGGCAAACCCAAAACTTAAGTCTAGTATCGACAGTAGTAGACCTAGTTAACGTCTGGCCTAGGCCTTTACTGCTGTAGGTATTATTCCAATGCGCAGAGCCTATTGGGAAGATAGGAACTACACTACATGCTGACCCGGCAGGAGCAAACGTATGCCAAAATTGTACGCAGAATGAACTTTTCAGTGAAGAGCAGCCAGGCACATTATAGCAAGTTTTACTTGTAAGTGGGGTTGGAAACGCTTTTCATGCTCAGTACTTGGCTCAAAGGATGCATCTCTGAGGTCTCTCAAGATAGCAGGTGGTTAAATAGAAATTTGCCGATTGGCTGACCCAGCAGGAGCAAACGTATGCCAAAAATGTACACATAACCAGCTTTTCAGTGAAGAGCAGCCAGGCACATTCTAGCAAGTTTTACTTGTAAGTGGGGTTGGAAACGCTTTTCAGGCTCAGTACTGGCCTCAAAACATGCAGCCCTGAGGTCTCTCAAGATAGCAGGTGGTTAAGTAGAAATTCGCCGCTCGGCTGACCCGGCAGGAGCAAACATATGCCAAAATTGTACGCAGAATGAACTTTTCAGTGAAGAGCAGCCAGGCACATTATAGCAAGTTTTACTTGTAAGTGGGGTTGGAAACGCTTTTCATGCTCAGTACTTGGCTCAAAGGATGCAGCTCTGAGGTCTCTCAAGATAGCAGGTGGTTAAGTAGAAATTCGCCGCTTGGCTGACCCAGCAGGAGCAAACGTATGCCAAAAATGTACGCAGAACCAGCTTTTCAGTGATGAGCAGCCTGGGACATTTTAGCAAGTTTTACTTGTAAGTAGGGTTGGAAATGCTTTTCAGGCTCAGTACTGGGCTCAAAAGATGCAGTCCTGAATTCTCTCTTGATAGGAGGTGGGTAAGTAGAAATTCGCCGCTCGGCTGACCCAGCAGGAGCAAACGTATTCCAAAAATGAACGCAGAACCAGCTATTCAGTGAAGAGCAGCCAGGCACATTCTAGCAAGTTTTACTTGTAAGTGGGGTTGGAAAGGCTTTTCAGGCTCAGTACTGGGCTCAAAACATGCAGCCCTGAGGTCTCTCATGATAGCAGGTGTGTATGTAGAAATTCACCGCTCGGCTGACACGGCAGGAGCAAACGTATGCCAAAAATGTACGCAGAACCAGCTTTTCATGAAGAGCAGCCAGGGACATTCTAGCAAGTTTTACTTGTAAGTGGGGTTGGAAACGCTTTTCAGGCTCAGTACTGGGCTCAAAAGATGCAGCCCTGATCTCTCAAGATAGCAGGTGGTAAGTAGAAATTCGCTGCTCGGCTGACCCAGCAGGAGCAAACGTATGCCAAAAATGTACGCAGAACCAGCTTTTCAGTGAAGAGAAGCCAGGCACATTGTAGCAAGTTTTACTTGTAAGTGGGGTTGGAAAGGCTTTTCAGGCTCAGTACTGGGCTCAAAACATGCAGCCCTGAGGTCTCTCATGATAGGAGGTGGGTAAGTAGAAATTCGCCGCTCGGCTGACCCAGCAGGAGCAAACGTAAGCCAAAAATGAACGCAGAACCAGTTTTTCAGTGAAGAACAGCCAGGCACATTCTAGCAAGTTTTACTTGTAAGTGGGGTTGGAAAGGCTTTTCAGGCTCAGTACTGGGCTCAAAACATGCAGCCCTGAGGTCTCTCATGATAGCAGGTGGGTAAGTAGAAATTCGACGCTCGGCTGACCCAGCAGGAGCAAACGTATGCCAAAAATGTACGCAGAACCAGCTTTTCAGTGAAGAGCAGCATTGCACATTCTAGCAAGTTTTACTTGTAAGTGGGGTTGGAAATGCTTTTCAGGATCAGTACTTGGCTCAAAAGATGCAGCCCTGATGTCTCTCAAGATAGCAGGTGGTTAAGTAGAAATTCGCCGCTCGTCTGACCCAGCAGGAGCAAACGTATGACAACAATTTCTGCAGAACCAGCTTTTCATTGAAGAGCAGCCAGGCACATTCTGCCAAGTTTTACTTGTAAATGGGGTTGGAAACGCTTTTCAGGCTCAGTACTGGGCTCAAAACATGCAGCCCTGAGGTCTCTCATGATAGCCGGTGGGTAAGTAGAAATTCGCCGCTAGGCTGACCCGGCAGGAGCAAACGTATGCCAAAAATGTACGCAGAACCAGCTTTTCAGTGATGAGCAGCCTGGGACATTTTAGCAAGTTTTACTTGTAAGTGGGGTTGGAAATGCTTTTCAGGCTCAGTACTGGGCTCAAAAGATGCAGTCCTGAATTCTCTCTTGATAGGAGGTGGGTAAGTAGAAATTCGCCGCTCGGCTGACCCAGCAGGAGCAAACGTATTCCAAAAATGTACGCAGAACCAGCTATTCAGTGAAGAGCAGCCAGGCACATTTTAGCAAGTTTTACTTGTAAGTGGGGTTGGAAATGCTTTTCAGGCTCAGTACTGGGCTCAAAAGATGCAGCCCTGAGGTCTCTCATGATAGCAGGTGGGTATGTAGAAATTCACCGCTCGGCTGACACGGCAGGAGCAAACGTATGCCAAAAATGTACGCAGAACCAGCTTTTCATGAAGAGCAGCCAGGGACATTCTAGCAAGTTTTACTTGTAAGTGGGGTTGGAAACGCTTTTCAGGCTCAGTACTGGGCTCAAAAGATGCAGCCCTGAGGTCTCTCAAGATAGCAGGTGGTTAAGTAGAAATTCGCTGCTCGGCTGACCCAGCATGAGCAAACGTATGCCAAAAATGTACGCAGAACCAGCTTTTCAGTGAAGAGAAGCCAGGCACATTCTAGCAAGTTTTACTTGTAAGTGGGGTTGGAAAGGCTTTTCAGGCTCAGTACTGGCCTCAAAACATGCAGCCCTGAGGTCTCTCATGATAGCAGGTGGTTAAGTAGAAATTCGCCGTTCGGCTGACCCGGCAGGAGCAAACGTATGCCAAAAATGTACGCAGAATGAGCTTTTCAGTGAAGAGCAGCCTGGCACATTCTAGCAAGTTTTACTTGTAAGTGGGGTTGGAAACGCTTTTCAGGCTCAGTACTGGGCTCAAAACATGCAGTCCTGAATTCTCTCATGATAGGAGGTGGGTAAGTAGAAATTCGACGCTCGGCTGACCCAGCAGGAGCAAACGTATGCCAAAAATTTACACAGAACCAGCTTTTCAGTGAAGAGCAGCCAGGCACATTCTAGCAAGTTTTACTTGTAAGTGGGGTTGGAAAGGCTTTTCAGGCTCAGTACTGGGCTCAAAACATGCAGCCCTGAGGTCTCTCATGATAGCAGGTGGGTAAGTAGAAATTCGACGCTCGGCTGACCCAGCAGGAGCAAACGTATGCCAAAAATGTACGCAGAACCAGCTTTTCAGTGAAGAGCAGCATCGCACATTCCAGCAAGTTTTACTTGTAAGTGGGGTTGGAAACGCTTTTCATGCTCAGTACTTGGCTCAAAGGATGCAGCTCTGAGGTCTCTCAAGATAGCAGGTGGTTAAGTAGAAATTTGCCGCTTGGCTGACCCAGCAGGAGCAAACGTATGCCAAAAATGTACACAGAACCAGCTTTTCAGTGAAGAGCAGCCAGGCACATTCTAGCAAGTTTTACTTGTAAGTGGGGTTGGAAACACTTTTCAGGCTCAGTACTGGCCTCAAAACATGCAGCCCTGAGGTCTCTCATGATAGCCGGTGGGTAAGTAGAAATTTGCCGCTTGGCTGACCCAGCAGGAGCAAACGTATGCCAAAAATGTACGCAGAGCCAGCTTTTCAGTGAAGAGCAGCCAGGCACATTCTAGCAAGTTTTACTTGTAAGTGGGGTTGGAAACGCTTTTCAGGCTCAGTACTGGGCTCAAAACATGCAGTCCTGAATTCTCTCATGATAGGAGGTGGGTAAGTAGAAATTCGACGCTCTGCTGACCCAGCAGGAGCAAACGTATGCTAAAATTGTACGCAGAACCAGCTTTTCAGTGAAGAGCAGGCTGGCACATTCTAGCAAGTTTTACTTGTAAGTGGGGTTGGAAACGCTTTTCAGGCCCAGTACTTGGCTCAAAAGATGCAGCCCTGCGGTCTCTCAAGATAGCAGGTGGTTAAGTAGAAATTCGCCGCTCGTCTGACCCAGCAGGAGCAAACGTATGACAACAATTTCTGCAGAACCAGCTTTTCATTGAAGAGCAGCCAGGCACATTCTGCCAAGTTTTACTTGTAAATGGGGTTGGAAACGCTTTTCAGGCTCAGTACTGGGCTCAAAACATGCAGCCCTGAGGTCTCTCATGATAGCCGGTGGGTAAGTAGAAATTCGCCGCTAGGCTGACCCGGCAGGAGCAAACGTATGCCAAAAATGTACGCAGAACCAGCTTTTCAGTGATGAGCAGCCTGGGACATTTTAGCAAGTTTTACTGTAAGTGGGGTTGGAAATGCTTTTCAGGCTCAGTACTGGGCTCAAAAGATGCAGTCCTGAATTCTCTCTTGATAGGAGGTGGGTAAGTAGAAATTCGCCGCTCGGCTGACCCAGCAGGAGCAAACGTATTCCAAAAATGTACGCAGAACCAGCTATTCAGTGAAGAGCAGCCAGGCACATTTTAGCAAGTTTTACTTGTAAGTGGGGTTGGAAAGGCTTTTCAGGCTCAGTACTGGCCTCAAAAGATGCAGCCCTGAGGTCTCTAATGATAGCAGGAGGTTAAGTAGAAATTTGCTGCTCGGCTGACCCAGCAGGAGCAAACGTATTCCAAAAATGTACGCAGAACCAGCTTTTCAGTGAAGAGAAGCCAGGCACATTCTAGCAAGTTTTACTTGTAAGTGGGGTTGGAAAGGCTTTTCAGGCTCAGTACTGGGCTCAAAACATGCAGCCCTGAGGTCTCTCATGATAGCAGGTAAGTAAGTAGAAATTCGATGCTCGGCTGACCCAGCAGGAGCAAACGTATGCCAAAAATGTACGCAGAAACAGCTTTTCAGTGAAGAGCAGCATCGCACATTCTAGCAAGTTTTACTTGTAGTGGGGTTGGAAACGCTTTTCAGGAGCAGTACTTGGCTCAAAAGATGCAGCCCTGAGGTCTCTCAAGATAGCAGGTGGTTAAGTAGAAATTCGCCGTTCGGCTGACCCGGCAGGAGCAAACGTATGCCAAAAATGTACGCAGTACCAGCTTTTTAGTGAAGATCAGCCAGGCACATTCTAGCAAGTTTTATTTGTAAGTGGGTTTGGAAACGCGTTTCAGGCTCAGTACTGGGCTCAAAACGTGCAGCCCTGAGGTCTCTCATGATAGCGGGTGGTTAAGTAGAAATTTGCCTCTCGGCTTACCCAGCAGAAGCAAATGTATGCCAAAAATGTACGCAGAATGAGCTTTTCAGTGAAGAGCAGCCAGGCACATTCTGCGAAGTTTTACTTGCAAATGGGGTTGGAAACACTTTTCAGGCTTAGTACTGGGCTCAAAACATGCAGCCCTGAGGTCTCTCAAGATAGCAGGTGGTTAGGTAGAAATTCGCCGCTCGGCTGACCCGGCAGGAGCAAACGTATGCCAAAAATGTACACAGAACCAGCTTTTCAGTGAAGAGCAGCCAGGCACATTCTAGCAAGTTTTACTTGTAAGTGGGGTTGGAAACGCTTTTCAGGCTCAGTACTGGCCTCAAAACATGCAGCCCTGAGGTCTCTCATGATAGCCGGTGGGTAAGTAGAAATTCGACGCTTGGCTGACCCAGCAGGAGCAAACGTATGCCAAAAATGTACGCAGAGCCAGCTTTTCAGTGAAGAGCAGCCAGGCACATTCTAGCAAGTTTTACTTGCAAGTGGGGTTGGAAACGCTTTTCAGGCTCAGTACTGGGCTCAAAACATGCAGTCCTGAATTCTCTCATGATAGGAGGTGGGTAAGTAGAAATTCGACGCTCTGCTGACCCAGCAGGAGCAAACGTATGCCAAAAATGAACGCAGAACCAGCTTTTCAGTGAAGAGCAGGCTGGAACATTCTAGCAAGTTTTACTTGTAAGTGGGGTTGGAAACGCTTTTCAGGCTCAGTACTGGGCTCAAAAGATGCAGCCCTGAGGTCTCTCATGATAGCAGGTGGGTATGTAGAAATTCACCGCTCGGCTGACACGGCAGGAGCAAACGTATGCCAAAAATGTACGCAGAACCAGCTTTTCATGAAGAGCAGCCAGGGACATTCTAGCAAGTTTTACTTGTAAGTGGGGTTGGAAACGCTTTTCAGGCTCAGTACTGGGCTCAAAAGATGCAGCCCTGATCTCTCAAGATAGCAGGTGGTTAAGTAGAAATTCGCTGCTCGGCTGACCCAGCAGGAGCAAACATATGCCAAAAATGTACGCAGAACCAGCTTTTCAGTGAAGAGCAGCATCGCACATTCTAGCAAGTTTTACTTGTAAGTGGGGTTGGAAACGCTTTTCAGGCTCAGTACTGGGCTCAAAACATGCAGCCCTGAGGTCTCTCATGATAGCCGGTGGGTAAGTAGCAATTTGACGCTCGGCAGACCCAGCAGGAGTAAACGTATGCCAAAAATGTACGCAGAGCCAGCTTTTCAGTGAAGAGCAGCCAGGCACATTCTAGCAAGTTTTACTTGTATGTGGGGTTGGAAACGCTTTTCAGGCACAGTACTGGGCTCAAAACATGCAGCCCTGAGGTCTCTCATGATAGCCGGTGGGTAAGTAGAAATTCGCCGCTAGGCTGACCCGGCAGGAGCAAACGTATGCCAAAAATGTACGCAGAACCAGCTTTTCAGTGATGAGCAGCCAGGGACATTTTAGCAAGTTTTACTTGTAAGTGGGGTTGGAAACGCTTTTCAGGCTCAGTACTGGGCTCAAAAGATGCAGTCCTTAATTCTCTCTTGATAGGAGGTGGGTAAGAAGAAATTTGACGCTCGGCTGACCCAGCAGGACAAACATATGCCAAAAATGAACACAGAAGCAGCTTTTCAGTGAAGAGCAGGCGGGCACATTTTAGCAAGTTTTACTTGTAAGTGGGGTTGGAAACGCTTTTCAGGCTCAGTACTGGGCTCAAAAGATGCAGCCCTGAGGTCTCTGAAGATAGGAGGTGGGTAAGTAGAAATTCGACGCTCGGCTGACCCAACAGGAGCAAATGTATGCCAAAAATGTACGCAGAACCAGCTTTTCAGTGAAGAGCAGCCTGGCACATTCTAGCAAGTTTTACTTGCAAGTGGGGTTGGAAACGCTTTTCAGGCTCAGTACTTGGCTCAAAAGATGCAGCCCTGCGGTCTCTCAAGATTGCAGGTGGTTAAGTAGAAATTCGCCGCTCTGCTTGTCATGTATTCCTATAAGTTCTGAATCGATCCCCCTATTCCTGACCCTATTCTGGTAAACTAACTATCAAGTTAACTAACAGTCAGCCCATGAGGCAAGAAAAGCCCCCATGATGCAGATACCGTTATCTGACGCAGTCACACTACGGCACAGGAACGTGTTATCTGATTAGGTCATAACGCTTGAGATCTAATTAGACAAGCGACATTCCTCCAGCCCCTGATAAGGCATACGACGTTCTCATAACAAATCAAACCTATGACAACCTGGAAAATCCGTGCGGCCATTGTTTTGATTTCACAGAGAACTTCAGTAAAAGAATGTGCTAACGAGCAAGTCGTATGACATCTTTTTTGACGTATCTATGTCCATCCTTACGTCAATCTCGGCACCTTTAAGGTATAAATATTGCCGATCTTGCCCTATGCAAACACACGCGTGGTGACGAGACGGAGCAGCCATACTTGCCGAAGCCCAGAAGCAGAGCAGACCCCGCTGGCAGCAGCCCCGCCTTCCTGACACGCTGAGAGACGCGCTGCTATCTCCTACCGAGAGACCCAGCACCGGCGCTTTCGGGCAGCCCTCGCAGGCAGCCTGGAATATCGAGAGCAAAGAAAGAGATACCATTCCTCATTCATCCTAACTTCCAGGTACAGAACTGAATAACCCCTCACAGAGAATTCTTTAGTTATTCACTTGGCAAAAACAAACTTAACTTAAACTGTAACTTTCTATTCCCGCCCACGCATTAGACTTAGGTCAGGTACACGGGGTAGGCGTATTTAGAAACACCAGTTGAGTACGTTTAGTCAAATGTATATGTGTATGTAAATATATTTTAATCATTTTAAACATCATATGGCTCAGAAACCATATCAATGTTTTTACAGTATTATTTTATACTATTGCTTTTAATGTATGCACTTTACTTAACTATAAGTATTGCAATAATATCGATCCATTTCTCTTGTACGAGAAAAGAGACTGATCAATAAATAACACCTTTTTATTGAACACGCCCGTCTCTTCCTTTTCTCTACAATCTGATGAGACTAAGAATGCACGTACTGACTGAGTAAAATAATTGCCTTGTGCTCACACGACTCTGGAGATACACTCTTGATTAGGGGAGAGCAAAGTTGTCATGTTCTATGGTTGTCAGAAACTAAATCCCTTCTTGTCTAATCAGGGGAGTTAATTCTTTCCTGAACATTCGAGAAAGTTTCTAGCGAACTCTGAGCTACGCTGGCAAACCCAAAACTTAAGTCTAGTATCGACAGTAGTAGACCTAGTTAACGTCTGGCCTAGGCCTTTACTGCTGTAGGTATTATTCCAATGCGCAGAGCCTATTGGGAAGATAGGAACTACACTACATGCTGACCCGGCAGGAGCAAACGTATGCCAAAATTGTACGCAGAATGAACTTTTCAGTGAAGAGCAGCCAGGCACATTATAGCAAGTTTTACTTGTAAGTGGGGTTGGAAACGCTTTTCATGCTCAGTACTTGGCTCAAAGGATGCATCTCTGAGGTCTCTCAAGATAGCAGGTGGTTAAATAGAAATTTGCCGATTGGCTGACCCAGCAGGAGCAAACGTATGCCAAAAATGTACACATAACCAGCTTTTCAGTGAAGAGCAGCCAGGCACATTCTAGCAAGTTTTACTTGTAAGTGGGGTTGGAAACGCTTTTCAGGCTCAGTACTGGCCTCAAAACATGCAGCCCTGAGGTCTCTCATGATAGCCGGTGGGTAAGTAGAAATTCGACGCTTGGCTGACCCAGCAGGAGCAAACGTATGCCAAAAATGTACGCAGAGCCAGCTTTTCAGTGAAGAGCAGCCAGGCACATTCTAGCAAGTTTTACTTGTAAGTGGGGTTGGAAACGCTTTTCAGGCTCAGTACTGGGCTCAAAACATGCAGCCCTGAGGTCTCTCATGATAGCCGGTTGGTAAGTAGAAATTCGCCGCTCAGCTGACCCGGCAGGAGCAAACGAATGCCAAAAATGTACGCAGAACCAGCTTTTCAGCGATGAGCAGCCAGGGACATTTTAGCAAGTTTTACTTGTAAGTCGGGTTGGAAATGCTTTTCGGGCTCAGTACTGGCTCAAAAGATGCAGTTCTGAATTTTCTCTTGATAGGAGGTGGGTAAGTAGAAATTTGACGCTCTGCTGACCCAGCAGGAGCAAACGTATGCCGAAAATGAACGCAGAACCAGCTTTTCAGTGAAGAGCAGCCAGGCACATTCTAGCAAGTTTTACTTGTAAGTGGGGTTGTCAACGCTTTTCAGGCTCAGAACTTGGCTCAAAAGATGCAGCCCTGCGGTCTCTCAAGATAGCAGGTGGTTAAGTAGAAATTCGCCGCTCGTCTGACCCAGCAGGAGAAAACGTATGCCAAAAATGTACGCAGAACCAGCTTTTCAGTGAAGAGCAGCCAGGCACATTTTAGCAAATTTTACTTGTAAGTGGGGTTGGAAACGCTTTTCAGGCTCATTACTGGGCTTAAAACATGTAGCCCTGAGGTCTCTCATGATAGCAGGAGGTTAAGTAGAAATTCGCCGCTCGGCTGACCCAGCAGGAGCAAACGTATTCCAAAAATGTACGCAGAACCAGCTATTCAGTGAAGAGCAGCCAGGCACATTTTAGCAAGTTTTACTTGTAAGTGGGGTTGGAAATGCTTTTCAGGCTCAGTACTGGGCTCAAAAGAGATGCAGCCCTGAGGTCTCTCATGATAGCAGGTGGGTATGTAGAAATTCACCGCTCGGCTGACACGGCAGGAGCAAACGTATGCCAAAAATGTACGCAGAACCAGCTTTTCATGAAGAGCAGCCAGGCACATTCTAGCAAGTTTTACTTGTAAGTGGGGTTGGAAACGCTTTTCAGGCTCAGTACTGGGCTCAAAAGATGCAGCCCTGATCTCTCAAGATAGCAGGTGGTTAAGTAGAAATTCGCCGCTCGGCTGACCCAGCAGGAGCAAACGTATGACAACAATTTCTGCAGAACCAGCTTTTCATTGAAGAGCAGCCAGGCACATTCTGCCAAGTTGTACTTGTAAATGGGGTTGGAAACACTTTTCAGGCTCAGTACTGGGCTCAAAACATGCAGCCCTGAGGTCTCTCATAATAGCCGGTGGGTAAGTAGAAATTCGCCGCTAGGCTGACCCGGCAGGAGCAAACGTATGCCAAAAATGTACGCAGAACCAGCTTTTCAGTGATGAGCAGCCAGGGACATTTTAGCAAGTTTTACTTGTAAGTGGGGTTGGAAATGCTTTTCAGGCTCAGTACTGGGCTCAAAAGATGCAGTCCTGAATTCTCTCTTGATAGGAGGTGGGTAAGAAGAAATTTGACGCTCGGCTGACCCAGCAGGAGCAAACGTATGCCAAAAATGAACACAGAACCAGCTTTTCAGTGAAGAGCAGCCAGGCACATTTTAGCAAGTTTTACTTGTAAGTGGGGTTGGAAACGCTTTTCAGGCTCATTACTGGGCTTAAAACATGTAGCCCTGAGGTCTCTCATGATAGCAGGAGGTTAAGTAGAAATTCGCCGCTCGGCTGACCCAGCAGGAGTAAACGTATGACAGAAATGTCTGCAGAACCAGCTTTTCAGTGAAGAGCAGCCAGGCACATTCTGCGAAGTTTTACTTGCAAATGGGGTTGGAAACACTTTTCAGGCTTAGTACTGGGCTCAAAACATGCAGCCCTGAGGTCTCTCAAGATAGCAGGTGGTTAAGTAGAAATTCGACGCTTGGCTGACCCAGCAGGAGCAAACGTATGCCAAAAATGTACGCAGAGCCAGCTTTTCAGTGAAGAGCAGCCAGGCACATTCTAGCAAGTTTTACTTGTAAGTGGGGTTGGAAACGATTTTCAGGCTCAGTACTGGCCTCAAAACATGCAGCCCTGAGGTCTCTCATGATAGCCGGTGGGTAAGTAGAAATTCGCCGCTAGGCTGACCCGGCAGGAGCAAACGTATGCCAAAAATGTACGCAGAGCCAGCTTTTCAGTGATGAGCAGCCAGGGACATTTTAGCAAGTTTTACTTGTAAGTGGGGTTGGAAATGCTTTTCAGGCTCAGTACTGGGCTTAAAACATGTAGCCCTGAGGTCTCTCTTGATAGCAGGAGGTTAAGTAGAAATTCGCCGCTCGGCTGACCCAGCAGGAGCAAACGTATTCCAAAAATGTACGCAGAACCAGCTATTCAGTGAAGAGCAGCCAGGCACATTTTAGCAAATTTTTTTTGTAAGTGGGGTTGGAAATGCTTTTCAGGCTCAGTACTGGGCTCAAAAGATGCAGCCCTGAGGTCTCTCATGATAGCAGGTGGGTATGTAGAAATTCACCGCTCGGCTGACACGGCAGGAGCAAACGTATGCCAAAAATGTACGCAGAACCAGCTTTTCATGAAGAGCAGCCAGGGACATTCTAGCAAGTTTTACTTGTAAGTGGGGTTGGAAACGCTTTTCAGGCTCAGTACTGGGCTCAAAAGATGCAGCCCTGATCTCTCAAGATAGCAGGTGGTTAAGTAGAAATTCGCTGCTCGGCTGACCCAGCAGGAGCAAACGTATGCCAAAAATGTACGCAGAACCAGCTTTTCAGTGAAGAGAAGCCAGGCACATTCTAGCAAGTTTTACTTGTAAGTGGGGTTGGAAAGGCTTTTCAGGCTCGGTACTGGGCTCAAAACATGCAGCCCTGAGGTCTCTCATGATAGGAGGTGGGTAAGTAGAAATTCGCTGCTCGGCTGACCCAGCAGGAGCAAACGTAAGCCAAAAATGAACGCAGAACCAGTTTTTCAGTGAAGAACAGCCAGGCACATTCTAGCAAGTTTTACTTGTAAGTGGGGTTGGAAAGGCTTTTCAGGCTCAGTACTGGGCTCAAAACATGCAGCCCTGAGGTCTCTCATGATAGCAGGTGGGTAAGTAGAAATTCGACACTCGGCTGACCCAGCAGGAGCAAACGTATGCCAAAAATGTACGCAGAACCAGCTTTTCAGTGAAGAGCAGCATCGCACATTCTAGCAAGTTTTACTTGTAAGTGGGGTTGGAAATGCTTTTCAGGATCAGTACTTGGCTCAAAAGATGCAGCCCTGATGTCTCTCAAGATAGCAGGTGGTTAAGTAGAAATTCGCCGTTCGGCTGACCCGGCAGGAGCAAACTATGCCAAAAATGTACGCAGAATGAGCTTTTCATGAATAGCAGCCAGGGACATTCTAAGAAGTTTTACTTGTAAGTGGGGTTGGAAATGCTTTTCAGGCTCAGTACTGGGCTCAAAAGATTCAGCCCTGAGGTCTCTCATGATAGAAGGGGGAAAGTAGACATTCGCCGCTCGGCTGACCCAGCAGGAGCAAACGTATGCCAAAAATGTACGCAGAACCAGCTTTTTAGTGAAGATCAGCCAGGCACATTCTAGCAAGTTTTATTCATAAGTGGGGTTGGAAACGCGTTTCAGGCTCAGTACTGGGCTCAAAACATGCAGCCCTGAGGTCTCTCATGATAGCAGGTGGTTAAGTAGAAATTTGCCTCTCGGCTGACCCGGCAGGAGCAAACGTATGCCAAAAATGTACGCAGAATGAGCTTTTCAGTGAAGAGCAGCCAGGCACATTCTAGCAAGTTTTACTTGTAAGTGGGTTTGGAAACGCTTTTCAGGCTTAGTACTTGGCTCAAAAGATGCAGCCCTGTGGTCTCTCAAGATAGCAGGTGGTTAAGTAGAAATTCGCCGCTCGTCTGACCCAGCAGGAGCAAACGTATGACAAAAATTTTTGCAGAACCAGCTTTTCAGTGAAGAGTAGCCAGGCACATTCTGCCAAGTTTTACTTGTAAATGGGGTTGGAAACACTTTTCAGGCTTAGTACTGGGCTCAAAAGATGCAGCCCTGAGGTCTCTAATGATAGCAGGAGGTTAAGTAGAAATTTGCTGCTCGGCTGACCCAGCAGGAGCAAACGTATTCCAAAAATGTACGCAGAACCAGCTTTTCAGTGAAGAGAAGCCAGGCACATTCTAGCAAGTTTTACTTGTAAGTGGGGTTGGAAAGGCTTTTCAGGCTTAGTACTGGGCTCAAAAGATGCAGCCCTGAGGTCTCTAATGATAGCAGGAGGTTAAGTAGAAATTTGCTGCTCGGCTGACCCAGCAGGAGCAAACGTATTCCAAAAATGTACGCAGAACCAGCTTTTCAGTGAAGAGAAGCCAGGCACATTCTAGCAAGTTTTACTTGTAAGTGGGGTTGGAAAGGCTTTTCAGGCTCAGTACTGGGCTCAAAACATGCAGCCCTGAGGTCTCTCATGATAGCAGGTAAGTAAGTAGAAATTCGATGCTCGGCTGACCCAGCAGGAGCAAACGTATGCCAAAAATGTACGCAGAAACAGCTTTTCAGTGAAGAGCAGCATCGCACATTCTAGCAAGTTTTACTTGTAAGTGGGGTTGGAAACGCTTTTCAGGAGCAGTACTTGGCTCAAAAGATGCAGCCCTGAGGTCTCTCAAGATAGCAGGTGGTTAAGTAGAAATTCGCCGTTCGGCTGACCCGGCAGGAGCAAACGTATGCCAAAAATGTACGCAGTACCAGCTTTTTAGTGAAGATCAGCCAGGCACATTCTAGCAAGTTTTATTTGTAAGTGGGTTTGGAAACGCGTTTCAGGCTCAGTACTGGGCTCAAAACGTGCAGCCCTGAGGTCTCTCATGATAGCGGGTGGTTAAGTAGAAATTTGCCTCTCGGCTTACCCGGCAGAAGCAAATGTATGCCAAAAATGTACGCAGAATGAGCTTTTCAGTGAAGAGCAGCCAGGCACATTCTAGCAAGTTTTACTTGTAAGTGGGGTTGGAAACGCTTTTCAGGCTCAGTACTGGGCTCAAAACATGCAGCCCTGAGCTCTCTCATGATAGCCGGTGGGTAAGTAGAAATTCGCCGCTCGGCTGACTCGGCAGGAGCAAACGAATGCCAAAAATGTACGCAGAACCAGCTTTTCAGTGATGAGCAGCCAGGGACATTTTAGCAAGTTTTACTTGTAAGTTGGGTTGGAAATGCTTTTCAGGCTCAGTACTGGGCTCAAAAGATGCAGTCCTGAATTCTCTCTTGATAGGAGGTGGGTACGTAGAAATTTGACGCTCGGCTGACCCGGCAGGAGCAAACGAATGCCAAAAATGTACGCAGAATGAGCTTTTCAGTGAAGAGCAGCCAGGCACATTCTAGCAAGTTTTACTTGTAAGTGGGATTGGAAACGCTTTTCAGGCTCAGTACTGGGCTCAAAAGAAGCAGCCCTGATCTCTCAAGATAGCAGGTGGTTAAGTAGAAATTCGCCGCTCGGCTGACCCAACAGGAGCAAACGTATGCCAAAAATGTACACAGAACCAGCTTTTCAGTGAAGAGCAGCCAGGCACATTCTAGCAAGTTTTACTTGTAAGTGGGGTTGGAAACGCTTTTCAGGCTCAGTACTGGGCTCAAAACATGCAGCCCTGAGGTCTCTCATGATAGCAGGTGGTTAAGTAGAAATTTGCCTCTCGGCTGACCCGGCAGGAGCAAACGTATGCCAAAAATGTACGCAGAACCAGCTTTTCAGTGAAGAGAAGCAAGGAACATTCTAGCAAGTTTTACTTGTAAGTGGGGTTGGAAAGGCTTTTCAGGCTCAGTACTGGGCTCAAAACATGCAGCCCTGAGGTCTCTCATGATAGCAGGTGGGTAAGTAGAAATTTGCCGCTCGGCTGACCCGGCAGGAGCAAACGAATGCCAAAAATGAACGCAGAACCAGCTTTTCAGTGAAGAGCAGCCAGGGACATTTTAGCAAGTTTTCCTTGTAAGTTGGGTTGGAAATGCTTTTCAGGCTCAGTACTGGGCTCAAAACATGCAGCCCTGAGGTCTCTCATGATAGCAGGTGGGTAAGTAGAAATTCGACGCTCGGCAGACCCAGCAGGAGTAAACGTATGCCAAAAATGTACGCAGAACCAGCTTTTCAGTGAAGAGCAGCATCGCACATTCTAGCAAGTTTTACTTGTATGTGGGGTTGGAAACGCTTTTCAGGCACAGTACTGGGCTCAAAACATGCAGCCCTGAGGTCTCTCATGATAGCCGGTGGGTAAGTAGAAATTTGCCGCTAGGCTGACCCGGCAGGAGCAAACGTATGCCAAAAATGTACGCAGAGCCAGCTTTTCAGTGAAGAGCAGCCAGGCACATTCTAGCAAGTTTTACTTGCAAGTGGGGTTGGAAACGCTTTTCAGGCTCAGTACTGGGCTCAAAACATGCAGTCCTGAATTCTCTCATGATAGGAGGTGGGTAAGTAGAAATTCGACGCTCTGCTGACCCAGCAGGAGCAAACGTATGCCAAAAATGAACGCAGAACCAGCTTTTCAGTGAAGAGCAGGCTGGAACATTCTAGCAAGTTTTACTTGTAAGTGGGGTTGGAAACGCTTTTCAGGCTCAGTACTGGGCTCAAAAGATGCAGCCCTGAGGTCTCTCATGATAGCAGGTGGGTATGTAGAAATTCACCGCTCGGCTGACACGGCAGGAGCAAACGTATGCCAAAAATGTACGCAGAACCAGCTTTTCATGAAGAGCAGCCAGGGACATTCTAGCAAGTTTTACTTGTAAGTGGGGTTGGAAACGCTTTTCAGGCTCAGTACTGGGCTCAAAAGATGCAGCCCTGATCTCTCAAGATAGCAGGTGGTTAAGTAGAAATTCGCTGCTCGGCTGACCCAGCAGGAGCAAACATATGCCAAAAATGTACGCAGAACCAGCTTTTCAGTGAAGAGCAGCATCGCACATTCTAGCAAGTTTTACTTGTAAGTGGGGTTGGAAACGCTTTTCAGGCTCAGTACTGGGCTCAAAACATGCAGCCCTGAGGTCTCTCATGATAGCCGGTGGGTAAGTAGCAATTTGACGCTCGGCAGACCCAGCAGGAGTAAACGTATGCCAAAAATGTACGCAGAGCCAGCTTTTCAGTGAAGAGCAGCCAGGCACATTCTAGCAAGTTTTACTTGTATGTGGGGTTGGAAACGCTTTTCAGGCACAGTACTGGGCTCAAAACATGCAGCCCTGAGGTCTCTCATGATAGCCGGTGGGTAAGTAGAAATTCGCCGCTAGGCTGACCCGGCAGGAGCAAACGTATGCCAAAAATGTACGCAGAACCAGCTTTTCAGTGATGAGCAGCCAGGGACATTTTAGCAAGTTTTACTTGTAAGTGGGGTTGGAAACGCTTTTCAGGCTCAGTACTGGGCTCAAAAGATGCAGTCCTTAATTCTCTCTTGATAGGAGGTGGGTAAGAAGAAATTTGACGCTCGGCTGACCCAGCAGGACAAACATATGCCAAAAATGAACACAGAAGCAGCTTTTCAGTGAAGAGCAGGCGGGCACATTTTAGCAAGTTTTACTTGTAAGTGGGGTTGGAAACGCTTTTCAGGCTCAGTACTGGGCTCAAAAGATGCAGCCCTGAGGTCTCTGAAGATAGGAGGTGGGTAAGTAGAAATTCGACGCTCGGCTGACCCAACAGGAGCAAATGTATGCCAAAAATGTACGCAGAACCAGCTTTTCAGTGAAGAGCAGCCTGGCACATTCTAGCAAGTTTTACTTGCAAGTGGGGTTGGAAACGCTTTTCAGGCTCAGTACTTGGCTCAAAAGATGCAGCCCTGCGGTCTCTCAAGATTGCAGGTGGTTAAGTAGAAATTCGCCGCTCTGCTTGTCATGTATTCCTATAAGTTCTGAATCGATCCCCCTATTCCTGACCCTATTCTGGTAAACTAACTATCAAGTTAACTAACAGTCAGCCCATGAGGCAAGAAAAGCCCCCATGATGCAGATACCGTTATCTGACGCAGTCACACTACGGCACAGGAACGTGTTATCTGATTAGGTCATAACGCTTGAGATCTAATTAGACAAGCGACATTCCTCCAGCCCCTGATAAGGCATACGACGTTCTCATAACAAATCAAACCTATGACAACCTGGAAAATCCGTGCGGCCATTGTTTTGATTTCACAGAGAACTTCAGTAAAAGAATGTGCTAACGAGCAAGTCGTATGACATCTTTTTTGACGTATCTATGTCCATCCTTACGTCAATCTCGGCACCTTTAAGGTATAAATATTGCCGATCTTGCCCTATGCAAACACACGCGTGGTGACGAGACGGAGCAGCCATACTTGCCGAAGCCCAGAAGCAGAGCAGACCCCGCTGGCAGCAGCCCCGCCTTCCTGACACGCTGAGAGACGCGCTGCTATCTCCTACCGAGAGACCCAGCACCGGCGCTTTCGGGCAGCCCTCGCAGGCAGCCTGGAATATCGAGAGCAAAGAAAGAGATACCATTCCTCATTCATCCTAACTTCCAGGTACAGAACTGAATAACCCCTCACAGAGAATTCTTTAGTTATTCACTTGGCAAAAACAAACTTAACTTAAACTGTAACTTTCTATTCCCGCCCACGCATTAGACTTAGGTCAGGTACACGGGGTAGGCGTATTTAGAAACACCAGTTGAGTACGTTTAGTCAAATGTATATGTGTATGTAAATATATTTTAATCATTTTAAACATCATATGGCTCAGAAACCATATCAATGTTTTTACAGTATTATTTTATACTATTGCTTTTAATGTATGCACTTTACTTAACTATAAGTATTGCAATAATATCGATCCATTTCTCTTGTACGAGAAAAGAGACTGATCAATAAATAACACCTTTTTATTGAACACGCCCGTCTCTTCCTTTTCTCTACAATCTGATGAGACTAAGAATGCACGTACTGACTGAGTAAAATAATTGCCTTGTGCTCACACGACTCTGGAGATACACTCTTGATTAGGGGAGAGCAAAGTTGTCATGTTCTATGGTTGTCAGAAACTAAATCCCTTCTTGTCTAATCAGGGGAGTTAATTCTTTCCTGAACATTCGAGAAAGTTTCTAGCGAACTCTGAGCTACGCTGGCAAACCCAAAACTTAAGTCTAGTATCGACAGTAGTAGACCTAGTTAACGTCTGGCCTAGGCCTTTACTGCTGTAGGTATTATTCCAATGCGCAGAGCCTATTGGGAAGATAGGAACTACACTACATGCTGACCCGGCAGGAGCAAACGTATGCCAAAATTGTACGCAGAATGAACTTTTCAGTGAAGAGCAGCCAGGCACATTATAGCAAGTTTTACTTGTAAGTGGGGTTGGAAACGCTTTTCATGCTCAGTACTTGGCTCAAAGGATGCATCTCTGAGGTCTCTCAAGATAGCAGGTGGTTAAATAGAAATTTGCCGATTGGCTGACCCAGCAGGAGCAAACGTATGCCAAAAATGTACACATAACCAGCTTTTCAGTGAAGAGCAGCCAGGCACATTCTAGCAAGTTTTACTTGTAAGTGGGGTTGGAAACGCTTTTCAGGCTCAGTACTGGCCTCAAAACATGCAGCCCTGAGGTCTCTCATGATAGCCGGTGGGTAAGTAGAAATTCGACGCTTGGCTGACCCAGCAGGAGCAAACGTATGCCAAAAATGTACGCAGAGCCAGCTTTTCAGTGAAGAGCAGCCAGGCACATTCTAGCAAGTTTTACTTGTAAGTGGGGTTGGAAACGCTTTTCAGGCTCAGTACTGGGCTCAAAACATGCAGCCCTGAGGTCTCTCATGATAGCCGGTTGGTAAGTAGAAATTCGCCGCTCAGCTGACCCAGCAGGTGCAAACGTATACCAAAAATGTACGCAGAACAAGTTTTTCAGTGAAGAGCAGCCAGGCACATTCTAGCAAGTTTTACTTGTAAGTGGGGTTGGAAACGCTTTTCAGGCTCAGTAGTGGGATCAAAACATGCAGTCCTGAATTCTCTCATGATAGGAGGTGGGTAAGTTGAAATTCGACGCTCGGCTGACCCAGCAGGAGCAAACGTATGCCAAAAATGTACGCAGAACCAGCTTTTCAGTGAAGAGCAGCCAGGCACATTTTAGCAAGTTTTACTTGTAAGTGGGGTTGGAAACGCTTTTCATGCTCAGTACTGGGCTCAAACGATGCAGCCCCGAGGTCTCTCAAGATAGCAGGTGGTTAAGTAGAAATTTGCCGCTTGGCTGACCCAGCAGGTGCAAACGTATGCCAAAAATGTACGCATTACCAGTTTTTCAGTGAAGAGCAGCCAGGCACATTCTAGCTAGTTTTACTTGTAAGTTATTTTGGAAACGCTTTTCAGGCTCAGCACTGGGCTCAAAACATGCAGTCCTGAATTCTCTCATGATAGGAGGTGGGTAAGTAGAAATTCGACGCTCGGCTGACCCAGCAGGAGCAAACATATGTCAAAAATGTACGCAGAACCAGCTTTTCAGTGAAGAGCAGCCAGACACATTCTAGCAAGTTTTACTTGTAAGTGGGGTTGGACACGCTGTTCAGGCTCAGTACTGGGCTCAAAACATACAGCCCTGAGGTCTCTCATGATAGGAGGCGGGTAAGTGGAAATTCGCCGCTCGGCTGACCCAGCAGGAGCAAACGTATGCCAAAAATGTACGCAGAACCAGCTTTTCAGTGAAGAGAAGCCAGGCACATTCTAGCAAGTTTTACTTGTAAGTGGGGTTGGAAAGGCTTTTCAGGCTCGGTACTGGGCTCAAAACATGCAGCCCTGAGGTCTCTCATGATAGGAGGTGGGTAAGTAGAAATTCGCTGCTCGGCTGACCCAGCAGGAGCAAACGTAAGCCAAAAATGAACGCAGAACCAGTTTTTCAGTGAAGAACAGCCAGGCACATTCTAGCAAGTTTTACTTGTAAGTGGGGTTGGAAAGGCTTTTCAGGCTCAGTACTGGGCTCAAAACATGCAGCCCTGAGGTCTCTCATGATAGCAGGTGGGTAAGTAGAAATTCGACACTCGGCTGACCCAGCAGGAGCAAACGTATGCCAAAAATGTACGCAGAACCAGCTTTTCAGTGAAGAGCAGCATCGCACATTCTAGCAAGTTTTACTTGTAAGTGGGGTTGGAAATGCTTTTCAGGATCAGTACTTGGCTCAAAAGATGCAGCCCTGATGTCTCTCAAGATAGCAGGTGGTTAAGTAGAAATTCGCCGTTCGGCTGACCCGGCAGGAGCAAACTATGCCAAAAATGTACGCAGAATGAGCTTTTCATGAATAGCAGCCAGGGACATTCTAAGAAGTTTTACTTGTAAGTGGGGTTGGAAATGCTTTTCAGGCTCAGTACTGGGCTCAAAAGATTCAGCCCTGAGGTCTCTCATGATAGAAGGGGGAAAGTAGACATTCGCCGCTCGGCTGACCCAGCAGGAGCAAACGTATGCCAAAAATGTACGCAGAACCAGCTTTTTAGTGAAGATCAGCCAGGCACATTCTAGCAAGTTTTATTCATAAGTGGGGTTGGAAACGCGTTTCAGGCTCAGTACTGGGCTCAAAACATGCAGCCCTGAGGTCTCTCATGATAGCAGGTGGTTAAGTAGAAATTTGCCTCTCGGCTGACCCGGCAGGAGCAAACGTATGCCAAAAATGTACGCAGAATGAGCTTTTCAGTGAAGAGCAGCCAGGCACATTCTAGCAAGTTTTACTTGTAAGTGGGTTTGGAAACGCTTTTCAGGCTTAGTACTTGGCTCAAAAGATGCAGCCCTGTGGTCTCTCAAGATAGCAGGTGGTTAAGTAGAAATTCGCCGCTCGTCTGACCCAGCAGGAGCAAACGTATGACAAAAATTTTTGCAGAACCAGCTTTTCAGTGAAGAGTAGCCAGGCACATTCTGCCAAGTTTTACTTGTAAATGGGGTTGGAAACACTTTTCAGGCTTAGTACTGGGCTCAAAAGATGCAGCCCTGAGGTCTCTAATGATAGCAGGAGGTTAAGTAGAAATTTGCTGCTCGGCTGACCCAGCAGGAGCAAACGTATTCCAAAAATGTACGCAGAACCAGCTTTTCAGTGAAGAGAAGCCAGGCACATTCTAGCAAGTTTTACTTGTAAGTGGGGTTGGAAAGGCTTTTCAGGCTTAGTACTGGGCTCAAAAGATGCAGCCCTGAGGTCTCTAATGATAGCAGGAGGTTAAGTAGAAATTTGCTGCTCGGCTGACCCAGCAGGAGCAAACGTATTCCAAAAATGTACGCAGAACCAGCTTTTCAGTGAAGAGAAGCCAGGCACATTCTAGCAAGTTTTACTTGTAAGTGGGGTTGGAAAGGCTTTTCAGGCTCAGTACTGGGCTCAAAACATGCAGCCCTGAGGTCTCTCATGATAGCAGGTAAGTAAGTAGAAATTCGATGCTCGGCTGACCCAGCAGGAGCAAACGTATGCCAAAAATGTACGCAGAAACAGCTTTTCAGTGAAGAGCAGCATCGCACATTCTAGCAAGTTTTACTTGTAAGTGGGGTTGGAAACGCTTTTCAGGAGCAGTACTTGGCTCAAAAGATGCAGCCCTGAGGTCTCTCAAGATAGCAGGTGGTTAAGTAGAAATTCGCCGTTCGGCTGACCCGGCAGGAGCAAACGTATGCCAAAAATGTACGCAGTACCAGCTTTTTAGTGAAGATCAGCCAGGCACATTCTAGCAAGTTTTATTTGTAAGTGGGTTTGGAAACGCGTTTCAGGCTCAGTACTGGGCTCAAAACGTGCAGCCCTGAGGTCTCTCATGATAGCGGGTGGTTAAGTAGAAATTTGCCTCTCGGCTTACCCGGCAGAAGCAAATGTATGCCAAAAATGTACGCAGAATGAGCTTTTCAGTGAAGAGCAGCCAGGCACATTCTAGCAAGTTTTACTTGTAAGTGGGGTTGGAAACGCTTTTCAGGCTCAGTACTGGGCTCAAAACATGCAGCCCTGAGCTCTCTCATGATAGCCGGTGGGTAAGTAGAAATTCGCCGCTCGGCTGACTCGGCAGGAGCAAACGAATGCCAAAAATGTACGCAGAACCAGCTTTTCAGTGATGAGCAGCCAGGGACATTTTAGCAAGTTTTACTTGTAAGTTGGGTTGGAAATGCTTTTCAGGCTCAGTACTGGGCTCAAAAGATGCAGTCCTGAATTCTCTCTTGATAGGAGGTGGGTACGTAGAAATTTGACGCTCGGCTGACCCGGCAGGAGCAAACGAATGCCAAAAATGTACGCAGAATGAGCTTTTCAGTGAAGAGCAGCCAGGCACATTCTAGCAAGTTTTACTTGTAAGTGGGATTGGAAACGCTTTTCAGGCTCAGTACTGGGCTCAAAAGAAGCAGCCCTGATCTCTCAAGATAGCAGGTGGTTAAGTAGAAATTCGCCGCTCGGCTGACCCAACAGGAGCAAACGTATGCCAAAAATGTACACAGAACCAGCTTTTCAGTGAAGAGCAGCCAGGCACATTCTAGCAAGTTTTACTTGTAAGTGGGGTTGGAAACGCTTTTCAGGCTCAGTACTGGGCTCAAAACATGCAGCCCTGAGGTCTCTCATGATAGCAGGTGGTTAAGTAGAAATTTGCCTCTCGGCTGACCCGGCAGGAGCAAACGTATGCCAAAAATGTACGCAGAACCAGCTTTTCAGTGAAGAGAAGCAAGGAACATTCTAGCAAGTTTTACTTGTAAGTGGGGTTGGAAAGGCTTTTCAGGCTCAGTACTGGGCTCAAAACATGCAGCCCTGAGGTCTCTCATGATAGCAGGTGGGTAAGTAGAAATTTGCCGCTCGGCTGACCCGGCAGGAGCAAACGAATGCCAAAAATGAACGCAGAACCAGCTTTTCAGTGAAGAGCAGCCAGGGACATTTTAGCAAGTTTTCCTTGTAAGTTGGGTTGGAAATGCTTTTCAGGCTCAGTACTGGGCTCAAAACATGCAGCCCTGAGGTCTCTCATGATAGCAGGTGGGTAAGTAGAAATTCGACGCTCGGCAGACCCAGCAGGAGTAAACGTATGCCAAAAATGTACGCAGAACCAGCTTTTCAGTGAAGAGCAGCATCGCACATTCTAGCAAGTTTTACTTGTATGTGGGGTTGGAAACGCTTTTCAGGCACAGTACTGGGCTCAAAACATGCAGCCCTGAGGTCTCTCATGATAGCCGGTGGGTAAGTAGAAATTTGCCGCTAGGCTGACCCGGCAGGAGCAAACGTATGCCAAAAATGTACGCAGAGCCAGCTTTTCAGTGAAGAGCAGCCAGGCACATTCTAGCAAGTTTTACTTGCAAGTGGGGTTGGAAACGCTTTTCAGGCTCAGTACTGGGCTCAAAACATGCAGTCCTGAATTCTCTCATGATAGGAGGTGGGTAAGTAGAAATTCGACGCTCTGCTGACCCAGCAGGAGCAAACGTATGCCAAAAATGAACGCAGAACCAGCTTTTCAGTGAAGAGCAGGCTGGAACATTCTAGCAAGTTTTACTTGTAAGTGGGGTTGGAAACGCTTTTCAGGCTCAGTACTGGGCTCAAAAGATGCAGCCCTGAGGTCTCTCATGATAGCAGGTGGGTATGTAGAAATTCACCGCTCGGCTGACACGGCAGGAGCAAACGTATGCCAAAAATGTACGCAGAACCAGCTTTTCATGAAGAGCAGCCAGGGACATTCTAGCAAGTTTTACTTGTAAGTGGGGTTGGAAACGCTTTTCAGGCTCAGTACTGGGCTCAAAAGATGCAGCCCTGATCTCTCAAGATAGCAGGTGGTTAAGTAGAAATTCGCTGCTCGGCTGACCCAGCAGGAGCAAACATATGCCAAAAATGTACGCAGAACCAGCTTTTCAGTGAAGAGCAGCATCGCACATTCTAGCAAGTTTTACTTGTAAGTGGGGTTGGAAACGCTTTTCAGGCTCAGTACTGGGCTCAAAACATGCAGCCCTGAGGTCTCTCATGATAGCCGGTGGGTAAGTAGCAATTTGACGCTCGGCAGACCCAGCAGGAGTAAACGTATGCCAAAAATGTACGCAGAGCCAGCTTTTCAGTGAAGAGCAGCCAGGCACATTCTAGCAAGTTTTACTTGTATGTGGGGTTGGAAACGCTTTTCAGGCACAGTACTGGGCTCAAAACATGCAGCCCTGAGGTCTCTCATGATAGCCGGTGGGTAAGTAGAAATTCGCCGCTAGGCTGACCCGGCAGGAGCAAACGTATGCCAAAAATGTACGCAGAACCAGCTTTTCAGTGATGAGCAGCCAGGGACATTTTAGCAAGTTTTACTTGTAAGTGGGGTTGGAAACGCTTTTCAGGCTCAGTACTGGGCTCAAAAGATGCAGTCCTTAATTCTCTCTTGATAGGAGGTGGGTAAGAAGAAATTTGACGCTCGGCTGACCCAGCAGGACAAACATATGCCAAAAATGAACACAGAAGCAGCTTTTCAGTGAAGAGCAGGCGGGCACATTTTAGCAAGTTTTACTTGTAAGTGGGGTTGGAAACGCTTTTCAGGCTCAGTACTGGGCTCAAAAGATGCAGCCCTGAGGTCTCTGAAGATAGGAGGTGGGTAAGTAGAAATTCGACGCTCGGCTGACCCAACAGGAGCAAATGTATGCCAAAAATGTACGCAGAACCAGCTTTTCAGTGAAGAGCAGCCTGGCACATTCTAGCAAGTTTTACTTGCAAGTGGGGTTGGAAACGCTTTTCAGGCTCAGTACTTGGCTCAAAAGATGCAGCCCTGCGGTCTCTCAAGATTGCAGGTGGTTAAGTAGAAATTCGCCGCTCTGCTTGTCATGTATTCCTATAAGTTCTGAATCGATCCCCCTATTCCTGACCCTATTCTGGTAAACTAACTATCAAGTTAACTAACAGTCAGCCCATGAGGCAAGAAAAGCCCCCATGATGCAGATACCGTTATCTGACGCAGTCACACTACGGCACAGGAACGTGTTATCTGATTAGGTCATAACGCTTGAGATCTAATTAGACAAGCGACATTCCTCCAGCCCCTGATAAGGCATACGACGTTCTCATAACAAATCAAACCTATGACAACCTGGAAAATCCGTGCGGCCATTGTTTTGATTTCACAGAGAACTTCAGTAAAAGAATGTGCTAACGAGCAAGTCGTATGACATCTTTTTTGACGTATCTATGTCCATCCTTACGTCAATCTCGGCACCTTTAAGGTATAAATATTGCCGATCTTGCCCTATGCAAACACACGCGTGGTGACGAGACGGAGCAGCCATACTTGCCGAAGCCCAGAAGCAGAGCAGACCCCGCTGGCAGCAGCCCCGCCTTCCTGACACGCTGAGAGACGCGCTGCTATCTCCTACCGAGAGACCCAGCACCGGCGCTTTCGGGCAGCCCTCGCAGGCAGCCTGGAATATCGAGAGCAAAGAAAGAGATACCATTCCTCATTCATCCTAACTTCCAGGTACAGAACTGAATAACCCCTCACAGAGAATTCTTTAGTTATTCACTTGGCAAAAACAAACTTAACTTAAACTGTAACTTTCTATTCCCGCCCACGCATTAGACTTAGGTCAGGTACACGGGGTAGGCGTATTTAGAAACACCAGTTGAGTACGTTTAGTCAAATGTATATGTGTATGTAAATATATTTTAATCATTTTAAACATCATATGGCTCAGAAACCATATCAATGTTTTTACAGTATTATTTTATACTATTGCTTTTAATGTATGCACTTTACTTAACTATAAGTATTGCAATAATATCGATCCATTTCTCTTGTACGAGAAAAGAGACTGATCAATAAATAACACCTTTTTATTGAACACGCCCGTCTCTTCCTTTTCTCTACAATCTGATGAGACTAAGAATGCACGTACTGACTGAGTAAAATAATTGCCTTGTGCTCACACGACTCTGGAGATACACTCTTGATTAGGGGAGAGCAAAGTTGTCATGTTCTATGGTTGTCAGAAACTAAATCCCTTCTTGTCTAATCAGGGGAGTTAATTCTTTCCTGAACATTCGAGAAAGTTTCTAGCGAACTCTGAGCTACGCTGGCAAACCCAAAACTTAAGTCTAGTATCGACAGTAGTAGACCTAGTTAACGTCTGGCCTAGGCCTTTACTGCTGTAGGTATTATTCCAATGCGCAGAGCCTATTGGGAAGATAGGAACTACACTACATGCTGACCCGGCAGGAGCAAACGTATGCCAAAATTGTACGCAGAATGAACTTTTCAGTGAAGAGCAGCCAGGCACATTATAGCAAGTTTTACTTGTAAGTGGGGTTGGAAACGCTTTTCATGCTCAGTACTTGGCTCAAAGGATGCATCTCTGAGGTCTCTCAAGATAGCAGGTGGTTAAATAGAAATTTGCCGATTGGCTGACCCAGCAGGAGCAAACGTATGCCAAAAATGTACACATAACCAGCTTTTCAGTGAAGAGCAGCCAGGCACATTCTAGCAAGTTTTACTTGTAAGTGGGGTTGGAAACGCTTTTCAGGCTCAGTACTGGCCTCAAAACATGCAGCCCTGAGGTCTCTCATGATAGCCGGTGGGTAAGTAGAAATTCGACGCTTGGCTGACCCAGCAGGAGCAAACGTATGCCAAAAATGTACGCAGAGCCAGCTTTTCAGTGAAGAGCAGCCAGGCACATTCTAGCAAGTTTTACTTGTAAGTGGGGTTGGAAACGCTTTTCAGGCTCAGTACTGGGCTCAAAACATGCAGCCCTGAGGTCTCTCATGATAGCCGGTTGGTAAGTAGAAATTCGCCGCTCAGCTGACCCGGCAGGAGCAAACGAATGCCAAAAATGTACGCAGAACCAGCTTTTCAGCGATGAGCAGCCAGGGACATTTTAGCAAGTTTTACTTGTAAGTCGGGTTGGAAATGCTTTTCGGGCTCAGTACTGGCTCAAAAGATGCAGTTCTGAATTTTCTCTTGATAGGAGGTGGGTAAGTAGAAATTTGACGCTCTGCTGACCCAGCAGGAGCAAACGTATGCCGAAAATGAACGCAGAACCAGCTTTTCAGTGAAGAGCAGCCAGGCACATTCTAGCAAGTTTTACTTGTAAGTGGGGTTGTCAACGCTTTTCAGGCTCAGAACTTGGCTCAAAAGATGCAGCCCTGCGGTCTCTCAAGATAGCAGGTGGTTAAGTAGAAATTCGCCGCTCGTCTGACCCAGCAGGAGAAAACGTATGCCAAAAATGTACGCAGAACCAGCTTTTCAGTGAAGAGCAGCCAGGCACATTTTAGCAAATTTTACTTGTAAGTGGGGTTGGAAACGCTTTTCAGGCTCATTACTGGGCTTAAAACATGTAGCCCTGAGGTCTCTCATGATAGCAGGAGGTTAAGTAGAAATTCGCCGCTCGGCTGACCCAGCAGGAGCAAACGTATTCCAAAAATGTACGCAGAACCAGCTATTCAGTGAAGAGCAGCCAGGCACATTTTAGCAAGTTTTACTTGTAAGTGGGGTTGGAAATGCTTTTCAGGCTCAGTACTGGGCTCAAAAGAGATGCAGCCCTGAGGTCTCTCATGATAGCAGGTGGGTATGTAGAAATTCACCGCTCGGCTGACACGGCAGGAGCAAACGTATGCCAAAAATGTACGCAGAACCAGCTTTTCATGAAGAGCAGCCAGGCACATTCTAGCAAGTTTTACTTGTAAGTGGGGTTGGAAACGCTTTTCAGGCTCAGTACTGGGCTCAAAAGATGCAGCCCTGATCTCTCAAGATAGCAGGTGGTTAAGTAGAAATTCGCCGCTCGGCTGACCCAGCAGGAGCAAACGTATGACAACAATTTCTGCAGAACCAGCTTTTCATTGAAGAGCAGCCAGGCACATTCTGCCAAGTTGTACTTGTAAATGGGGTTGGAAACACTTTTCAGGCTCAGTACTGGGCTCAAAACATGCAGCCCTGAGGTCTCTCATAATAGCCGGTGGGTAAGTAGAAATTCGCCGCTAGGCTGACCCGGCAGGAGCAAACGTATGCCAAAAATGTACGCAGAACCAGCTTTTCAGTGATGAGCAGCCAGGGACATTTTAGCAAGTTTTACTTGTAAGTGGGGTTGGAAATGCTTTTCAGGCTCAGTACTGGGCTCAAAAGATGCAGTCCTGAATTCTCTCTTGATAGGAGGTGGGTAAGAAGAAATTTGACGCTCGGCTGACCCAGCAGGAGCAAACGTATGCCAAAAATGAACACAGAACCAGCTTTTCAGTGAAGAGCAGCCAGGCACATTTTAGCAAGTTTTACTTGTAAGTGGGGTTGGAAACGCTTTTCAGGCTCATTACTGGGCTTAAAACATGTAGCCCTGAGGTCTCTCATGATAGCAGGAGGTTAAGTAGAAATTCGCCGCTCGGCTGACCCAGCAGGAGTAAACGTATGACAGAAATGTCTGCAGAACCAGCTTTTCAGTGAAGAGCAGCCAGGCACATTCTGCGAAGTTTTACTTGCAAATGGGGTTGGAAACACTTTTCAGGCTTAGTACTGGGCTCAAAACATGCAGCCCTGAGGTCTCTCAAGATAGCAGGTGGTTAAGTAGAAATTCGACGCTTGGCTGACCCAGCAGGAGCAAACGTATGCCAAAAATGTACGCAGAGCCAGCTTTTCAGTGAAGAGCAGCCAGGCACATTCTAGCAAGTTTTACTTGTAAGTGGGGTTGGAAACGATTTTCAGGCTCAGTACTGGCCTCAAAACATGCAGCCCTGAGGTCTCTCATGATAGCCGGTGGGTAAGTAGAAATTCGCCGCTAGGCTGACCCGGCAGGAGCAAACGTATGCCAAAAATGTACGCAGAGCCAGCTTTTCAGTGATGAGCAGCCAGGGACATTTTAGCAAGTTTTACTTGTAAGTGGGGTTGGAAATGCTTTTCAGGCTCAGTACTGGGCTTAAAACATGTAGCCCTGAGGTCTCTCTTGATAGCAGGAGGTTAAGTAGAAATTCGCCGCTCGGCTGACCCAGCAGGAGCAAACGTATTCCAAAAATGTACGCAGAACCAGCTATTCAGTGAAGAGCAGCCAGGCACATTTTAGCAAATTTTTTTTGTAAGTGGGGTTGGAAATGCTTTTCAGGCTCAGTACTGGGCTCAAAAGATGCAGCCCTGAGGTCTCTCATGATAGCAGGTGGGTATGTAGAAATTCACCGCTCGGCTGACACGGCAGGAGCAAACGTATGCCAAAAATGTACGCAGAACCAGCTTTTCATGAAGAGCAGCCAGGGACATTCTAGCAAGTTTTACTTGTAAGTGGGGTTGGAAACGCTTTTCAGGCTCAGTACTGGGCTCAAAAGATGCAGCCCTGATCTCTCAAGATAGCAGGTGGTTAAGTAGAAATTCGCTGCTCGGCTGACCCAGCAGGAGCAAACGTATGCCAAAAATGTACGCAGAACCAGCTTTTCAGTGAAGAGAAGCCAGGCACATTCTAGCAAGTTTTACTTGTAAGTGGGGTTGGAAAGGCTTTTCAGGCTCGGTACTGGGCTCAAAACATGCAGCCCTGAGGTCTCTCATGATAGGAGGTGGGTAAGTAGAAATTCGCTGCTCGGCTGACCCAGCAGGAGCAAACGTAAGCCAAAAATGAACGCAGAACCAGTTTTTCAGTGAAGAACAGCCAGGCACATTCTAGCAAGTTTTACTTGTAAGTGGGGTTGGAAAGGCTTTTCAGGCTCAGTACTGGGCTCAAAACATGCAGCCCTGAGGTCTCTCATGATAGCAGGTGGGTAAGTAGAAATTCGACACTCGGCTGACCCAGCAGGAGCAAACGTATGCCAAAAATGTACGCAGAACCAGCTTTTCAGTGAAGAGCAGCATCGCACATTCTAGCAAGTTTTACTTGTAAGTGGGGTTGGAAATGCTTTTCAGGATCAGTACTTGGCTCAAAAGATGCAGCCCTGATGTCTCTCAAGATAGCAGGTGGTTAAGTAGAAATTCGCCGTTCGGCTGACCCGGCAGGAGCAAACTATGCCAAAAATGTACGCAGAATGAGCTTTTCATGAATAGCAGCCAGGGACATTCTAAGAAGTTTTACTTGTAAGTGGGGTTGGAAATGCTTTTCAGGCTCAGTACTGGGCTCAAAAGATTCAGCCCTGAGGTCTCTCATGATAGAAGGGGGAAAGTAGACATTCGCCGCTCGGCTGACCCAGCAGGAGCAAACGTATGCCAAAAATGTACGCAGAACCAGCTTTTTAGTGAAGATCAGCCAGGCACATTCTAGCAAGTTTTATTCATAAGTGGGGTTGGAAACGCGTTTCAGGCTCAGTACTGGGCTCAAAACATGCAGCCCTGAGGTCTCTCATGATAGCAGGTGGTTAAGTAGAAATTTGCCTCTCGGCTGACCCGGCAGGAGCAAACGTATGCCAAAAATGTACGCAGAATGAGCTTTTCAGTGAAGAGCAGCCAGGCACATTCTAGCAAGTTTTACTTGTAAGTGGGTTTGGAAACGCTTTTCAGGCTTAGTACTTGGCTCAAAAGATGCAGCCCTGTGGTCTCTCAAGATAGCAGGTGGTTAAGTAGAAATTCGCCGCTCGTCTGACCCAGCAGGAGCAAACGTATGACAAAAATTTTTGCAGAACCAGCTTTTCAGTGAAGAGTAGCCAGGCACATTCTGCCAAGTTTTACTTGTAAATGGGGTTGGAAACACTTTTCAGGCTTAGTACTGGGCTCAAAAGATGCAGCCCTGAGGTCTCTAATGATAGCAGGAGGTTAAGTAGAAATTTGCTGCTCGGCTGACCCAGCAGGAGCAAACGTATTCCAAAAATGTACGCAGAACCAGCTTTTCAGTGAAGAGAAGCCAGGCACATTCTAGCAAGTTTTACTTGTAAGTGGGGTTGGAAAGGCTTTTCAGGCTTAGTACTGGGCTCAAAAGATGCAGCCCTGAGGTCTCTAATGATAGCAGGAGGTTAAGTAGAAATTTGCTGCTCGGCTGACCCAGCAGGAGCAAACGTATTCCAAAAATGTACGCAGAACCAGCTTTTCAGTGAAGAGAAGCCAGGCACATTCTAGCAAGTTTTACTTGTAAGTGGGGTTGGAAAGGCTTTTCAGGCTCAGTACTGGGCTCAAAACATGCAGCCCTGAGGTCTCTCATGATAGCAGGTAAGTAAGTAGAAATTCGATGCTCGGCTGACCCAGCAGGAGCAAACGTATGCCAAAAATGTACGCAGAAACAGCTTTTCAGTGAAGAGCAGCATCGCACATTCTAGCAAGTTTTACTTGTAAGTGGGGTTGGAAACGCTTTTCAGGAGCAGTACTTGGCTCAAAAGATGCAGCCCTGAGGTCTCTCAAGATAGCAGGTGGTTAAGTAGAAATTCGCCGTTCGGCTGACCCGGCAGGAGCAAACGTATGCCAAAAATGTACGCAGTACCAGCTTTTTAGTGAAGATCAGCCAGGCACATTCTAGCAAGTTTTATTTGTAAGTGGGTTTGGAAACGCGTTTCAGGCTCAGTACTGGGCTCAAAACGTGCAGCCCTGAGGTCTCTCATGATAGCGGGTGGTTAAGTAGAAATTTGCCTCTCGGCTTACCCGGCAGAAGCAAATGTATGCCAAAAATGTACGCAGAATGAGCTTTTCAGTGAAGAGCAGCCAGGCACATTCTAGCAAGTTTTACTTGTAAGTGGGGTTGGAAACGCTTTTCAGGCTCAGTACTGGGCTCAAAACATGCAGCCCTGAGCTCTCTCATGATAGCCGGTGGGTAAGTAGAAATTCGCCGCTCGGCTGACTCGGCAGGAGCAAACGAATGCCAAAAATGTACGCAGAACCAGCTTTTCAGTGATGAGCAGCCAGGGACATTTTAGCAAGTTTTACTTGTAAGTTGGGTTGGAAATGCTTTTCAGGCTCAGTACTGGGCTCAAAAGATGCAGTCCTGAATTCTCTCTTGATAGGAGGTGGGTACGTAGAAATTTGACGCTCGGCTGACCCGGCAGGAGCAAACGAATGCCAAAAATGTACGCAGAATGAGCTTTTCAGTGAAGAGCAGCCAGGCACATTCTAGCAAGTTTTACTTGTAAGTGGGATTGGAAACGCTTTTCAGGCTCAGTACTGGGCTCAAAAGAAGCAGCCCTGATCTCTCAAGATAGCAGGTGGTTAAGTAGAAATTCGCCGCTCGGCTGACCCAACAGGAGCAAACGTATGCCAAAAATGTACACAGAACCAGCTTTTCAGTGAAGAGCAGCCAGGCACATTCTAGCAAGTTTTACTTGTAAGTGGGGTTGGAAACGCTTTTCAGGCTCAGTACTGGGCTCAAAACATGCAGCCCTGAGGTCTCTCATGATAGCAGGTGGTTAAGTAGAAATTTGCCTCTCGGCTGACCCGGCAGGAGCAAACGTATGCCAAAAATGTACGCAGAACCAGCTTTTCAGTGAAGAGAAGCAAGGAACATTCTAGCAAGTTTTACTTGTAAGTGGGGTTGGAAAGGCTTTTCAGGCTCAGTACTGGGCTCAAAACATGCAGCCCTGAGGTCTCTCATGATAGCAGGTGGGTAAGTAGAAATTTGCCGCTCGGCTGACCCGGCAGGAGCAAACGAATGCCAAAAATGAACGCAGAACCAGCTTTTCAGTGAAGAGCAGCCAGGGACATTTTAGCAAGTTTTCCTTGTAAGTTGGGTTGGAAATGCTTTTCAGGCTCAGTACTGGGCTCAAAACATGCAGCCCTGAGGTCTCTCATGATAGCAGGTGGGTAAGTAGAAATTCGACGCTCGGCAGACCCAGCAGGAGTAAACGTATGCCAAAAATGTACGCAGAACCAGCTTTTCAGTGAAGAGCAGCATCGCACATTCTAGCAAGTTTTACTTGTATGTGGGGTTGGAAACGCTTTTCAGGCACAGTACTGGGCTCAAAACATGCAGCCCTGAGGTCTCTCATGATAGCCGGTGGGTAAGTAGAAATTTGCCGCTAGGCTGACCCGGCAGGAGCAAACGTATGCCAAAAATGTACGCAGAACCAGCTTTTCAGTGATGAGCAGCCAGGGACATTTTAGCAAGTTTTACTTGTAAGTGGGGTTGGAAACGCTTTTCAGGCTCAGTACTAGGCTCAAAAGATGCAGCTCTGAGGTCTCTCAAGATAGTAGGTGGTTAAGTAGAAATTCGCCGCTCGGCTGACCAAGCAGGAGTAAACGTATGACAGAAATGTCTGCAGAACCAGCTTTTCAGTGAAGAGCAGCCAGGCACATTCTGCGAAGTTTTACTTGCAAATGGGGTTGGAAACACTTTTCAGGCTTAGTACTGGGCTCAAAACATGCAGCCCTGAGGTCTCTCAAGATAGCAGGTGGTTAGGTAGAAATTCGCCGCTCGGCTGACCCGGCAGGAGCAAACGTATGCCAAAAATGTACACAGAACCAGCTTTTCAGTGAAGAGCAGCCAGGCACATTCTAGCAAGTTTTACTTGTAAGTGGGGTTGGAAACGCTTTTCAGGCTCAGTACTGGGCTCAAAACATGCAGCCCTGAGGTCTCTCATGATAGCCGGTGGGTAAGTAGAAATTCGCCGCTCAGCTGACCCGGCAGGAGCAAACGAATGCCAAAAATGTACGCAGAACCAGCTTTTCAGCGATGAGCAGCCAGGGACATTTTAGCAAGTTTTACTTGTAAGTCGGGTTGGAAATGCTTTTCGGGCTCAGTACTGGCTCAAAAGATGCAGTCCTGAATTCTCTCATGATAGGAGGTGGGTAAGTAGAAATTCGACGCTCTGCTGACCCAGCAGGAGCAAACGTATGCCAAAAATGAACGCAGAACCAGCTTTTCAGTGAAGAGCAGGCTGGAACATTCTAGCAAGTTTTACTTGTAAGTGGGGTTGGAAACGCTTTTCAGGCTCAGTACTGGGCTCAAAAGATGCAGCCCTGAGGTCTCTCATGATAGCAGGTGGGTATGTAGAAATTCACCGCTCGGCTGACACGGCAGGAGCAAACGTATGCCAAAAATGTACGCAGAACCAGCTTTTCATGAAGAGCAGCCAGGGACATTCTAGCAAGTTTTACTTGTAAGTGGGGTTGGAAACGCTTTTCAGGCTCAGTACTGGGCTCAAAAGATGCAGCCCTGATCTCTCAAGATAGCAGGTGGTTAAGTAGAAATTCGCTGCTCGGCTGACCCAGCAGGAGCAAACGTATGCCAAAAATGTACGCAGAGCCAGCTTTTCAGTGAAGAGAAGCAAGGAACATTCTAGCAAGTTTTACTTGTAAGTGGGGTTGGAAAGGCTTTTCAGGCTCAGTACTGGGCTCAAAACATGCAGCCCTGAGGTCTCTCATGATAGCAGGTGGGTAAGTAGAAATTTGCCCCTCGGCTGACCCGGCAGGAGCAAACGAATGCCAAAAATGAACGCAGAACCAGCTTTTCAGTGAAGAGCAGCCAGGGACATTTTAGCAAGTTTTACTTGTAAGTTGGGTTGGAAATGCTTTTCAGGCTCAGTACTGGGCTCAAAACATGCAGCCCTGAGGTCTCTCATGATAGCAGGTGGGTAAGTAGAAATTCGACGCTTGGCTGACCCAGCAGGAGCAAACATATGCCAAAAATGTACGCAGAACCAGCTTTTCAGTGAAGAGCAGCATCGCACATTCTAGCAAGTTTTACTTGTAAGTGGGGTTGGAAACGCTTTTCAGGCTCAGTACTGGGCTCAAAACATGCAGCCCTGAGGTCTCTCATGATAGCCGGTGGGTAAGTAGCAATTTGACGCTCGGCAGACCCAGCAGGAGTAAACGTATGCCAAAAATGTACGCAGAGCCAGCTTTTCAGTGATGAGCAGCCAGGGACATTTTAGCAAGTTTTACTTGTAAGTGGGGTTGGAAACGCTTTTCAGGCTCAGTACTGGGCTCAAAAGATGCAGTCCTTAATTCTCTCTTGATAGGAGGTGGGTAAGAAGAAATTTGACGCTCGGCTGACCCAGCAGGAGCAAACATATGCCAAAAATGAACACAGAAGCAGCTTTTCAGTGAAGAGCAGGCGGGCACATTTTAGCAAGTTTTACTTGTAAGTGGGGTTGGAAACGCTTTTCAGGCTCAGTACTGGGCTCAAAAGATGCAGCCCTGAGGTCTCTGAAGATAGGAGGTGGGTAAGTAGAAATTCGACGCTCGGCTGACCCAACAGGAGCAAATGTATGCCAAAAATGTACGCAGAACCAGCTTTTCAGTGAAGAGCAGCCTGGCACATTCTAGCAAGTTTTACTTGTAAGTCGGGTTGGAAACGCTTTTCAGGCTCAGTACTTGGCTCAAAAGATGCAGCCCTGCGGTCTCTCAAGATTGCAGGTGGTTAAGTAGAAATTCGCCGCTCTGCTTGTCATGTATTCCTATAAGTTCTGAATCGATCCCCCTATTCCTGACCCTATTCTGGTAAACTAACTATCAAGTTAACTAACAGTCAGCCCATGAGGCAAGAAAAGCCCCCATGATGCAGATACCGTTATCTGACGCAGTCACACTACGGCACAGGAACGTGTTATCTGATTAGGTCATAACGCTTGAGATCTAATTAGACAAGCGACATTCCTCCAGCCCCTGATAAGGCATACGACGTTCTCATAACAAATCAAACCTATGACAACCTGGAAAATCCGTGCGGCCATTGTTTTGATTTCACAGAGAACTTCAGTAAAAGAATGTGCTAACGAGCAAGTCGTATGACATCTTTATTGACGTATCTATGTCCATCCTTACGTCAATCTCGGCACCTTTAAGGTATAAATATTGCCGATCTTGCCCTATGCAAACACACGCGTGGTGACGAGACGGAGCAGCCATACTTGCCGAAGCCCAGAAGCAGAGCAGACCCCGCTGGCAGCAGCCCCGCCTTCCTGACACGCTGAGAGACGCGCTGCTATCTCCTACCGAGAGACCCAGCACCGGCGCTTTCGGGCAGCCCTCGCAGGCAGCCTGGAATATCGAGAGCAAAGAAAGAGATACCATTCCTCATTCATCCTAACTTCCAGGTACAGAACTGAATAACCCCTCACAGAGAATTCTTTAGTTATTCACTTGGCAAAAACAAACTTAACTTAAACTGTAACTTTCTATTCCCGCCCACGCATTAGACTTAGGTCAGGTACACGGGGTAGGCGTATTTAGAAACACCAGTTGAGTACGTTTAGTCAAATGTATATGTGTATGTAAATATATTTTAATCATTTTAAACATCATATGGCTCAGAAACCATATCAATGTTTTTACAGTATTATTTTATACTATTGCTTTTAATGTATGCACTTTACTTAACTATAAGTATTGCAATAATATCGATCTATTTCTCTTGTACGAGAAAAGAGACTGATCAATAAATAACACCTTTTTATTGAACACGCCCGTCTCTTCCTTTTCTCTACAATCTGATGAGACTAAGAATGCACGTACTGACTGAGTAAAATAATTGCCTTGTGCTCACACGACTCTGGAGATACACTCTTGATTAGGGGAGAGCAAAGTTGTCATGTTCTATGGTTGTCAGAAACTAAATCCCTTCTTGTCTAATCAGGGGAGTTAATTCTTTCCTGAACATTCGAGAAAGTTTCTAGCGAACTCTGAGCTACGCTGGCAAACCCAAAACTTAAGTCTAGTATCGACAGTAGTAGACCTAGTTAACGTCTGGCCTAGGCCTTTACTGCTGTAGGTATTATTCCAATGCGCAGAGCCTATTGGGAAGATAGGAACTACACTACATGCTGACCCGGCAGGAGCAAACGTATGCCAAAATTGTACGCAGAATGAACTTTTCAGTGAAGAGCAGCCAGGCACATTATAGCAAGTTTTACTTGTAAGTGGGGTTGGAAACGCTTTTCATGCTCAGTACTTGGCTCAAAGGATGCAGCTCTGAGGTCTCTCAAGATAGCAGGTGGTTAAATAGAAATTTGCCGATTGGCTGACCCAGCAGGAGCAAACGTATGCCAAAAATGTACACATAACCAGCTTTTCAGTGAAGAGCAGCCAGGCACATTCTAGCAAGTTTAACTTGTAAGTGGGGTTGGAAACGCTTTTCAGGCTCAGTACTGGCCTCAAAACATGCAGCCCTGAGGTCTCTCATGATAGCCGGTGGGTAAGTAGAAATTCGACGCTTGGCTGACCCAGCAGGAGCAAACGTATGCCAAAAATGTACGCAGAGCCAGCTTTTCAGTGAAGAGCAGCCAGGCACATTCTAGCAAGTTTTACTTGTAAGTGGGGTTGGAAACGCTTTTCAGGCTCAGTACTGGGCTCAAAACATGCAGCTCTGAGGTCTCTCATGATAGCCGGTGGGTAAGTAGAAATTCGCCGCTCAGCTGACCCGGCAGGAGCAAACGAATGCCAAAAATGTACGCAGAACCAGCTTTTCAGCGATGAGCAGCCAGGGACATTTTAGCAAGTTTTACTTGTAAGTCGGGTTGGAAATGCTTTTCGGGCTCAGTACTGGCTCAAAAGATGCAGTCCTGAATTTTCTCTTGATAGGAGGTGGGTAAGTAGAAATTTGACGCTCTGCTGACCCAGCAGGAGCAAACGTATGACAAAAATTTCTGCAGAACCAGCTTTTCAGTGAAGAGCAGCCAGGCACATTCTGCAAAGTTTTACTTGTAAATGGGATTGGAAACACTTTTCAGGCTTAGTACTGGGCAGAAAAGATGCAGTCCTGAGGTCTCTCAAGATAGCAGCTGGTTAAGTAGAAATTCCCGGCTCGGCTGACCCAGCAGGAGCAAACGTATGCCAAAAATGTACGCAGAACCAGCTTTTCAGTGAAGAGCAGCCAGGCACATTTTAGCAAGTTTTACTTGTAAGTGGGGTTGGAAACGCTTTTCAGGCTCATTACTGGGCTTAAAACATGTAGCCCTGAGGTCTCTCATGATAGCAGGAGGTTAAGTAGAAATTCGCCGCTCGGCTGACCCAGCAGGAGCAAACGTATTCCAAAAATGTACGCAGAACCAGTTATTCAGTGAAGAGCAGCCAGGCACATTTTAGCAAGTTTTACTTGTAAGTGGGGTTGGAAACGCTTTTCAGGCTCATTACTGGGCTTAAAACATGTAGCCCTGAGGTCTCTCATGATAGCAGGAGGTTAAGTAGAAATTCGCCGCTCGGCTGACCCAGCAGGAGCAAACGTATTCCAAAAATGTACGCAGAACCAGCTTTTCAGTGAAGAGCAGCAAGGCACATTTTAGCAAGTTTTACTTGTAAGTGGGGTTGGAAACGCTTTTCAGGCTCAGTACTGGGCTCAAAACATGCAGCCCTGATCTCTCAAGATAGCAGGTGGTTAAGTAGAAATTCGCCGCTCGGCTGACCCAGCAGGAGCAAACGTATGTCAAAAATGAACGCAGAACCAGCTTTTCAGTCAACAGCAGCCAGGCACATTTTAGCAAGTTTTACTTGTAAGTGGGGTTGGAAACGCTTTTCAGGCTCAGTACTGGGCTCAAAACATGCAGCCCTGAGGTCTCTCACGATAGGAGGTGGGTTAGTAGAAATTCGCCGCTTGGCCTACCCGGCAGGAGCAAACGTATGCTAAAAATGTACGCAGAATGAGATTTTCATGAATAGCAGCCAAGGACATTCTAGCAAGTTTTACATGTAAGTGGGGTTAGAAACGCTTTTCAGGCTCAGTACTGGGCTCAAAAGATGCAGCCCTGAGGTCTCTCAAGATAGCAGGTGGTTAAGTAGAAATTCGACACTCGGCTGACCCAGTAGGAGCAAACGTATGCCAAAAATGTACGCAGAACCAGCTTTTCAGTGAAGAGCAGCCTGGCACATTGTAGCAAGTTTTACTTGTAAGTGGGGTTGGAAACGCTTTTCAGGCTCAGTACTGCGCTCAAAAGATGCAGCCCTGAGGTCTCTCATGATAGCAGGTGGGTAAGTAGAAATTCGACGCTCGGCTGACCCATCAGTAGCAAACGTATGCAAAAAATGTACGCAGATACAGCTTTTAAGTGAAGAGCAGCCTGGCACATTCTAGCAAGTTTTACTTGTAAGTGGGGTTGGAAACGCTTTTCAGGCTCAGTACTGCGCTGAAAAGATGCAGCCCTGCGGTATCTCAAGATAGCAGGTGGTTAAGTAGAAATTCGCCGCTCGTCTGACCCAGTAGGAGCAAACGTATGACAAAAATATCTGCAGAACCAGCTTTTCAGTGAAGAGCAGCCTGGCACATTCTAGCAAGTTTTACTTGTAAATGGGGTTGGAAACACTTTTCAGGCTTAGTACTGGGCTCAAAAGATGCAGCCCTGAGGTCTCTCAAGATAGCAGGAGGTTAAATAGAAATTCGCCGCTCGGCTGACCCAGCAGGAGCAAACGTATTCCAAAAATGTACGCAGAACCAGCTTTTCAGTGAAGAGCAGCAAGGCACATTTGAGCAAGTTTTACTTGTAAGTGGGGTTGGAAACGCTTTTCAGGCTCAGTACTGGGCTCAAAACATGCAGCCTGAGGTCTCTCATGATAGCCGGTGGGTAAGAAGAAATTCGCCGCTAGGAGCAAACGTATGTCAAAAATTTATGCAGAACTAGCTTTTCAGGGATGAGCAGCCAGGGACATTTTAGCAAGTTTTACTTGTAAGTGGGGTTGGAAATGCTTTTCAGGCTCAGTACTGGGCTCAAAAGATGCAGTCCTGAATTATCTCTTGATAGGAGTTGGGTATAAAGAAATTTGACACTCGGCTGACCCAGCAGGAGCAAACGTATTCCAAAAATGAACGCAGAACCACCTTTTCATGAATAGCAGCCAGGGAAATTCTAGCAAGTTTTACTTGTAAGTGGGGTTGGAAACGCTTTTCAGGCTCAGTACGGGGCTCAAAAGATGCAGTCCTGAATTCTCTCTTGATAGGAGATGGGTAAGTAGAAATTTGACGCTCGGCTGACCCAGCAGGAGCAAACGTATGCCAAAAATGAACGCAGAACCAGCTTTTCAGTGAAGAGCAGCCAGGCACATTTTAGCAAGTTTTACTTGTAAGTGGGGTTGGAAACGCTTTTCAGGCTCAGTACTTGGCTCAAAAGATGCAGCCCTGAGGTCATTCAAGATAGCAGGTGGTTAAGTAGAAATTCGCCGCTCGGCTGACCCGGCAGGAGCAAGCGTATGCCAAAAATGTACGCAGAATGAGCTTTTCAGTGAAGAGCAGCCAGGCACATTCTAGCAAGTTTTACTTGTAAATGGGGTTGGAATCGCTTTTCAGGCTCAGTACTGGGCTCATAACATACAGCCCTGAGGTCTCTCACGATAGGAGGTGGCTTAGTAGAAATTCGCCGCTTGGCCTACCCGGCAGGAGCAAACGTATGCTAAAAATGTACGCAGAATGAGATTTTCATCAATAGCAGCCACGGACATTCTTGCAAGTTTTACTTGTAGAAACGCTTTTCAGGCTCAGTACTGGGCTCAAAAGATGCAGCCCTGAGGTCTCTCAAGATAGCAGGTGGTTAAGTAGAAATTCGACGCTCGGCTGACCCAGTAGGAGCAAACGTATGCCAAAAATGTACGCAGAACCAGCTTTTCAGTGATGAGCAGCCAGGGACATTTTAGCAAGTTTTCTTGTAAGTGGGGTTGGAAATGCTTTTCAGGCTCAGTACTGGGCTCAAAAGATGCAGTCCTGAATTATCTCTTGATAGGAGGTGGGTAAGAAGAAATTTGACACTCGGCTGACCCAGCAGGAGCAAACATATGCCAAAAATGAACGCAGAATGAGCTTTTCATGAATAGCAGCCAGGGAAATTCTAGCAAGTTTTACTTGTAAGTGGGGTTGAAAACGCTTTTCAGGCTCAGTACGGCGCTCAAAAGATGCAGCCCTGAGGTCTCTCATGATAGCAGGTGGGTAAGTAGAAATTCGATGCTCGGCTGACCCATCAGGAGCAAACGTATGCCAAAAATGTACGCAGAACCAGCTTTTCAGTGAAGAGCAGCCTGGCACATTCTAGCAAGTTTTACTTGTAAGTGGGGTTGGAAACACTTTTCAGGCTTAGTACTGGGCTCAAAAGATACAGCCCTGAGGTCTCTCAAGATAGCAGGTGGTTAGGTAGAAATTCGCCGCTCGGCTGACCCAGCAGGAGCAAACGTATGCCAAAAATGTACGCAGAACCAGCTTTTCAGTGAAGAGAAGCCAGGCACATTTTAGCAAGTTTTACATGTAAGTGGGGTTGGAAAAGCTTTTCAGGCTCATTACTGGGCTTAAAACATGTAACCCCGAGGTCTCTCATGATAGCAGGAGGTTAAGTAGAAATTCGCCGCTCGGCTGACCCAGCAGGAGCAAACGTATTCCAAAAATGTACGCAGAACCAGCTTTTCAGTGAAGAGCAGCAAGGCACATTTTAGCAAGTTTTACTTGTAAGTGGGGTTGGAAACGCTTTTCAGGCTCAGTAATGGGCTCAAAACATGCAGCCCTGAGGTCTCTCATGATAGCCGGTGGGTACGTAGAAATTCACCGCTCAGCTGACCAGGCAGGAGCAAAATTATGCCAAAAATGTACACAGAACCAACTTTTCAGTCATGAGCAGCCAGGGACATTTTATCGAGTTTTACTTGTAGTGGGGTTGGAAATGCTTTTCAGGCTCAGTACTGGGCTCAAAAGATGCAGTCCTGAATTCTCTCTTGATAGGAGGTGGGTAAGAAGAAATTTGACACTCGGCTGACCCAGCAGGAGCAAACATATGCCAAAAATGAACGCAGAATGAGCTTTTCATGAATAGCAGCCAGGGAAATTCTAGCAAGTTTTACTTGTAAGTGGGGTTGAAAACGCTTTTCAGGCTCAGTACGGCGCTCAAAAGATGCAGCCCTGAGGTCTCTCATGATAGCAGGTGGGTAAGTAGAAATTCGATGCTCGGCTGACCCATCAGGAGCAAACGTATGCCAAAAATGTACGCAGAACCAGCTTTTCAGTGAAGAGCAGCCTGGCACATTCTAGCAAGTTTTACTTGTAAGTGGGGTTGGAAACACTTTTCAGGCTTAGTACTGGGCTCAAAAGATACAGCCCTGAGGTCTCTCAAGATAGCAGGTGGTTAGGTAGAAATTCGCCGCTCGGCTGACCCAGCAGGAGCAAACGTATGCCAAAAATGTACGCAGAACCAGCTTTTCAGTGAAGAGAAGCCAGGCACATTTTAGCAAGTTTTACATGTAAGTGGGGTTGGAAAAGCTTTTCAGGCTCATTACTGGGCTTAAAACATGTAACCCCGAGGTCTCTCATGATAGCAGGAGGTTAAGTAGAAATTCGCCGCTCGGCTGACCCAGCAGGAGCAAACGTATTCCAAAAATGTACGCAGAACCAGCTTTTCAGTGAAGAGCAGCAAGGCACATTTTAGCAAGTTTTACTTGTAAGTGGGGTTGGAAACGCTTTTCAGGCTCAGTAATGGGCTCAAAACATGCAGCCCTGAGGTCTCTCATGATAGCCGGTGGGTACGTAGAAATTCACCGCTCAGCTGACCAGGCAGGAGCAAAATTATGCCAAAAATGTACACAGAACCAACTTTTCAGTCATGAGCAGCCAGGGACATTTTATCGAGTTTTACTTGTAGTGGGGTTGGAAATGCTTTTCAGGCTCAGTACTGGGCTCAAAAGATGCAGTCCTGAATTCTCTCTTGATAGGAGATGGTAAGTAGAAATTTGACGCTCGGCTGACCCAGCAGGAGCAAACGTATGCCAAAAATGAACGCAGAACCAGCTTTTCAGTGAAGAGCAGCCAGGCACATTTTAGCAAGTTTTACTTGTAAGTGGGGTTGGAAACACTTTTCAGGCTTAGTACTGGGCTCAAAAGATACAGCCCTGAGGTCTCTCAAGATAGCAGGTGGTTAGGTAGAAATTCGCCGCTCGGCTGACCCAGCAGGAGCAAACGTATGCCAAAAATGTACGCAGAACCAGCTTTTCAGTGAAGAGAAGCCAGGCACATTTTAGCAAGTTTTACATGTAAGTGGGGTTGGAAAAGCTTTTCAGGCTCATTACTGGGCTTAAAACATGTAACCCCGAGGTCTCTCATGATAGCAGGAGGTTAAGTAGAAATTCGCCGCTCGGCTGACCCAGCAGGAGCAAACGTATTCCAAAAATGTACGCAGAACCAGCTTTTCAGTGAACAGCAGCCAGGCACATTTTAGCAAGTTTTACTTGTAAGTGGGGTTGGAAACGCTTTTCAGGCTCAGTACTGGGCTCAAAACATGCAGCCCTGAGGTCTCTCATGATAGCAGGTGGTTAAGTAGAAATTCGCCGCTCGGCTGACCCAGCAGGAGCAAACGTATGTCAAAAATGAAAGCAGAACCAACTTTTCAGTCATGAGCAGCCAGGGACATTCTAGCAGGTTTTACTTGTAAGTGGGGTTGGAAACGCTTTTGAGGCTCAGTACTGGGCTCAAAACATGCAGCCCTGAGGTCTCTCACGATAGGAGGTGGGTTAGTAGGAATTCGCCGCTTGGCCTTACCCGGCAGGAGCAAACGTATGCTAAAAATGTACGCAGAATGAGATTTTCATGAATAGCAGCCACAGACATTCTAGCAAGTTTTACATGTAAGTGGGGTTAGAAACGCTTTTCAGGCTCAGTACTGGGCTCAAAAGATGCAGCCCTGAGGTCTCTCAAGATAGCAGGTGGTTAAGTAGAAATTCGACACTCGGCTGACCCAGTAGGAGCAAACGTATGCCAAAAATGTACGCAGAACCAGCTTTTCAGTGAAGAGCAGCCTGGCACATTCTAGCAAGTTTTACTTGTAAGTGGGGTTGGAAACGCTTTTCAGGCTCAGTACTGCGCTCAAAAGATGCAGCCCCGAGGTCTCTCATGATAGCAGGTGGGTAAGTAGAAATTCGACGCTCGGCTGACCCATCAGTAGCAAACGTATGCCAAAAATGTACGCAGATACAGCTTTTAAGTGAAGAGCAGCCTGGCACATTCTAGCAAGTTTTACTTGTAAGTGGGGTTGGAAACGCTTTTCAGGCTCAGTACTGCGCTGAAAAGATGCAGCCCTGCGGTCTCTCAAGATAGCAGGTGGTTAAGTAGAAATTCGCCGCTCGTCTGACCCAGTAGGAGCAAACGTATGACAAAAATTTCTGCAGAACCAGCTTTTCAGTGAAGAGCAGCCAGGCACATTCTGCCAAGTTTTTCTTGTAAATGGGGTTGGAAACACTTTTCAGGCTTAGTACTGGGCTCAAAAGATGCAGCCCTGAGGTCTCTCAAGATAGCAGGTGGTTAGGTAGAAATTCGCCGCTCGGCTGACCCAGCAGGAGCAAACGTATTCCAAAAATGTACGCAGAACCAGCTTTTCAGTGAAGAGCAGACAGTCACATTCTAGCAAGTTTTACTTGTAAGTGGGGTTGGAAACGCTTTTCAGGCTCAGTACTGGGCTTAAAACATGCAGCCCGGAGGTCTCTCATGATAGCAGGAGGTAAAGTAGAAATTCACCGCTCGGCTGACCCAGCAGGAGCAAACGTCTGCCAAAAATGTACGCAGAACCAGCTTTTCAGTGAAGAGCAGCCAGGCACATTTTAGCAAGTTTTACATGTAAGTGGGGTTGGAAACGCTTTTCAGGCTCAATACTGGGCTTAAAACATGTAACCCTGAGGTCTCTCATGATAGCAGGAGGTTAAGTAGAAATTCGCCGCTCGGCTGACCCAGCAGGAGCAAACGTATGACAAAAATTTCTGCAGAACCAGCTTTTCAGTGAAGAGCAGCAAGGCACATTTTAGCAAGTTTTACTTGTAAGTGGGGTTGGAAATGCTTTTCAGGCTCAGTACTGGGCTCAAAACATGCAGCCCGAGGTCTCTCATGATAGCCGGTGGGTAAGAATAAATTCGCCTCTAGGCTGACCCGGCAGGAGCAAACGTATGCCAAAAATGTACGCAGAACCAGCTTTTCAGTGAAGAGCAGCCAGGCACATTCTAGCAAGTTTTACTTGTAAGTGGGGTTGGAAATGCTTTTCAGGCTCAGTACTGGGCTCAAAACATGCAGTCCTGAATTCTCTCATGATTAAGGTGGGTAAGTAGAAGTTCGACGCTCGGCTGACCCAGCAGGAGCAAACGTATGCCAAAAATGTACGCAGAACCAGCTTTTCAGTGAAGAGCAGCCTGGCACATTCTGCCAAGTTTTACTTGTAAATGGGGTTAAAAACACTTTTCAGGCTTAGTACTGGGCTCAAAAGATGCAGCCCTGAGGTCTCTCAAGATAGCAGGTGGTTAAGTAGAAATTTGCCGCTCGTCTGACCCAGCAGGAGCAAACGTATGACAAAAAGTTCTGCAGAACCAGCTTTTCAGTGAAGAGCAGCCAGGCACATTCTGCCAAGTTTTACTTGTAAATGGGGTTAAAAACACTTTTCAGGCTTAGTACTGGGCTCAAAAGATGCAGCCCTGAGGTCTCTCAAGATAGCAGGTGGTTAAGTAGAAATTCGCCGCTCGGCTGACCCAGCAGGAGCAAACGTATGCCAAAAATGTACGCAGAACCAGCTTTTCAGTGAAGAGCAGCCAGGCACATTTTAGCAAGTTTTACTTGTAAGTGGGGTTGGAAATGCTTTTCAGGCTCAGTACTGGGCTCAAAACATGTAGTCCTGAATTCTCTCATGATAGGAGGTGGGTAAGTAGAAATTCGCCGCTCGGCTGACCCAGCAGGAGCAAACGTATGACAAAAATTTCTGCAGAACCAGCTTTTCAGTGAAGAGCAGCCAGGCACATTCTGCCAAGTTTTACTTGTAAATGGGGTTGGAAACACTTTTCAGGCTTAGTACTGGGCTCAAAAGATGCAGCCCTGAGGTCTCTCATGATAGCAGGAGGTTAAGTAGAAATTCGCCGCTCGGCTGACCCAGCAGGAGCAAACGTATTCCAAAAATGTACGCAGAACCAGCTTTTCAGTGAAGAGCAGCCAGGCACATTCTAGCAAGTTTTACTTGTAAGTGGGTTTGGAAACGCTTTTCAGGCTCAGTACTGGGCTCAAAACATACAGCCCTGAGGTCTCTCATGAGGAGGTGGGTAAGTAGAAATTCGCCGCTCGGCTGACCCAGCAGGAGCAAACGTATGCCAAAAATGTACGCAGAACAAGCTTTTTAGTGAAGATCAGCCAGGCACATTCTAGCAAGTTTTACTTGTAAGTGGGGTTGGAAACGCTTTTCAGCCTCAGTACTTGGCTCAACAGATGCAGCCCTGCGGTCTCTCAAGATAGCAGGTGGTTAAGTAGAAATTCACCGCTCGTCTGACCCAGCAGGAGCAAACGTATGACAAAAATTTCTGCAGAACCAGCTTTTCAGTGAAGAGCAGCCAGGCACATTCTGCCAAGTTTTACTTGTAAATGGGGTTGGAAACACTTTTCAGGCTTAGTACTGGGCTAAAAAGATGCAGCCCCAAGGTCTCTCAAGATAGCAGGTGGTTAAGTAGAAATTTGCCGCTTGGCTGACCCAGCAGGAGCAAACGTATGCCAAAAATGTACGCAGAACCAGATTTTCAGTGAAGAGCAGCCAGGCACATTCTAGCTAGTTTTACTTGTAAGTGGGGTACGAAACGCTTTTCAGGCTCAGCACTGGGCTCAAAACATGCAGTCCTGAATTCTCTCATGATAGGAGGTGGGTAAGTAGAAATTCGACGCTCGGCTGACCCAGCAGGAGCAAACATATGCCAAAAATGTACGCAGAACCAGCTTTTCAGTGAAGAGCAGCCAGGCACATTCTGCCAAGTTTTACTTGTAAATCGGGTTGGTACTGGGCTCAAAAGATGCAGCCCTGAGGTCTCTCATGATAGTAGGAGGTTAAGTAGAAATTTGCCGCTCGGCTGACCCAGCAGCAGCAAACGTATTCCAAAAATGTACGCAGAACCAGCTTTTCAGTGAAGAGCAGCCAGGCACATTCTAGCAAGTTTTACTTGTAAGTGGGGTTGGAAACGCTGTTCAGGCTCAGTACTGGGCTCAAAACATACAGCCCTGAGGTCTCTCATGATAGGAGGTGGGTAAGTGGAAATTCGCCGCTCGGCTGACCCAGCAGGAGTAAACGTATGCCAAAAATGTACGCAGACCAGCTTTTTAGTGAAGATCAGCCAGGCACATTCTAGCAAGTTTTACTTGTAAGTGGGGTCGAAACGCTTTTCAGGCTCAGAACTTGGCTCAAAAGATGCAGCCCTGCGGTCTCTCAAGATAGCAAGTGGTTAAGTAGAAATTCGCCGCTCATCTGACCCAGCAGGAGCAAACGTATGACAAAAATTTCTGCAGAACCAGCTTTTCAGTGAAGAGCAGCCAGGCACATTCTGCCAAGTTTTACTTGTAAATGGGGTTGGAAACACTTTTCAGGCTTAGTACTGGGCTAAAAAGATGCAGCCCCAAGGTCTCTCAAGATAGCAGGTGGTTAAGTAGAAATTTGCCGCTTGGCTGACCCAGCAGGAGCAAACGTATGCCAAAAATGTACGCAGAACCAGATTTTCAGTGAAGAGCAGCCAGGCACATTCTAGCTAGTTTTACTTGTAAGTGGGGTACGAAACGCTTTTCAGGCTCAGCACTGGGCTCAAAACATGCAGTCCTGAATTCTCTCATGATAGGAGGTGGGTACGTAGAAATTCGACGCTCGGCTGACCCAGCAGGAGCAAACATATGCCAAAAATGTACGCAGAACCAGCTTTTCAGTGAAGAGCAGCCAGGCACATTCTGCCAAGTTTTACTTGTAAGTGGGGTCGAAACGCTTTTCAGGCTCAGAACTTGGCTCAAAAGATGCAGCCCTGCGGTCTCTCAAGATAGCAGGTGGTTAAGTAGAAATTCACCGCTCGTCTGACCCAGCAGGAGCAAACGTATGACAAAAATTTCTGCAGAACCAGCTTTTCAGTGAAGAGCAGCCAGGCACATTCTGCCAAGTTTTACTTGTAAATGGGGTTGGAAACACTTTTCAGGCTTAGTACTGGGCTCAAAAGATGCAGCCCTGAGGTCTCTCATGATAGTAGGAGGTTAAGTAGAAATTTGCCGCTCGGCTGACCCAGCAGCAGCAAACGTATTCCAAAAATGTACGCAGAACCAGCTTTTCAGTGAAGAGCAGCCAGGCACATTCTAGCAAGTTTTACTTGTAAGTGGGGTTGGAAACGCTGTTCAGGCTCAGTACTGGGCTCAAAACATGCAGACCTGAGGTCTCTTATGATAGGAGGTGGGTAAGTGGAAATTCGCCGCTCGGCTGACCCAGCAGGAGCAAACATATGCCAAAAATGTACGCAGAACCAGCTTTTCAGTGAAGAGCAGCCAGGCACATTCTGCCAAGTTTTTCTTGTAAATGGGGTTGGAAACACTTTTCAGGCTTAGTACTGGGCTCAAAAGATGCAGCCCTGAGGTCTCTCATGATAGTAGGAGGTTAAGTAGAAATTTGCCGCTCGGCTGACCCAGCAGCAGCAAACGTATTCCAAAAATGTACGCAGAACCAGCTTTTCAGTGAAGAGCAGCCAGGCAACATTCTGCCAAGTTTTTCTTGTAAATGGGGTTGGAAACACTTTTCAGGCTTAGTACTGGGCTCAAAAGATGCAGCCCTGAGGTCTCTCAAGATAGCAGGTGGTTAAGTAGAAATTCGCCGCTCGGCTGACCCAGCAGGAGCAAACGTATGCCAAAAATGTACGCAGAACCAGCTTTTCAGTGAAGAGCAGCCAGGCACATTTTAGCAAGTTTTACTTGTAAGTGGGGTTGGAAACGCTTTTCATGCTCAGTACTGGGCTAAAAAGATGCAGCCCCAAGGTCTCTCAAGATAGCAGGTGGTTAAGTAGAAATTTGCCGCTTGGCTGACCCAGCAGGAGCAAACGTATGCCAAAAATGTACGCAGAACCAGATTTTCAGTGAAGAGCAGCCAGGCACATTCTAGCTAGTTTTACTTGTAAGTGGGGTACGAAACGCTTTTCAGGCTCAGCACTGGGCTCAAAACATGCAGTCCTGAATTCTCTCATGATAGGAGGTGGGTAAGTAGAAATTCGACGCTCGGCTGACCCAGCAGGAGCAAACATATGCCAAAAATGTACGCAGAACCAGCTTTTTAGTGAAATCAGCCAGGCACATTCTAGCAAGTTTTACTTGTAAGTGGGGTTGGAAACGCTTTTCAGCCTCAGTACTTGGCTCAAAAGATGCAGCCCTGCGGTCTCTCAAGATAGCAGGTGGTTAAGTAGAAATTCACCGCTCGTCTGACCCAGCAGGAGCAAACGTATGACAAAAATTTCTGCAGAACCAGCTTTTCAGTGAAGAGCAGCCAGGCACATTCTGCCAAGTTTTACTTGTAAATGGGGTTGGAAACACTTTTCAGGCTTAGTACTGGGCTCAAAAGATGCAGCCCTGAGGTCTCTCATGATAGTAGGAGGTTAAGTAGAAATTTGCCGCTCGGCTGACCCAGCAGCAGCAAACGTATTCCAAAAATGTACGCAGAACCAGCTTTTCAGTGAAGAGCAGCCAGGCACATTCTAGCAAGTTTTACTTGTAAGTGGGGTTGGAAACGCTGTTCAGGCTCAGTACTGGGCTCAAAACATGCAGACCTGAGGTCTCTTATGATAGGAGGTGGGTAAGTGGAAATTCGCCGCTCGGCTGACCCAGCAGGAGCAAACGTATGACAAAAATTTCTGCAGAACCAGATTTTCAGTGAAGAGCAGCCAGGCACATTCTAGCTAGTTTTACTTGTAAGTGGGGTACGAAACGCTTTTCAGGCTCAGCACTGGGCTCAAAACATGCAGTCCTGAATTCTCTCATGATAGGAGGTGGGTAAGTAGAAATTCGACGCTCGGCTGACCCAGCAGGAGCAAACATATGCCAAAAATGTACGCAGAACCAGCTTTTCAGTGAAGAGCAGCCAGGCACATTCTGCCAAGTTTTACTTGTAAATCGGGTTGGAAACACTTTTCAGGCTTAGTACTGGGCTCAAAAGATGCAGCCCTGAGGTCTCTCATGATAGTAGGAGGTTAAGTAGAAATTTGCCGCTCGGCTGACCCAGCAGCAGCAAACGTATTCCAAAAATGTACGCAGAACCAGCTTTTCAGTGAAGAGCAGCCAGGCACATTCTAGCAAGTTTTACTTGTAAGTGGGGTTAGAAACGCTGTTCAGGCTCAGTACTGGGCTCAAAACATACAGCCCTGAGGTCTCTCATGATAGGAGGTGGGTAAGTGGAAATTCGCCGCTCGGCTGACCCAGCAGGAGTAAACGTATGCCAAAAATGTACGCAGACCAGCTTTTTAGTGAAGATCAGCCAGGCACATTCTAGCAAGTTTTACTTGTAAGTGGGGTCGAAACGCTTTTCAGGCTCAGAACTTGGCTCAAAAGATGCAGCCCTGCGGTCTCTCAAGATAGCAAGTGGTTAAGTAGAAATTCGCCGCTCATCTGACCCAGCAGGAGCAAACGTATGACAAAAATTTCTGCAGAACCAGCTTTTCAGTGAAGAGCAGCCAGGCACATTCTGCCAAGTTTTACTTGTAAATGGGGTTGGAAACACTTTTCAGGCTTAGTACTGGGCTAAAAAGATGCAGCCCCAAGGTCTCTCAAGATAGCAGGTGGTTAAGTAGAAATTTGCCGCTTGGCTGACCCAGCAGGAGCAAACGTATGCCAAAAATGTACGCAGAACCAGATTTTCAGTGAAGAGCAGCCAGGCACATTCTAGCTAGTTTTACTTGTAAGTGGGGTACGAAACGCTTTTCAGGCTCAGCACTGGGCTCAAAACATGCAGTCCTGAATTCTCTCATGATAGGAGGTGGGTAAGTAGAAATTCGACGCTCGGCTGACCCAGCAGGAGCAAACATATGCCAAAAATGTACGCAGAACCAGCTTTTCAGTGAAGAGCAGCCAGGCACATTCTGCCAAGTTTTACTTGTAAATCGGGTTGGAAACACTTTTCAGGCTTAGTACTGGGCTCAAAAGATGCAGCCCTGAGGTCTCTCATGATAGTAGGAGGTTAAGTAGAAATTTGCCGCTCGGCTGACCCAGCAGCAGCAAACGTATTCCAAAAATGTACGCAGAACCAGCTTTTCAGTGAAGAGCAGCCAGGCAACATTCTGCCAAGTTTTTCTTGTAAATGGGGTTGGAAACACTTTTCAGGCTTAGTAGTGGGCTAAAAAGATGCAGCCCCAAGGTCTCTCAAGATAGCAGGTGGTTAAGTAGAAATTTGCCGCTTGGCTGACCCAGCAGGAGCAAACGTATGCCAAAAATGTACGCAGAACCAGATTTTCAGTGAAGAGCAGCCAGGCACATTCTAGCTAGTTTTACTTGTAAGTGGGGTACGAAACGCTTTTCAGGCTCAGCACTGGGCTCAAAACATGCAGTCCTGAATTCTCTCATGATAGGAGGTGGGTAAGTAGAAATTCGACGCTCGGCTGACCCAGCAGGAGCAAACATATGCCAAAAATGTACGCAGAACCAGCTTTTTAGTGAAGATCAGCCAGGCACATTCTAGCAAGTTTTACTTGTAAGTGGGGTTGGAAACGCTTTTCAGCCTCAGTACTTGGCTCAAAAGATGCAGCCCTGCGGTCTCTCAAGATAGCAGGTGGTTAAGTAGAAATTCACCGCTCGTCTGACCCAGCAGGAGCAAACGTATGACAAAAATTTCTGCAGAACCAGCTTTTCAGTGAAGAGCAGCCAGGCACATTCTGCCAAGTTTTACTTGTAAATGGGGTTGGAAACACTTTTCAGGCTTAGTACTGGGCTCAAAAGATGCAGCCCTGAGGTCTCTCATGATAGTAGGAGGTTAAGTAGAAATTTGCCGCTCGGCTGACCCAGCAGCAGCAAACGTATTCCAAAAATGTACGCAGAACCAGCTTTTCAGTGAAGAGCAGCCAGGCAACATTCTGCCAAGTTTTTCTTGTAAATGGGGTTGGAAACACTTTTCAGGCTTAGTACTGGGCTCAAAAGATGCAGCCCTGAGGTCTCTCAAGATAGCAGGTGGTTAAGTAGAAATTCGCCGCTCGGCTGACCCAGCAGGAGCAAACGTATGCCAAAAATGTACGCAGAACCAGCTTTTCAGTGAAGAGCAGCCAGGCACATTTTAGCAAGTTTTACTTGTAAGTGGGGTTGGAAACGCTTTTCATGCTCAGTACTGGGCTAAAAAGATGCAGCCCCAAGGTCTCTCAAGATAGCAGGTGGTTAAGTAGAAATTCACCGCTCGTCTGACCCAGCAGGAGCAAACGTATGCCAAAAATGTACGCAGAACCAGATTTTCAGTGAAGAGCAGCCAGGCACATTCTGCCAAGTTTTACTTGTAAATGGGGTTGGAAACACTTTTCAGGCTTAGTACTGGGCTCAAAAGATGCAGCCCTGAGGTCTCTCATGATAGTAGGAGGTTAAGTAGAAATTTGCCGCTCGGCTGACCCAGCAGCAGCAAACGTATTCCAAAAATGTACGCAGAACCAGCTTTTCAGTGAAGAGCAGCCAGGCAACATTCTGCCAAGTTTTTCTTGTAAATGGGGTTGGAAACACTTTTCAGGCTTAGTACTGGGCTCAAAAGATGCAGCCCTGAGGTCTCTCAAGATAGCAGGTGGTTAAGTAGAAATTCGCCGCTCGGCTGACCCAGCAGGAGCAAACGTATGCCAAAAATGTACGCAGAACCAGCTTTTCAGTGAAGAGCAGCCAGGCACATTTTAGCAAGTTTTACTTGTAAGTGGGGTTGGAAACGCTTTTCATGCTCAGTACTGGGCTAAAAAGATGCAGCCCCAAGGTCTCTCAAGATAGCAGGTGGTTAAGTAGAAATTTGCCGCTTGGCTGACCCAGCAGGAGCAAACGTATGCCAAAAATGTACGCAGAACCAGATTTTCAGTGAAGAGCAGCCAGGCACATTCTAGCTAGTTTTACTTGTAAGTGGGGTACGAAACGCTTTTCAGGCTCAGCACTGGGCTCAAAACATGCAGTCCTGAATTCTCTCATGATAGGAGGTGGGTAAGTAGAAATTCGACGCTCGGCTGACCCAGCAGGAGCAAACATATGCCAAAAATGTACGCAGAACCAGCTTTTTAGTGAAATCAGCCAGGCACATTCTAGCAAGTTTTACTTGTAAGTGGGGTTGGAAACGCTGTTCAGGCTCAGTACTGGGCTCAAAACATGCAGACCTGAGGTCTCTTATGATAGGAGGTGGGTAAGTGGAAATTCGCCGCTCGGCTGACCCAGCAGGAGCAAACGTATGACAAAAATTTCTGCAGAACCAGCTTTTCAGTGAAGAGCAGCCAGGCACATTCTAGCAAGTTTTACTTGTAAGTGGGTTTGGAAACGCTTTTCAGGCTCAGTACTGGGCTCAAAAGATACAGCCCTGAGGTCTCTCATGATAGGAGGTGGGTAAGTAGAAATTCGCCGCTCGGCTGACCCAGCAGGAGCAAACGTATGCCAAAAATGTACGCAGAACCAGCTTTTCAGTGAAGAGCAGCCAGGCACATTCTAGCAAGTTTTACTTGTAAGTGGGTTTGGAAACGCTTTTCAGGCTCAGTACTGGGCTCAAAATATACAGCCCTGAGGTCTCTCATGATAGGAGGTGGGTAAGTAGAAATTCGCCGCTCGGCTGACCCAGCAGGAGCAAACGTATGCCAAAAATGTACGCAGAACCAGCTTTTCAGTGAAGAGCAGCCAGGCACATTCTAGCAAGTTTTACTTGTAAGTGGGTTTGGAAACGCTTTTCAGGCTCAGTACTGGGCTCAAAATATACAGCCCTGAGGTCTCTCATGATAGGAGGTGGGTAAGTAGAAATTCGCCGCTCGGCTGACCCAGCAGGAGCAAACGTATGCCAAAAATGTACGCAGAACCAGCTTTTTAGTGAAGATCAGCCAGGCACATTCTAGCAAGTTTTACTTGTAAGTGGGGTTGGAAACGCTTTTCAGGCTCAGTACTGGGCTCAAAAGATGCAGCCCTGAGGTCTCTCAAGATAGCAGGATGGTTAAGTAGAAATTCGACTCTCGGCTGACCCAGTAGGAGCAAACGTATGCCAAAAATGTACGCAGAACCAGCTTTTCAGTGAAGAGCAGCCAGGCACATTCTAGCAAGTTTTACTTGTAAGTGGGGTTGGAAACGCTGTTCAGGCTCAGTACTGGGCTCAAAACATGCAGACCTGAGGTCTCTTATGATAGGAGGTGGGTAAGTGGAAATTCGCCGCTCGGCTGACCCAGCAGGAGCAAACATATGCCAAAAATGTACGCAGAACCAGCTTTTCAGTGAAGAGTAGCCAGGCACATTCTGCCAAGTTTTTCTTGTAAATGGGGTTGGAAACACTTTTCAGGCTTAGTACTGGGCTCAAAAGATGCAGCCCTGAGGTCTCTCATGATAGTAGGAGGTTAAGTAGAAATTTGCCGCTCGGCTGACCCAGCAGCAGCAAACGTATTCCAAAAATGTACGCAGAACCAGCTTTTCAGTGAAGAGCAGCCAGGCAACATTCTGCCAAGTTTTTCTTGTAAATGGGGTTGGAAACACTTTTCAGGCTTAGTACTGGGCTCAAAAGATGCAGCCCTGAGGTCTCTCAAGATAGCAGGTGGTTAAGTAGAAATTCGCCGCTCGGCTGACCCAGCAGGAGCAAACGTATGCCAAAAATGTACGGAGAACCAGCTTTTCAGTGAAGAGCAGCCAGGCACATTTTAGCAAGTTTTACTTGTAAGTGGGGTTGGAAACGCTTTTCATGCTCAGTACTGGGCTAAAAAGATGCAGCCCCAAGGTCTCTCAAGATAGCAGGTGGTTAAGTAGAAATTTGCCGCTTGGCTGACCCAGCAGGAGCAAACGTATGCCAAAAATGTACGCAGAACCAGATTTTCAGTGAAGAGCAGCCAGGCACATTCTAGCTAGTTTTACTTGTAAGTGGGGTACGAAACGCTTTTCAGGCTCAGCACTGGGCTCAAAACATGCAGTCCTGAATTCTCTCATGATAGGAGGTGGGTAAGTAGAAATTCGACGCTCGGCTGACCCAGCAGGAGCAAACATATGCCAAAAATGTACGCAGAACCAGCTTTTTAGTGAAATCAGCCAGGCACATTCTAGCAAGTTTTACTTGTAAGTGGGGTTGGAAACGCTTTTCAGCCTCAGTACTTGGCTCAAAAGATGCAGCCCTGCGGTCTCTCAAGAAAGCAGGTGGTTAAGTAGAAATTCACCGCTCGTCTGACCCAGCAGGAGCAAACGTATGACAAAAATTTCTGTAGAACCAGCTTTTCAGTGAAGAGCAGCCAGGCACATTCTGCCAAGTTTTACTTGTAAATGGGGTTGGAAACACTTTTCAGGCTTAGTACTGGGCTCAAAAGATGCAGCCCTGAGGTCTCTCATGATAGTAGGAGGTTAAGTAGAAATTTGCCGCTCGGCTGACCCAGCAGCAGCAAACGTATTCCAAAAATTTCTGCAGAACCAGCTTTTCAGTGAAATCAGCCAGGCACATTCTAGCAAGTTTTACTTGTAAGTGGGGTTGGAAACGCTGTTCAGGCTCAGTACTGGGCTCAAAACATGCAGACCTGAGGTCTCTTATGATAGGAGGTGGGTAAGTGGAAATTCGCCGCTCGGCTGACCCAGCAGGAGCAAACGTATGACAAAAATTTCTGCAGAACCAGCTTTTCAGTGAAGAGCAGCCAGGCACATTCTGCCAAGTTTTACTTGTAAATGGGGTTGGAAACACTTTTCAGGCTTAGTACTGGGCTCAAAAGATGCAGCCCTGAGGTCTCTCATGTTAGCAGGAGGTTAAGTAGAAATTCGCCGCTCGGCTGACCCAGCAGGAGCAAACGTATTCCAAAAATGTACGCAGAACCAGCTTTTCAGTGAAGAGCAGCCAGGCACATTCTAGCAAGTTTTACTTGTAAGTGGGTTTGGAAACGCTTTTCAGGCTCAGTACTGGGCTCAAAATATACAGCCCTGAGGTCTCTCATGATAGGAGGTGGGTAAGTAGAAATTCGCCGCTCGGCTGACCCAGCAGGAGCAAACGTATGCCAAAAATGTACGCAGAACCAGCTTTTCAGTGAAGAGCAGCCAGGCACATTCTAGCAAGTTTTACTTGTAAGTGGGTTTGGAAACGCTTTTCAGGCTCAGTACTGGGCTCAAAATATACAGCCCTGAGGTCTCTCATGATAGGAGGTGGGTAAGTAGAAATTCGCCGCTCGGCTGACCCAGCAGGAGCAAACGTATGCCAAAAATTTCTGCAGAACCAGCTTTTTAGTGAAGAGCAGCAAGGCACATTCTAGCAAGTTTTACTTGTAAGTGGGGTTGGAAACGCTTTTCAGGCTCAGTACTGGGCTCAAAACATGCAGCCCTGAGGTCTCTCATGATAGCCGGTGGGTAAGAATAAATTCGCCGCTAGGCTGACCCGGCAGGAGCAAACGTATGCCAAAAATTTACGCAGGACTAACTTTTCAGTGATGAGCAGCCAGGGACATTTTAGCAAGTTTTACTTGTAAGTGGGGTTGGAAATGCTTTTCAGGCTCAGTACTGGGCTCAAAGATGCAGTCCTGAATTATCTCTTGATAGGGAGGTGTGTAAAAAGAAATTTGACACTCGGCTGACCCAGCAGGAGCAAACGTATGCCAAAAATGAACGCAGAATGAGCTTTTCATGAATAGCAGCCAGGGAAATTCTAGCAAGTTTTACTTGTAAGAGGGGTTGGAAAGGCTTTTCAGGCTCAGTACTGGGCTCAAAAGATGCAGCCCTGCGGTCTCTCAAGATAGCAGGTGGTTAAGTAGAAATTCGCCGCTCGTCTGACCCAGCAGGAGCAAACGTATGACAAAAATTTCTGCAGAACCAGCTTTTCAGTGAAGAGCAGCCAGACACATTCTGCCAAGTTTTACTTGTAAATGGGGTTGGAAACACTTTTCAGGCTTAGTACTGGGCTCAAAAGACGCAGCCCTGAGGTCTCTCATGATAGCAGGAGGTTAAGTAGAAATTCGCCGCTCGGCTGACCCAGCAGGAGCAAACGTATTCCAAAAATGTACGCAGAACCACCTTTTCAGTGAAGAGCAGCCAGGCACATTCTAGCAAGCTTTACTTGTAAGTGGGGTTGGAAACGCTGTTCAGGCTCAGTACTTGGCTCAAAAGATGCAGCCCTGCGGTCTCTCAAGATAGCAGGTGGTTAAGTAGAAATTCGCCGCTCGTCTGACCCAGCAGGAGCAAACGTATGACAAAAATTTCTGCAGAACCAGCTTTTCAGTGAAGAGCAGCCAGACACATTCTGCCAAGTTTTACTTGTAAATGGGGTTGGAAACACTTTTCAGGCTTAGTACTGGGCTCAAAAGACGCAGCCCTGAGGTCTCTCATGATAGCAGGAGGTTAAGTAGAAATTTGCCGCTTGGCTGACCCAGCAGGAGCAAACGTATGCCAAAAATGTACGCAGAACCAGATTTTCAGTGAAGAGCAGCCAGGCACATTCTAGCTAGTTTTACTTGTAAGTGGGGTACGAAACGCTTTTCAGGCTCAGCACTGGGCTCAAAACATGCAGTCCTGAATTCTCTCATGATAGGAGGTGGGTAAGTGGAAATTCGCCGCTCGGCTGACCCAGCAGGAGCAAACGTATGACAAAAATTTCTGCAGAACCAGCTTTTCAGTGAAGAGCAGCCAGGCACATTCTGCCAAGTTTTACTTGTAAATGGGGTTGGAAACGCTTTTCAGGCTCAGTACTTGGCTCAAAAGATGCAGCCCTGCGGTCTCTCAAGATAGCAGGTGGTTAAGTAGAAATTCGCCGCTCGTCTGACCCAGCAGGAGCAAACGTATGACAAAAATTTCTGCAGAACCAGCTTTTCAGTGAAGAGCAGCCAGACACATTCTAGCAAGTTTTACTTGTAAGTGGGGTTTGAAACGCTTTTCAGGCTCATTACTGGGCTTAAAACATGTAACCCTGAGGTCTCTCATCATAGCAGGAGGTTAAGTAGAAATTCGCCGCTCGGCTGACCCAGCAGGAGCAAACGTATGACAAAAATTTCTGCAGAACCAGCTTTTCAGTGAAGAGCAGCAAGGCACATTTTAGCAAGTTTTACTTGTAAGTGGGGTTGGAAACGCTTTTCAGGCTCAGTACTGGGCTCAAAATATACAGCCCTGAGGTCTCTCAAGATATCAGGTGGTTAAGTAGAAATTCACCGCTCGGCTGACCCAGCAGGAGCAAACATATGCCAAAAATGTACGCAGAACCACCTTTTCAGTGAAGAGCAGCCAGGCACATTCTAGCAAGCTTTACTTGTAAGTGGGGTTGGAAACGCTGTTCAGGCTCAGTACTGGGCTCAAAACATACAGCCCTGAGGTCTCTCATGATAGGAGGTGGGTAAGTGGAAATTCGCCGCTCGGCTGACCCAGCAGGAGCAAACGTATGCCAAAAATTTACTCAGAACCAGCTTTTCAGTGAAGAGCAGCCAGGCACATTCTAGCAAGTTTTACTTGCAAGTGGGGTTGGAAACGCTTTTCAGGCTCAGTACTGGGCTCAAAAGATGCAGCCCTGAAGTCTCTCAAGATAGCAGGTGGTTAAGTAGAAATTCGCCGCTCGGCTGACCCAGCAGGAGCAAACGTATGACAAAAATGAACACAGAACCAGCTTTTCAGTGAAGAGCAGCCAGGCACATTCTAGCAAGTTTTACTTGCAAGTGGGGTTGGAAATGCTTTTCAGGCTCGGTACTGGGCTCAAAAACATGCAGCCCTGAGGTCTCTCACGATAGGATGTGGGTAAGTAGAAATTCGCCACTCGGCTGACCCGGCAGGAGCAAACGTATGCCAAAAATGTACGCAGAACCAGCTTTTCAGTGAAGAGCAGCCAGGCACATTCTAGCAAGTTTTACTTGAAAGTGGGGTTGGAAACACTTTTCATGCTCAGTACTGGGCTCAAAAGATGCAGCTCTGAGGTCTCTCAAGATAGCAGGTGGTTAAGTAGAAATTTGCCGCTTGGCTGACCCAGCAGGAGCAAACGTATGCCAAAACTGTACGCAGAACCAGCTTTTCAGTGAAGAGCAGCCAGGCACATTCTAGCAAGTTTTACTTGTAAGTGGGGTTGGAAACGCTTTTCAGGCTCAGTACTGGGCTCAAAACATGCAGCCCTGAGGTCTCTCATGATAGCCGGTGGGTAAGTAGAAATTCGACGCTCGGCTGACCCAGCAGGAGCAAACGTATGCCAAAAATGTACGCAGAGCCAGCTTTTCAGTAAAGAGCAGCCAGGCACATTCTAGCAAGTTTTACTTGCAAGTGGGGTTGGAAATGCTTTTCAGGCTCGGTACTGGGCTCAAAACATGCAGCCTTGAGGTCTCTCATGATAGTAGGAGGTTAAGTAGAAATTTGCCGCTCGGCTGACCCAGCAGCAGCAAACGTATTCCAAAAATTTCTGCAGAACCAGCTTTTCAGTGAAATCAGCCAGGCACATTCTAGCAAGTTTTACTTGTAAGTGGGGTTGGAAACGCTGTTCAGGCTCAGTACTGGGCTCAAAACATGCAGACCTGAGGTCTCTTATGATAGGAGGTGGGTAAGTGGAAATTCGCCGCTCGGCTGACCCAGCAGGAGCAAACGTATGACAAAAATTTCTGCAGAACCAGCTTTTCAGTGAAGAGCAGCCAGGCACATTCTGCCAAGTTTTACTTGTAAATGGGGTTGGAAACACTTTTCAGGCTTAGTACTGGGCTCAAAAGATGCAGCCCTGAGGTCTCTCATGTTAGCAGGAGGTTAAGTAGAAATTCGCCGCTCGGCTGACCCAGCAGGAGCAAACGTATTCCAAAAATGTACGCAGAACCAGCTTTTCAGTGAAGAGCAGCCAGGCACATTCTAGCAAGTTTTACTTGTAAGTGGGTTTGGAAACGCTTTTCAGGCTCAGTACTGGGCTCAAAATATACAGCCCTGAGGTCTCTCATGATAGGAGGTGGGTAAGTAGAAATTCGCCGCTCGGCTGACCCAGCAGGAGCAAACGTATGCCAAAAATGTACGCAGAACCAGCTTTTCAGTGAAGAGCAGCCAGGCACATTCTAGCAAGTTTTACTTGTAAGTGGGTTTGGAAACGCTTTTCAGGCTCAGTACTGGGCTCAAAATATACAGCCCTGAGGTCTCTCATGATAGGAGGTGGGTAAGTAGAAATTCGCCGCTCGGCTGACCCAGCAGGAGCAAACGTATGCCAAAAATTTCTGCAGAACCAGCTTTTTAGTGAAGAGCAGCAAGGCACATTCTAGCAAGTTTTACTTGTAAGTGGGGTTGGAAACGCTTTTCAGGCTCAGTACTGGGCTCAAAACATGCAGCCCTGAGGTCTCTCATGATAGCCGGTGGGTAAGAATAAATTCGCCGCTAGGCTGACCCGGCAGGAGCAAACGTATGCCAAAAATTTACGCAGGACTAACTTTTCAGTGATGAGCAGCCAGGGACATTTTAGCAAGTTTTACTTGTAAGTGGGGTTGGAAATGCTTTTCAGGCTCAGTACTGGGCTCAAAGATGCAGTCCTGAATTATCTCTTGATAGGGAGGTGTGTAAAAAGAAATTTGACACTCGGCTGACCCAGCAGGAGCAAACGTATGCCAAAAATGAACGCAGAATGAGCTTTTCATGAATAGCAGCCAGGGAAATTCTAGCAAGTTTTACTTGTAAGAGGGGTTGGAAAGGCTTTTCAGGCTCAGTACTGGGCTCAAAAGATGCAGCCCTGCGGTCTCTCAAGATAGCAGGTGGTTAAGTAGAAATTCGCCGCTCGTCTGACCCAGCAGGAGCAAACGTATGACAAAAATTTCTGCAGAACCAGCTTTTCAGTGAAGAGCAGCCAGACACATTCTGCCAAGTTTTACTTGTAAATGGGGTTGGAAACACTTTTCAGGCTTAGTACTGGGCTCAAAAGACGCAGCCCTGAGGTCTCTCATGATAGCAGGAGGTTAAGTAGAAATTCGCCGCTCGGCTGACCCAGCAGGAGCAAACGTATTCCAAAAATGTACGCAGAACCACCTTTTCAGTGAAGAGCAGCCAGGCACATTCTAGCAAGCTTTACTTGTAAGTGGGGTTGGAAACGCTGTTCAGGCTCAGTACTTGGCTCAAAAGATGCAGCCCTGCGGTCTCTCAAGATAGCAGGTGGTTAAGTAGAAATTCGCCGCTCGTCTGACCCAGCAGGAGCAAACGTATGACAAAAATTTCTGCAGAACCAGCTTTTCAGTGAAGAGCAGCCAGACACATTCTGCCAAGTTTTACTTGTAAATGGGGTTGGAAACACTTTTCAGGCTTAGTACTGGGCTCAAAAGACGCAGCCCTGAGGTCTCTCATGATAGCAGGAGGTTAAGTAGAAATTTGCCGCTTGGCTGACCCAGCAGGAGCAAACGTATGCCAAAAATGTACGCAGAACCAGATTTTCAGTGAAGAGCAGCCAGGCACATTCTAGCTAGTTTTACTTGTAAGTGGGGTACGAAACGCTTTTCAGGCTCAGCACTGGGCTCAAAACATGCAGTCCTGAATTCTCTCATGATAGGAGGTGGGTAAGTAGAAATTCGACGCTCGGCTGACCCAGCAGGAGCAAACATATGCCAAAAATATACGCAGAATGAGCTTTTCAGTGAATAGCAGCCAGGCACATTCTAGCAAGTTTTACCTGTAAGTGGGGTTGGAAACGCTTTTCAGGCTCAGTACTTGGCTCAAAAGATGCAGCCCTGCGGTCTCTCAAGATAGCAGGTGGTTAAGTAGAAATTCGCCGCTCGTCTGACCCAGCAGGAGCAAACGTATGACAAAAATTTCTGCAGAACCAGCTTTTCAGTGAAGAGCAGCCAGACACATTCTGCCAAGTTTTACTTGTAAATGGGGTTGGAAACACTTTTCAGGCTTAGTACTGGGCTCAAAAGACGCAGCCCTGAGGTCTCTCATGATAGCAGGAGGTTAAGTAGAAATTCGCCGCTCGGCTGACCCAGCAGGAGCAAACGTATTCCAAAAATGTACGCAGAACCACCTTTTCAGTGAAGAGCAGCCAGGCACATTCTAGCAAGCTTTACTTGTAAGTGGGGTTGGAAACGCTGTTCAGGCTCAGTACTTGGCTCAAAAGATGCAGCCCTGCGGTCTCTCAAGATAGCAGGTGGTTAAGTAGAAATTCGCCGCTCGTCTGACCCAGCAGGAGCAAACGTATGACAAAAATTTCTGCAGAACCAGCTTTTCAGTGAAGAGCAGCCAGACACATTCTGCCAAGTTTTACTTGTAAATGGGGTTGGAAACACTTTTCAGGCTTAGTACTGGGCTCAAAAGACGCAGCCCTGAGGTCTCTCATGATAGCAGGAGGTTAAGTAGAAATTTGCCGCTTGGCTGACCCAGCAGGAGCAAACGTATGCCAAAAATGTACGCAGAACCAGATTTTCAGTGAAGAGCAGCCAGGCACATTCTAGCTAGTTTTACTTGTAAGTGGGGTACGAAACGCTTTTCAGGCTCAGCACTGGGCTCAAAACATGCAGTCCTGAATTCTCTCATGATAGGAGGTGGGTAAGTAGAAATTCGACGCTCGGCTGACCCAGCAGGAGCAAACATATGCCAAAAATGTACGCAGAACCAGCTTTTTAGTGAAATCAGCCAGGCACATTCTAGCAAGTTTTACTTGTAAGTGGGGTTGGAAACGCTTTTCAGCCTCAGTACTTGGCTCAAAAGATGCAGCCCTGCGGTCTCTCAAGATAGCAGGTGGTTAAGTAGAAATTCACCGCTCGTCTGACCCAGCAGGAGCAAACGTATGACAAAAATTTCTGCAGAACCAGCTTTTCAGTGAAGAGCAGCCAGGCACATTCTGCCAAGTTTTACTTGTAAATGGGGTTGGAAACACTTTTCAGGCTTAGTACTGGGCTCAAAAGATGCAGCCCTGAGGTCTCTCATGATAGTAGGAGGTTAAGTAGAAATTTGCCGCTCGGCTGACCCAGCAGCAGCAAACGTATTCCAAAAATGTACGCAGAACCAGCTTTTCAGTGAAGAGCAGCCAGGCACATTCTAGCAAGTTTTACTTGTAAGTGGGGTTGGAAACGCTGTTCAGGCTCAGTACTGGGCTCAAAACATGCAGACCTGAGGTCTCTTATGATAGGAGGTGGGTAAGTGGAAATTCGCCGCTCGGCTGACCCAGCAGGAGCAAACGTATGACAAAAATTTCTGCAGAACCAGCTTTTCAGTGAAGATCAGCCAGGCACATTCTGCCAAGTTTTACTTGTAAATGGGGTTGGAAACACTTTTCAGGCTCAGTACTGGGCTCAAAAGATGCAGCCCTGAGGTCTCTCAAGATAGCAGGATGGTTAAGTAGAAATTCGACTCTCGGCTGACCCAGTAGGAGCAAACGTATGCCAAAAATGTACGCAGAACCAGCTTTTCAGTGAAGAGCAGCCTGGCACATTCTAGCAAGTTTTACTTGTAAGTGGGGTTTGAAACGCTTTTCAGGCTCATTACTGGGCTTAAAACATGTAACCCTGAGGTCTCTCATCATAGCAGGAGGTTAAGTAGAAATTCGCCGCTCGGCTGACCCAGCAGGAGCAAACGTATGACAAAAATTTCTGCAGAACCAGCTTTTCAGTGAAGAGCAGCAAGGCACATTTTAGCAAGTTTTACTTGTAAGTGGGGTTGGAAACGCTTTTCAGGCTCAGTACTGGGCTCAAAATATACAGCCCTGAGGTCTCTCAAGATATCAGGTGGTTAAGTAGAAATTCACCGCTCGGCTGACCCAGCAGGAGCAAACATATGCCAAAAATGTACGCAGAACCACCTTTTCAGTGAAGAGCAGCCAGGCACATTCTAGCAAGCTTTACTTGTAAGTGGGGTTGGAAACGCTGTTCAGGCTCAGTACTGGGCTCAAAACATACAGCCCTGAGGTCTCTCATGATAGGAGGTGGGTAAGTGGAAATTCGCCGCTCGGCTGACCCAGCAGGAGCAAACGTATGCCAAAAATTTACTCAGAACCAGCTTTTCAGTGAAGAGCAGCCAGGCACATTCTAGCAAGTTTTACTTGCAAGTGGGGTTGGAAACGCTTTTCAGGCTCAGTACTGGGCTCAAAAGATGCAGCCCTGAAGTCTCTCAAGATAGCAGGTGGTTAAGTAGAAATTCGCCGCTCGGCTGACCCAGCAGGAGCAAACGTATGACAAAAATGAACACAGAACCAGCTTTTCAGTGAAGAGCAGCCAGGCACATTCTAGCAAGTTTTACTTGCAAGTGGGGTTGGAAATGCTTTTCAGGCTCGGTACTGGGCTCAAAAACATGCAGCCCTGAGGTCTCTCACGATAGGATGTGGGTAAGTAGAAATTCGCCACTCGGCTGACCCGGCAGGAGCAAACGTATGCCAAAAATGTACGCAGAACCAGCTTTTCAGTGAAGAGCAGCCAGGCACATTCTAGCAAGTTTTACTTGAAAGTGGGGTTGGAAACACTTTTCATGCTCAGTACTGGGCTCAAAAGATGCAGCTCTGAGGTCTCTCAAGATAGCAGGTGGTTAAGTAGAAATTTGCCGCTTGGCTGACCCAGCAGGAGCAAACGTATGCCAAAACTGTACGCAGAACCAGCTTTTCAGTGAAGAGCAGCCAGGCACATTCTAGCAAGTTTTACTTGTAAGTGGGGTTGGAAACGCTTTTCAGGCTCAGTACTGGGCTCAAAACATGCAGCCCTGAGGTCTCTCATGATAGCCGGTGGGTAAGTAGAAATTCGACGCTCGGCTGACCCAGCAGGAGCAAACGTATGCCAAAAATGTACGCAGAGCCAGCTTTTCAGTAAAGAGCAGCCAGGCACATTCTAGCAAGTTTTACTTGCAAGTGGGGTTGGAAATGCTTTTCAGGCTCGGTACTGGGCTCAAAACATGCAGCCTTGAGGTCTCTCACGATAGGAGGTGGGTAAGTGGAAATTCGCAGCTCGGCTGACCCAGCAGGAGCAAACGTATGCCAAAAATGAACGCAGAACCAGCTTTTTAGTGAAGATCAGCCGGGCACATTCTAGCAAGTTTTACTTGTAAGTGGGGTTGGAAACGCTTTTCAGGCTCAGTACTGGGCTCAATACATGCAGCCCTGAGGTCTCTCATGATAGCAGGTGGTTAGGTAGGAATTCGCCGCTCGGCTGACCCGGCAGGAGCAAACGTATACCGCCAAAATTGTACACAGAATGAACTTTTCAGTGAAGAGCAGCCAGGCACATTATAGCAAGTTTTACTTGAAAGTGGGGTTGGAAACACTTTTCATGCTCAGTACTGGGCTCAAAAGATGCAGCTCTGAGGTCTCTCAAGATAGCAGGTGGTTAAGTAGAAATTTGCCGCTTGGCTGACCCAGCAGGAGCAAACGTATGCCAAAACTGTACGCAGAACCAGCTTTTCAGTGAAGAGCAGCCAGGCACATTCTAGCAAGTTTTACTTGTAAGTGGGGTTGGAAACGCTTTTCAGGCTCAGTACTGGGCTCAAAACATGCAGCCCTGAGGTCTCTCATGATAGCCGGTGGGTAAGTAGAAATTCGACGCTCGGCTGACCCAGCAGGAGCAAACGTATGCCAAAAATGTACGCAGAGCCAGCTTTTCAGTAAAGAGCAGCCAGGCACATTCTAGCAAGTTTTACTTGTAAGTGGGGTTGGAAATGCTTTTCAGGCTCAGTACTGGGCTCAAAACATGCAGTCCTGAATTCTCTCATGATAGGAGGTGGGTAAGTAGAAATTCGACGCTCGGCGGACCCAGCAGGAGCAAACGTATGCCAAAAATGTATGCAGAACCAGCTTTTCAGTGAAGAGCAGCCAGGCACATTCTAGCAAGTTTTACTTGTAAGTGGGGTTGGAAACGCTTTTCAGGCTCAGTACTGGGCTCAAAACATGCAGCCCTGAAGTCTCTCATGATAGCCGGTGGGTAAGTAGAAATTCGACTCTCGGCTGACCCAGCAGGAGCAAACGTATGCCAAAAATTGTACGCAGAGCCAGCTTTTCAGTAAAGAGCAGCCAGGCACATTCTAGCAAGTTTTACTTGTAAGTGGGGTTGGAAATGCTTTTCAGGCTCAGTACTGGGCTCAAAACATGCAGTCCTGAATTCTCTCATTATAGGAGGTGGGTAAGTAGAAATTCGACGCTCGGCTGACCCAGCAGGAGCAAACGTATGACAAAAATGTCTGCAGAATCAGCTTTTCAGTGGAGTAGCCAGGCACATTCTGCCAAGTTTTACTTGCAAGTGGGGTTGGAAATGCTTTTCAGGCTCGGTACTGGGCTCAAAACATGCAGCCCTGAGGTCTCTCACGATAGGATGTGGGTAAGTAGAAATTCGCCACTTGGCTGACCCGGCAGGAGCAAACGTATGCCAAAAATGTACGCAGAACCAGCTTTTCAGTGAAGAGCAGCCAGGCACATTCTAGCAAGTTTTACTTGTAAGTGGGGTTGGAAACGCTGTTCAGGCTCAGTACTGGGCTCAAAACATACAGCCCTGAGGTCTCTCATGATAGGAGGTGTGTAAGTGGAAATTCGCAGCTCGGCTGACCCAGCAGGAGCAAACGTATGCCAAAAATGTACGCAGAACCAGCTTTTTAGTGAAGATCAGCCGGGCACATTCTAGCAAGTTTTACTTGTAAGTGGGGTTGGAAACGCTTTTCAGGCTCAGTACTGGGCTCAATACATGCAGCCCTGAGGTCTCTCATGATAGCAGGTGGTTAGGTAGGAATTCGCCGCTCGGCTGACCCGGCAGGAGCAAACGTATGCCAAAACTGTACGCAGAACCAGCTTTTCAGTGAAGAGCAGCCAGGCACATTCTAGCAAGTTTTACTTGTAAGTGGGGTTGGAAACGCTTTTCAGGCTCAGTACTGGGCTCAAAACATACAGCCCTGAGGTCTCTCATGATAGGAGGTGGGTAAGTGGAAATTCGCAGCTCGGCTGACCCAGCAGGAGCAAACGTATGCCAAAAATGAACGCAGAACCAGCTTTTTAGTGAAGATCAGCCGGGCACATTCTAGCAAGTTTTACTTGTAAGTGGGGTTGGAAACGCTTTTCAGGCTCAGTACTGGGCTCAATACATGCAGCCCTGAGGTCTCTCATGATAGCAGGTGGTTAGGTAGGAATTCGCCGCTCGGCTGACCCGGCAGGAGCAAACGTATACCGCCAAAATTGTACACAGAATGAACTTTTCAGTGAAGAGCAGCCAGGCACATTATAGCAAGTTTTACTTGAAAGTGGGGTTGGAAACACTTTTCATGCTCAGTACTGGGCTCAAAAGATGCAGCTCTGAGGTCTTTCAAGATAGCAGGTGGTTAAGTAGAAATTTGCCGCTTGGCTGACCCAGCAGGAGAAAACGTATGCCAAAACTGTACGCAGAACCAGCTTTTCAGTGAAGAGCAGCCAGGCACATTCTAGCAAGTTTTACTTGTAAGTGGGGTTGGAAACGCTTTTCAGGCTCAGTACTGGGCTCAAAACATGCAGCCCTGAGGTCTCTCATGATAGCCGGTGGGTAAGTAGAAATTTGCCGCTTGGCTGACCCAGCAGGAGCAAACGTATGCCAAAAATGTACGCAGAGCCAGCTTTTCAGTAAAGAGCAGCCAGGCACATTCTAGCAAGTTTTACTTGTAAGTGGGGTTGGAAATGCTTTTCAGGCTCAGTACTGGGCTCAAAACATGCAGCCCTGAAGTCTCTCATGATAGCCGGTGGGTAAGTAGAAATTCGACTCTCGGCTGACCCAGCAGGAGCAAACGTATGCCAAAAATTGTACGCAGAGCCAGCTTTTCAGTAAAGAGCAGCCAGGCACATTCTAGCAAGTTTTACTTGTAAGTGGGGTTGGAAACGCTTTTCAGGCTCAGTACTGGGCTCAAAACATGCAGTCCTGAATTCTCTCATGATAGGAGGTGGGTAAGTAGAAATTCGCCGCTCGGCTGACCCAGCAGGAGCAAACGTATGCCAAAAATGTACGCAGAACGAGCTTTTCAGTGAAGAGCAGCCTGGCACATTCTAGCATGTTTTACCTGTAAGTGGGGTTGGAAACGCTTTTCAGGCTCAGTACTTGGCTCAAAAGATGCAGCTCTGCGGTCTCTCAAGATAGCAGGTGGTTAAGTAGAAATTCGCCGCTCGTCTGACCCAGCAGGAGCAAACGTATGACAAAAATGTACGCAGAACCAGCTTTTCAGTGAAGAGCAGCCAGGCACATTCTGCCAAGTTTTACTTGTAAATGGGGTTGGAAACACTTTTCAGGCTTAGTACTGGGCTCAAAAGATGCAGCCCTGAGGTCTCTCATGACAGCAGGAGGTTAAGTAGAAATTCGCCGCTCGGTTGACCCAGCAGGAGCAAACGTATTCCAAAAATGAACGCAGAACCAGCTTTTCAGTGAAGAACAGCCAGGCACATTTTAGCAAGTTTTACTTGTAAATGGGGTTGGAAACGCTTTTCAGGCTCAGTACTGGGCTCATAACATGCAGCCCTGAGGTCTCTCACGATAGGTGTGTAAAAAGAAATTTGACACTCGGCTGACCCAGCAGGAGCAAACGTATGCCAAAAATGAACGCAGAATGAGCTTTTCATGAATAGCAGCCAGGGAAATTCTAGCAAGTTTTACTTGTAAATGGGGTTGGAAACACTTTTCAGGCGTAGTACTGGGCTCAAAAGATGCAGCCTTGAGGTCTCTCAAGATAGCAGGTGGTTAAGTAGAAATTCACCGCTCGGCTGACCCAGCAGGAGCAAACGTATGCCAAAAATGTACGCAGAATGAGCTTTTCAGTGAATAGCAGCCAGGGACATTCTAGCAAGTTTTACTTGTAAGTGGGGTTGGAAACGCTTTTCAGGCTCAGTAGTGGGCTAAAAACATGCAGCCCTGAGGTCTCTCATGATAGCAGGTGGTTAGGTAGAAATTAGCCGCTCGGCTGACCCGGCAGGAGCAAACGTAAGCCAAAAATGCACGCAGAAAACAATTTCAGTGAAGAGCAGCCAGGTGGGTTGGAAACGCTTTTCATGCTCAGTACTGGGCTCAAAAGATGCAGCCCTGAGGTCTCTCAAAATAGCAGGTGGTTAAGTAGAAATTTGCTGCTTGGCTGACCCAGCAGGAGCAAACGTATGCCAAAAAATGTACGCAGAACCAGCTTTTCAGTGAAGAGCAGCCAGGCACATTCTAGCAAGTTTTACTTGTAAGTGGGGTTGGAAACGCTTTTCAGGCTCAGTACTGGGCTCAAAACATGCAGCCCTGAGGTCTCTCATGATAGCCGGTGGGTAAGTAGAAATTTGCCGCTTGGCTGACCCAGCAGGAGCAAACGTATGCCAAAAATGTACGCAGAGCCAGCTTTTCAGTAAAGAGCAGCCAGGCACATTCTAGCAAGTTTTACTTGTAAGTGGGGTTGGAAATGCTTTTCAGGCTCAGTACTGGGCTCAAAACATGCAGTCCTGAATTCTCTCATGATAGGAGGTGGGTAAGTAGAAATTCGCCGCTCGGCTGACCCAGCAGGAGCAAACGTATGCCAAAAATGTACGCAGAACGAGCTTTTCAGTGAAGAGCAGCCTGGCACATTCTAGCATGTTTTACCTGTAAGTGGGGTTGGAAACGCTTTTCAGGCTCAGTACTTGGCTCAAAAGATGCAGCTCTGCGGTCTCTCAAGATAGCAGGTGGTTAAGTAGAAATTCGCCGCTCGTCTGACCCAGCAGGAGCAAACGTATGACAAAAATGTACGCAGAACCAGCTTTTCAGTGAAGAGCAGCCAGGCACATTCTGCCAAGTTTTACTTGTAAATGGGGTTGGAAACACTTTTCAGGCTTAGTACTGGGCTCAAAAGATGCAGCCCTGAGGTCTCTCATGATAGCAGGAGGTTAAGTAGAAATTCGCCGCTCGGTTGACCCAGCAGGAGCAAACGTATTCCAAAAATGAACGCAGAGCCAGCTTTTCAGTAAAGAGCAGCCAGGCACATTCTAGCAAGTTTTACTTGTAAGTGGGGTTGGAAACGCTTTTCAGGCTCAGTACTGGGCTCAAAACATGCAGTCCTGAATTCTCTCATGATAGGAGGTGGGTAAGTAGAAATTCGCCGCTCGGCTGACCCAGCAGGAGCAAACGTATGCCAAAAATGTACGCAGAACGAGCTTTTCAGTGAAGAGCAGCCTGGCACATTCTAGCATGTTTTACCTGTAAGTGGGGTTGGAAACGCTTTTCAGGCTCAGTACTTGGCTCAAAAGATGCAGCTCTGCGGTCTCTCAAGATAGCAGGTGGTTAAGTAGAAATTCGCCGCTCGTCTGACCCAGCAGGAGCAAACGTATGACAAAAATGTACGCAGAACCAGCTTTTCAGTGAAGAGCAGCCAGGCACATTCTGCCAAGTTTTACTTGTAAATGGGGTTGGAAACACTTTTCAGGCTTAGTACTGGGCTCAAAAGATGCAGCCCTGAGGTCTCTCATGATAGCAGGAGGTTAAGTAGAAATTCGCCGCTCGGTTGACCCAGCAGGAGCAAACGTATTCCAAAAATGAACGCAGAACCAGCTTTTCAGTGAAGAACAGCCAGGCACATTTTAGCAAGTTTTACTTGTAAATGGGGTTGGAAACGCTTTTCAGGCTCAGTACTGGGCTCATAACATGCAGCCCTGAGGTCTCTCACGATAGGTGTGTAAAAAGAAATTTGACACTCGGCTGACCCAGCAGGAGCAAACGTATGCCAAAAATGAACGCAGAATGAGCTTTTCATGAATAGCAGCCAGGGAAATTCTAGCAAGTTTTACTTGTAAATGGGGTTGGAAACACTTTTCAGGCGTAGTACTGGGCTCAAAAGATGCAGCCTTGAGGTCTCTCAAGATAGCAGGTGGTTAAGTAGAAATTCACCGCTCGGCTGACCCAGCAGGAGCAAACGTATGCCAAAAATGTACGCAGAATGAGCTTTTCAGTGAATAGCAGCCAGGGACATTCTAGCAAGTTTTACTTGTAAGTGGGGTTGGAAACGCTTTTCAGGCTCAGTAGTGGGCTAAAAACATGCAGCCCTGAGGTCTCTCATGATAGCAGGTGGTTAGGTAGAAATTAGCCGCTCGGCTGACCCGGCAGGAGCAAACGTAAGCCAAAAATGCACGCAGAAAACAATTTCAGTGAAGAGCAGCCAGGCACATTATAGCAAGTTTTACTTGTAAGTGGGGTTGGAAACGCTTTTCATGCTCAGTACTGGGCTCAAAAGATGCAGCCCTGAGGTCTCTCAAAATAGCAGGTGGTTAAGTAGAAATTTGCTGCTTGGCTGACCCAGCAGGAGCAAACGTATGCCAAAAATGTACGCAGAACCAGCTTTTCAGTGAAGAGCAGCCAGGCACATTCTAGCAAGTTTTACTTGTAAGTGGGGTTGGAAACGCTTTTCAGGCTCAGTACTGGGCTCAAAACATGCAGTCCTGAATTCTCTCATGATAGGAGGTGGGTAAGTAGAAATTCGACGCTCGGCTGACCCAGCAGGAGCAAACGTATGCCCAAAATGTACGCAGAAGCAGCTTTTCAGTGAAGAGCAGCCAGGCACATTTTAGCAAGTTTTACTTGTAAGTGGGGTTGGAAACGCTTTTCAGGCTCAGTACTGGGCTCAAAACATGCAGTCCTGAATTCTCTCATTATAGGAGGTGGGTAAGTAGAAATTCGACGCTCGGCTGACCAAGCAGGAGCAAACGTATGCCAAAAATGTACGCAGAACCAGCTTTTCAGTGAAGAGCAGCCAGGCACATTTTAGCAAGTTTTACTTTTAAGTGGGGTTGGAAATGCTTTTCAGGCTCATTACTGGGCTTAAAACATGCAGCCCTGAGGTCTCTCATGATAGCAGGAGGTAAAGTAGAAATTCGCTGCTCGGCTGACCCAGCAGGAGCAAATGTATGACAAAAATGTCTGCAGAACCAGCTTTTCAGTGAAGAGCAGCCAGGCACATTCTGCCAAGTTTTACTTGTAAGTGGGGTTGGAAACGCTTTTCAGGCTCAGTACTGGGCTTAAAACATGTAACCCTGAGGTCTCTCATGATAGCAGGTAGTTAAGTAGAAATTCGCCGCTCGGCTGACCCAGCAGGAGCAAACGTATGCCAAAAATTTACTCAGAACCAGCTTTTCAGTGAAGAGCAGCCAGGCACATTCTAGCAAGTTTTACTTGCAAGTGGGGTTGGAAACGCTTTTCAAGTACTGGGCTCAAAAGATGCAGCCCTGAAGTCTAGAAATTCGCCGCTCGGCTGACCCAGCAGGAGCAAACGTATGACAAAAATGAACACAGAACCAGCTTTTCAGTGAAGAGTAGCCAGGCACATTCTAGCAAGTTTTACTTGCAAGTGGGGTTGGAAACGCTTTTCAGGCTCAGTACTGGGCTCAAAAGATGCAGCCCTGAAGTCTCTCAAGATAGCAGGTGGTTAAGTAGAAATTCGCCGCTCGGCTGACCCAGCAGGAGCAAACGTATGACAAAAATGAACACAGAACCAGCTTTTCAGTGAAGAGTAGCCAGGCACATTCTAGCAAGTTTTACTTGCAAGTGGGGTTGGAAATGCTTTTCAGGCTCTGTACTGGGCTCAAAACATGCAGCCCTGAGGTCTCTCACGATAGGATGTGGGTAAGTAGAAATTCGCCACTTGGCTGACCCGGCAGGAGCAAACGTATGCCAAAAATGTACGCAGAACCAGCTTTTCAGTGAAGAGCAGCCAGGCACATTCTAGCAAGTTTTACTTGTAAGTGGGGTTGGAAACGCTGTTCAGGCTCAGTACTGGGCTCAAAACATACAGCCCTGAGGTCTCTCATGATAGGAGGTGGGTAAGTGGAAATTCGCAGCTCGGCTGACCCAGCAGGAGCAAACGTATGCCAAAAATGTACGCAGAACCAGCTTTTTAGTGAAGATCAGCCGGGCACATTCTAGCAAGTTTTACTTGTAAGTGGGGTTGGAAACGCTTTTCAGGCTCAGTACTGGGCTCAATACATGCAGCCCTGAGGTCTCTCATGATAGCTGGTGGTTAGGTAGGAATTCGCCGCTCGGCTGACCCGGCAGGAGCAAACGTATACCGCCAAAATTGTACACTGAACTTTTCAGTGAAGAGCAGCCAGGCACATTATAGCAAGTTTTACTTGTAAGTGGGGTTGGAAACACTTTTCATGCTCAGTACTGGGCTCAAAAGATGCAGCTCTGAGGTCTCTCAACATAGCAGGTGGTTAAGTAGAAATTTGCCGCTTGGCTGACCCAGCAGGAGCAAACGTATGCCAAACCTGTACGCAGAACCAGCTTTTCAGTGAAGAGCAGCCAGGCACATTCTAGCAAGTTTTACTTGTAAGTGGGGTTGGAAACGCTTTTCAGGCTCAGTACTGGGCTCAAAACATGCAGCCCTGAGGTCTCTCATGATAGCCGGTGGGTAAGTAGAAATTCGACGCTCGGCTGACCCAGCAGGAGCAAACGTATGCCAAAAATGTACGCAGAGCCAGCTTTTCAGTAAAGAGCAGCCAGGCACATTCTAGCAAGTTTTACTTGTAAGTGGGGTTGGAAATGCTTTTCAGGCTCAGTACTGGGCTCAAAACATGCAGTCCTGAATTCTCTCATGATAGGAGGTGGGTAAGTAGAAATTCGACGCTCGGCAGACCCAGCAGGAGCAAACGTATGCCAAAAATGTATGCAGAACCAGCTTTTCAGTGAAGAGCAGCCAGGCACATTATAGCATGTTTTACCTGTAAGTGGGGTTGGAAACGCTTTTCAGGCTCAGTACTTGGCTCAAAAGATGCAGCTCCAAGATAGCAGGTGGTTAAGTAGAAATTCGCCGCTCGTCTGACCCAGCAGGAGCAAACGTATGACAAAAATTTCTGCAGAACCAGCTTTTCAGTGAAGAGCAGCCAGGCACATTCTGCCAAGTTTTACTTGTAAATGGGGTTGGAAACACTTTTCAGGCTTAGTACTGGGCTCAAAAGATGCAGCCCTGAGGTCTCTCATGATAGCAGGAGGTTAAGTAGAAATTCGCCGCTCGGTTGACCCAGCAGGAGCAAACGTATTCCAAAAATGAACGCAGAACCAGCTTTTCAGTGAAGAACAGCCAGGCACATTTTAGCAAGTTTTACTTGTAAATTGGGTTGGAAACGCTTTTCAGGCTCAGTACTGGGCTCATAACATGCAGCCCTGAGGTCTCTCACGATAGGTGTGTAAAAAGAAATTTGACACTCGGCTGACCCAGCAGGAGCAAACGTATGCCAAAAATGAACGCAGAATGAGCTTTTCATGAATAGCAGCCAGGGAAATTCTAGCAAGTTTTACTTGTAAGTGGGGTTAGAAAGGCTTTTCAGGCTCAGTACTGGGCTCAAAAGATACAGCCCTGAGGTCTCTCAAGATAGCAGGTGGTTAAGTAGAAATTTGGCGCTTGGCTGACCCAGCAGGTGCAAACGTATACCAAAAATGTACGCAGAACCAGTTTTTCAGTGAAGAGCAGCCAGGCACATTCTAGCAAGTTTTACTTGTAAGTGGGGTTGGAAACGCTTTTCAGGCTCAGTACTGGGCTCAAACGATGCAGCCCCGAGGTCTCTCAAGATAGCAGGTGGTTAAGTAGAAATTTGCCGCTTGGCTGACCCAGCAGGTGCAAACGTATGCCAAAAATGTACGCATTACCAGTTTTTCAGTGAAGAGCAGCCAGGCACATTTTAGCAAGTTTTACTTGTAAGTGGGGTTGGAAACGCTTTTCATGCTCAGTACTGGGCTCAAACGATGCAGCCCTGAGGTCTCTCAAGATAGCAGGTGGTTAAGTAGAAATTTGGCGCTTGGCTGACCCAGCAGGTGCAAACGTATGCCAAAAATGTACGCATTACCAGTTTTTCAGTGAAGAGCAGCCAGGCACCTTCTAGCTAGTTTTACTTGTAAGTTATTTTGGAAACGCTTTTCAGGCTCAGCACTGGGCTCAAAACATGCAGTCCTGAATTCTCTCATGATAGGAGGTGGGTAAGTAGAAATTCGACGCTCGGCTGACCCAGCAGGAGCAAACATATGCCAAAAATGTACGCAGAACCAGCTTTTCAGTGAAGAGCAGCCAGACACATTCTAGCAAGTTTTACTTGTAAGTGGGGTTGGAAACGCTGTTCAGGCTCAGTACTGGGCTCAAAACATACAGCCCTGAGGTCTCTCATGATAGGAGGTGGGTAAGTGGAAATTCGCCGCTCGGCTGACAGCAGGAGCAAACGTATGCCAAAAATGTACGCAGAACCAGCTTTTTAGTGAAGATCAGCCAGGCACATTCTAGCAAATTTTACTTGTAAGTGGGGTTGGAAACACTTTTCAGGCTCAGTACTGGGCTCAATACATGCAGCCCTGAGGTCTCTCATGATAGCAGGTGGTTAGGTAGAAATTCGCCGCTCGGCTGACCCGGCAGGAGCAAACATATACCGCCAAAAATGTACGCAGAATGAACTTTTCAGTGAAGAGCAGCCAGGGAAATTCTAGCAAGTTTTACTTGTAAGTGGGGTTGGAAAGGCTTTTCAGGCTCAGTACTGGGCTTAAAACATGTAACCCTGAGGTCTCTCATGATAGCAGGTAGTTAAGTAGAAATTCGCCGCTCGGCTGACCCAGCAGGAGCAAACGTATGCCAAAAATTTACTCAGAACCAGCTTTTCAGTGAAGAGCAGCCAGGCACATTCTAGCAAGTTTTACTTGCAAGTGGGGTTGGAAACGCTTTTCAGGCTCAGTACTGGGCTCAAAAGATGCAGCCCTGAAGTCTCTCAAGATAGCAGGTGGTAAGTAGAAATTCGCCGCTCGGCTGACCCAGCAGGAGCAAACGTATGACAAAAATGAACACAGAACCAGCTTTTCAGTGAAGAGCAGCCAGGCACATTCTAGCAAGTTTTACTTGCAAGTGGGGTTGGAAATGCTTTTCAGGCTCGGTACTGGGCTCAAAACATGCAGCCCTGAGGTCTCTCACGATAGGATGTGGGTAAGTAGAAATTCGCCACTTGGCTGACCCGGCAGGAGCAAACATATGCCAAAAATGTACGCAGAACCAGCTTTTCAGTGAAGAGCAGCCAGGCACATTCTAGCAAGTTTTACTTGTAAGTGGGGTTGGAAACGCTGTTCAGGCTCAGTACTGGGCTCAAAACATACAGCCCTGAGGTCTCTCATGATAGGAGGTGGGTAAGTGGAAATTCGCAGCTCGGCTGACCCAGCAGGAGCAAACGTATGCCAAAAATGTACGCAGAACCAGCTTTTTAGTGAAGATCAGCCGGGCACATTCTAGCAAGTTTTACTTGTAAGTGGGGTTGGAAACGCTTTTCAGGCTCAGTACTGGGCTCAATACATGCAGCCCTGAGGTCTCTCATGATAGCAGGTGGTTAGGTAGGAATTCGCCGCTCGGCTGACCCGGCAGGAGCAAACGTATACCGCCAAAATTGTACACAGAATGAACTTTTCAGTGAAGAGCAGCCAGGCACATTATAGCAAGTTTTACTTGAAAGTGGGGTTGGAAACGCTTTTCAGGCTCAGTACTTGGCTCAAAAGATGCAGCCCTGCGGTCTCTCAAGATAGCAGGTGGTTAAGTAGAAATTCGCCGCTCGTCTGACCCAGCAGGAGCAAACGTATGACAAAAATTTCTGCAGAACCAGCTTTTCAGTGAAGAGCAGCCAGACACATTCTGCCAAGTTTTACTTGTAAATGGGGTTGGAAACACTTTTCAGGCTTAGTACTGGCTCAAAAGACGCAGCCCTGAGGTCTCTCATGATAGCAGGAGGTTCAGTAGAAATTCGCCGCTCGGCTGACCCAGCAGGAGCAAACGTATTCCAAAAATGTACGCAGAACCACCTTTTCAGTGAAGAGCAGCCAGGCACATTCTAGCAAGTTTTACTTGTAAGTGGGGTTGGAAACGCTTTTCAGGCTCAGTACTGGGCTCAAAACATGCAGCCCTGAGGTCTCTCAGGATAGCAGGTGGTTAGGTAGAAATTCGCTGCTCGGCTGACCCGGCAGGAGCAAACGTAAGCCAAAAATGTACGCAGAATGAACTTTTCAGTGAAGAGAAGCCAGGCACATTATAGCAAGTTTTACTTGTAAATGAGGTTGGAAACGCTTTTCATGCTCAGTACTGGGCTCAAAAGATACAGCCCTGAGGTCTCTCAAGATAGCAGGTGGTTAAGTAGAAATTTGGCGCTTGGCTGACCCAGCAGGTGCAAACGTATACCAAAAATGTACGCAGAACCAGTTTTTCAGTGAAGAGCAGCCAGGCACATTCTAGCAAGTTTTACTTGTAAGTGGGGTTGGAAACGCTTTTCAGGCTCAGTACTGGGCTCAAACGATGCAGCCCCGAGGTCTCTCAAGATAGCAGGTGGTTAAGTAGAAATTTGCCGCTTGGCTGACCCAGCAGGTGCAAACGTATACCAAAAATGTACGCATTACCAGTTTTTCAGTGAAGAGCAGCCAGGCACATTCTAGCAAGTTTTACTTGTAAGTGGGGTTGGAAACGCTTTTCAGGCTCAGTACTGGGCTCAAACGATGCAGCCCCGAGGTCTCTCAAGATAGCAGGTGGTTAAGTAGAAATTTGCCGCTTGGCTGACCCAGCAGGTGCAAACGTATGCCAAAAATGTACGCATTACCAGTTTTTCAGTGAAGAGCAGCCAGGCACATTTTAGCAAGTTTTACTTGTAAGTGGGGTTGGAAACGCTTTTCATGCTCAGTACTGGGCTCAAACGATGCAGCCCCGAGGTCTCTCAAGATAGCAGGTGGTTAAGTAGAAATTTGCCGCTTGGCTGACCCAGCAGGTGCAAACGTATGCCAAAAATGTACGCATTACCAGTTTTTCAGTGAAGAGCAGCCAGGCACCTTCTAGCTAGTTTTACTTGTAAGTTATTTTGGAAACGCTTTTCAGGCTCAGCACTGGGCTCAAAACATGCAGTCCTGAATTCTCTCATGATAGGAGGTGGGTAAGTAGAAATTCGACGCTCGGCTGACCCAGCAGGAGCAAACATATGCCAAAAATGTACGCAGAACCAGCTTTTCAGTGAAGAGCAGCCAGACACATTCTAGCAAGTTTTACTTGTAAGTGGGGTTGGAAACGCTGTTCAGGCTCAGTACTGGGCTCAAAACATACAGCCCTGAGGTCTCTCATGATAGCCGGTGGGTAAGTAGAAATTCGACTCTCGGCTGACCCAGCAGGAGAAACGTATGCCAAAAATTGTACGCAGAGCCAGCTTTTCAGTAAAGAGCAGCCAGGCACATTCTAGCAAGTTTTACTTGTAAGTGGGGTTGGAAACGCTTTTCAGGCTCAGTACTGGGCTCAAAACATGCAGTCCTGAATTCTCTCATGATAGGAGGTGGGTAAGTAGAAATTCGCCGCTCGGCTGACCCAGCAGGAGCAAACGTATGCCAAAAATGTACGCAGAACGAGCTTTTCAGTGAAGAGCAGCCTGGCACATTCTGCCAAGTTTTACTTGTAAATGGGGTTGGAAACACTTTTCAGGCTTAGTACTGGGCTCAAAAGATGCAGCCCTGAGGTCTCTCATGATAGCAGGAGGTTAAGTAGAAATTCGCCGCTCGGTTGACCCAGCAGGAGCAAACGTATTCCAAAAATGAACGCAGAACCAGCTTTTCAGTGAAGAACAGCCAGGCACATTTTAGCAAGTTTTACTTGTAAATGGGGTTGGAAACGCTTTTCAGGCTCAGTACTGGGCTCATAACATGCAGCCCTGAGGTCTCTCACGATAGGTGTGTAAAAAGAAATTTGACACTCGGCTGACCCAGCAGGAGCAAACGTATGCCAAAAATGAACGCAGAATGAGCTTTTCATGAATAGCAGCCAGGGAAATTCTAGCAAGTTTTACTTGTAAGTGGGGTTGGAAAGGCTTTTCAGGCTCAGTACTGGGCTCAAAAGATGCAGCCCCGAGGTCTCAAGATATCAGGTGGTTAAGTAGAAATTCACCGCTCGGCTGACCCAGCAGGAGCAAACATATGCCAAAAATATACGCAGAATGAGCTTTTCAGTGAATAGCAGCCAGGGACATTCTAGCAAGTTTTATTTGTAAGTGGGGTTGGAAAGGCTTTTCAGGCTCATTACTGGGCTTAAAACATGCAGCCCTGAGGTCTCTCATGATAGCAGGAGGTAAAGTAGAAATTCGCTGCTCGGCTGACCCAGCAGGAGCAAATGTATGACAAAAATGTCTGCAGAACCAGCTTTTCAGTGAAGAGCAGCCAGGCACATTCTGCCAAGTTTTACTTGTAAATGGGGTTGGAAACACTTTTCAGGCGTAGTACTGGGCTCAAAAGATGCAGCCTTGAGGTCTCTCAAGATAGCAGGTGGTTAAGTAGAAATTCACCGCTCGGCTGACTCTAGCAAGTTTTACTTGTAAGTGGGGTTGGAAACGCTTTTCAGGCTCAGTAGTGGGCTAAAAACATGCAGCCCTGAGGTCTCTCATGATAGCAGGTGGTTAGGTAGAAATTAGCCGCTCGGCTGAACCGGCAGGAGCAAACGTAAGCCAAAAATGCACGCAGAATGAACTTTTCAGTGAAGAGCACATTATAGCAAGTTTTACTTGTAAGTGGGGTTGGAAACGCTTTTCATGCTCAGTACTGGGCTCAAAAGATGCAGCCCTGAGGTCTCTCAAAATAGCAGGTGGTTAAGTAGAAATTTGCTGCTTGGCTGACCCAGCAGGAGCAAACGTATGCCAAAAATGTACGCAGAACCAGCTTTTCAGTGAAGAGCAGCCAGACACATTCTAGCAAGTTTTACTTGTAAGTGGGGTTGGAAACGCTGTTCAGGCTCAGTACTGGGCTCAAAACATACAGCCCTGAGGTCTCTCATGATAGGAGGTGGGTAAGTGGAAATTCGCCGCTCGGCTGACCCAGCAGGAGCAAACGTATGCCAAAAATGTACGCAGAACCAGCTTTTTAGTGAAGATCAGCCAGGCACATTCTAGCAAATTTTACTTGTAAGTGGGGTTGGAAACACTTTTCAGGCTCAGTACTGGGCTCAATACATGCAGCCCTGAGGTCTCTCATGATAGCAGGTGGTTAGGTAGAAATTCGCCGCTCGGCTGACCCGGCAGGAGCAAACATATACCGCCAAAAATGTACGCAGAATGAACTTTTCAGTGAAGAGCAGCCAGGTACATTATAGCAAGTTTTACTTGTAAGTGGGGTTGGAAACACTTTTCATGCTCAGTACTGCGCTCAAAAGATGCAGCTCTGAGGACTCTCAAGATAGCAGGTGGTTAAGTAGAAATTTGCCGCTTGGCTGACCCAGCAGGAGCAAACGTATGCCAAAACTGTACGCAGAACCAGCCCTTCAGTGAAGAGCAGCCAGGCACATTCTAGCAAGTTTTACTTGTAAGTGGGGTTGGAAACGCTTTTCAGGCTCAGTACTGGGCTTAAAACATGTAACCCTGAGGTCTCTCATGATAGCAGGTAGTTAAGTAGAAATTCGCCGCTCGGCTGACCCAGCAGGAGCAAACGTATGCCAAAAATTTACTCAGAACCAGCTTTTCAGTGAAGAGCAGCCAGGCACATTCTAGCAAGTTTTACTTGCAAGTGGGGTTGGAAACGCTTTTCAGGCTCAGTACTGGGCTCAAAAGATGCAGCCCTGAAGTCTCTCAAGATAGCAGGTGGTTAAGTAGAAATTCGCCGCTCGGCTGACCCAGCAGGAGCAAACGTATGACAAAAATGAACACAGAACCAGCTTTTCAGTGAAGAGTAGCCAGGCACATTCTAGCAAGTTTTACTTGCAAGTGGGGTTGGAAATGCTTTTCAGGCTCGGTACTGGGCTCAAAACATGCAGCCCTGAGGTCTCTCACGATAGGATGTGGGTAAGTAGAAATTCGCCACTTGGCTGACCCGGCAGGAGCAAACGTATGCCAAAAATGTACGCAGAACCAGCTTTTCAGTGAAGAGCAGCCAGGCACATTCTAGCAAGTTTTACTTGTAAGTGGGGTTGGAAACGCTGTTCAGGCTCAGTACTGGGCTCAAAACATACAGCCCTGAGGTCTCTCATGATAGGAGGTGGGTAAGTGGAAATTCGCAGCTCGGCTGACCCAGCAGGAGCAAACGTATGCCAAAAATGTACGCAGAACCAGCTTTTTAGTGAAGATCAGCCGGGCACATTCTAGCAAGTTTTACTTGTAAGTGGGGTTGGAAACGCTTTTCAGGCTCAGTACTGGGCTCAATACATGCAGCCCTGAGGTCTCTCATGATAGCTGGTGGTTAGGTAGGAATTCGCCGCTCGGCTGACCCGGCAGGAGCAAACGTATACCGCCAAAATTGTACACTGAACTTTTCAGTGAAGAGCAGCCAGGCACATTCTAGCAAGTTTTACTTGTAAGTGGGGTTGGAAACGCTTTTCAGGCTCAGTACTGGGCTCAAAACATGCAGCCCTGAGGTCTCTCATGATAGCCGGTGGGTAAGTAGAAATTCGACGCTCGGCTGACCCAGCAGGAGCAAACGTATGCCAAAAATGTACGCAGAGCCAGCTTTTCAGTAAAGAGCAGCCAGGCACATTCTAGCAAGTTTTACTTGTAAGTGGGGTTGGAAATGCTTTTCAGGCTCAGTACTGGGCTCAAAACATGCAGTCCTGAATTCTCTCATGATAGGAGGTGGGTAAGTAGAAATTCGACGCTCGGCAGACCCAGCAGGAGCAAACGTATGCCAAAAATGTATGCAGAACCAGCTTTTCAGTGAAGAGCAGCCAGGCACATTCTAGCAAGTTTTACCTGTAAGTGGGGTTGGAAACGCTTTTCAGGCTCAGTACTTGGCTCAAAAGATGCAGCCCTAAGGTCTCTCAAGATAGCAGGTGGTTAAGTAGAAATTCGCCGCTCGTCTGACCCAGCAGGAGCAAACGTATGACAAAAATTTCTGCAGAACCAGCTTTTCAGTGAAGAGCAGCCAGGCACATTCTAGCAAGTTTTACTTGTAAGTGGGATTGGAAACGCTTTTCAGGCTCAGTACTGGGCTCAAAACATACAGCCCTGAGGTCTCTCATGATAGGAGGTGGGTAAGTAGAAATTCGCCGCTCGGCTGACCCAGCAGGAGCAAACGTATGCAAAAAATGTACGCAGAACCAGCTTTTTAGTGAAGATCAGCCAGGCACATTCTAGCAAGTTTTACTTGTAAGTGGGGTTGGAAACGCTTTTCATGCTCAGTACTGGGCTCAAAAGATACAGCCCTGAGGTCTCTCAAGATAGCAGGTGGTTAAGTAGAAATTTGGCGCTTGGCTGACCCAGCAGGTGCAAACGTATACCAAAAATGTACGCAGAACAAGTTTTTCAGTGAAGAGCAGCCAGGCACATTCTAGCAAGTTTTACTTGTAAGTGGGGTTGGAAACGCTTTTCAGGCTCAGTAGTGGGATCAAAACATGCAGTCCTGAATTCTCTCATGATAGGAGGTGGGTAAGTTGAAATTCGACGCTCGGCTGACCCAGCAGGAGCAAACGTATGCCAAAAATGTACGCAGAACCAGCTTTTCAGTGAAGAGCAGCCAGGCACATTTTAGCAAGTTTTACTTGTAAGTGGGGTTGGAAACGCTTTTCATGCTCAGTACTGGGCTCAAACGATGCAGCCCCGAGGTCTCTCAAGATAGCAGGTGGTTAAGTAGAAATTTGCCGCTTGGCTGACCCAGCAGGTGCAAACGTATGCCAAAAATGTACGCATTACCAGTTTTTCAGTGAAGAGCAGCCAGGCACATTCTAGCTAGTTTTACTTGTAAGTTATTTTGGAAACGCTTTTCAGGCTCAGCACTGGGCTCAAAACATGCAGTCCTGAATTCTCTCATGATAGGAGGTGGGTAAGTAGAAATTCGACGCTCGGCTGACCCAGCAGGAGCAAACATATGTCAAAAATGTACGCAGAACCAGCTTTTCAGTGAAGAGCAGCCAGACACATTCTAGCAAGTTTTACTTGTAAGTGGGGTTGGACACGCTGTTCAGGCTCAGTACTGGGCTCAAAACATACAGCCCTGAGGTCTCTCATGATAGGAGGCGGGTAAGTGGAAATTCGCCGCTCGGCTGACCCAGCAGGAGCAAACGTATGCCAAAAATGTACGCAGAGCCAGTTTTTCAGTGAAGAGCAGCCAGGCACATTCTAGCAAGTTTTACTTGTAAGTGGGGTTGGAAACGCTTTTCAGGCTCAGTACTGGGCTCAAACGATGCAGCCCCGAGGTCTCTCAAGATAGCAGGTGGTTAAGTAGAAATTTGCCGCTTGGCTGACCCAGCAGGTGCAAACGTATGCCAAAAATGTACGCATTACCAGTTTTTCAGTGAAGAGCAGCCAGGCACATTTTAGCAAGTTTTACTTGTAAGTGGGGTTGGAAACGCTTTTCATGCTCAGTACTGGGCTCAAACGATGCAGCCCCGAGGTCTCTCAAGATAGCAGGTGGTTAAGTAGAAATTTGCCGCTTGGCTGACCCAGCAGGTGCAAACGTATGCCAAAAATGTACGCATTACCAGTTTTTCAGTGAAGAGCAGCCAGGCACCTTCTAGCTAGTTTTACTTGTAAGTTATTTTGGAAACGCTTTTCAGGCTCAGCACTGGGCTCAAAACATGCAGTCCTGAATTCTCTCATGATAGGAGGTGGGTAAGTAGAAATTCGACGCTCGGCTGACCCAGCAGGAGCAAACATATGCCAAAAATGTACGCAGAACCAGCTTTTCAGTGAAGAGCAGCCAGACACATTCTAGCAAGTTTTACTTGTAAGTGGGGTTGGAAACGCTGTTCAGGCTCAGTACTGGGCTCAAAACATACAGCCCTGAGGTCTCTCATGATAGCCGGTGGGTAAGTAGAAATTCGACTCTCGGCTGACCCAGCAGGAGAAACGTATGCCAAAAATTGTACGCAGAGCCAGCTTTTCAGTAAAGAGCAGCCAGGCACATTCTAGCAAGTTTTACTTGTAAGTGGGGTTGGAAACGCTTTTCAGGCTCAGTACTGGGCTCAAAACATGCAGTCCTGAATTCTCTCATGATAGGAGGTGGGTAAGTAGAAATTCGCCGCTCGGCTGACCCAGCAGGAGCAAACGTATGCCAAAAATGTACGCAGAACGAGCTTTTCAGTGAAGAGCAGCCTGGCACATTCTGCCAAGTTTTACTTGTAAATGGGGTTGGAAACACTTTTCAGGCTTAGTACTGGGCTCAAAAGATGCAGCCCTGAGGTCTCTCATGATAGCAGGAGGTTAAGTAGAAATTCGCCGCTCGGTTGACCCAGCAGGAGCAAACGTATTCCAAAAATGAACGCAGAACCAGCTTTTCAGTGAAGAACAGCCAGGCACATTTTAGCAAGTTTTACTTGTAAATGGGGTTGGAAACGCTTTTCAGGCTCAGTACTGGGCTCATAACATGCAGCCCTGAGGTCTCTCACGATAGGTGTGTAAAAAGAAATTTGACACTCGGCTGACCCAGCAGGAGCAAACGTATGCCAAAAATGAACGCAGAATGAGCTTTTCATGAATAGCAGCCAGGGAAATTCTAGCAAGTTTTACTTGTAAGTGGGGTTGGAAAGGCTTTTCAGGCTCAGTACTGGGCTCAAAAGATGCAGCCCCGAGGTCTCAAGATATCAGGTGGTTAAGTAGAAATTCACCGCTCGGCTGACCCAGCAGGAGCAAACATATGCCAAAAATATACGCAGAATGAGCTTTTCAGTGAATAGCAGCCAGGGACATTCTAGCAAGTTTTATTTGTAAGTGGGGTTGGAAAGGCTTTTCAGGCTCATTACTGGGCTTAAAACATGCAGCCCTGAGGTCTCTCATGATAGCAGGAGGTAAAGTAGAAATTCGCTGCTCGGCTGACCCAGCAGGAGCAAATGTATGACAAAAATGTCTGCAGAACCAGCTTTTCAGTGAAGAGCAGCCAGGCACATTCTGCCAAGTTTTACTTGTAAATGGGGTTGGAAACACTTTTCAGGCGTAGTACTGGGCTCAAAAGATGCAGCCTTGAGGTCTCTCAAGATAGCAGGTGGTTAAGTAGAAATTCACCGCTCGGCTGACTCTAGCAAGTTTTACTTGTAAGTGGGGTTGGAAACGCTTTTCAGGCTCAGTAGTGGGCTAAAAACATGCAGCCCTGAGGTCTCTCATGATAGCAGGTGGTTAGGTAGAAATTAGCCGCTCGGCTGAACCGGCAGGAGCAAACGTAAGCCAAAAATGCACGCAGAATGAACTTTTCAGTGAAGAGCACATTATAGCAAGTTTTACTTGTAAGTGGGGTTGGAAACGCTTTTCATGCTCAGTACTGGGCTCAAAAGATGCAGCCCTGAGGTCTCTCAAAATAGCAGGTGGTTAAGTAGAAATTTGCTGCTTGGCTGACCCAGCAGGAGCAAACGTATGCCAAAAATGTACGCAGAACCAGCTTTTCAGTGAAGAGCAGCCAGACACATTCTAGCAAGTTTTACTTGTAAGTGGGGTTGGAAACGCTGTTCAGGCTCAGTACTGGGCTCAAAACATACAGCCCTGAGGTCTCTCATGATAGGAGGTGGGTAAGTGGAAATTCGCCGCTCGGCTGACCCAGCAGGAGCAAACGTATGCCAAAAATGTACGCAGAACCAGCTTTTTAGTGAAGATCAGCCAGGCACATTCTAGCAAATTTTACTTGTAAGTGGGGTTGGAAACACTTTTCAGGCTCAGTACTGGGCTCAATACATGCAGCCCTGAGGTCTCTCATGATAGCAGGTGGTTAGGTAGAAATTCGCCGCTCGGCTGACCCGGCAGGAGCAAACATATACCGCCAAAAATGTACGCAGAATGAACTTTTCAGTGAAGAGCAGCCAGGTACATTATAGCAAGTTTTACTTGTAAGTGGGGTTGGAAACACTTTTCATGCTCAGTACTGCGCTCAAAAGATGCAGCTCTGAGGACTCTCAAGATAGCAGGTGGTTAAGTAGAAATTTGCCGCTTGGCTGACCCAGCAGGAGCAAACGTATGCCAAAACTGTACGCAGAACCAGCCCTTCAGTGAAGAGCAGCCAGGCACATTCTAGCAAGTTTTACTTGTAAGTGGGGTTGGAAACGCTTTTCAGGCTCAGTACTGGGCTTAAAACATGTAACCCTGAGGTCTCTCATGATAGCAGGTAGTTAAGTAGAAATTCGCCGCTCGGCTGACCCAGCAGGAGCAAACGTATGCCAAAAATTTACTCAGAACCAGCTTTTCAGTGAAGAGCAGCCAGGCACATTCTAGCAAGTTTTACTTGCAAGTGGGGTTGGAAACGCTTTTCAGGCTCAGTACTGGGCTCAAAAGATGCAGCCCTGAAGTCTCTCAAGATAGCAGGTGGTTAAGTAGAAATTCGCCGCTCGGCTGACCCAGCAGGAGCAAACGTATGACAAAAATGAACACAGAACCAGCTTTTCAGTGAAGAGTAGCCAGGCACATTCTAGCAAGTTTTACTTGCAAGTGGGGTTGGAAATGCTTTTCAGGCTCGGTACTGGGCTCAAAACATGCAGCCCTGAGGTCTCTCACGATAGGATGTGGGTAAGTAGAAATTCGCCACTTGGCTGACCCGGCAGGAGCAAACGTATGCCAAAAATGTACGCAGAACCAGCTTTTCAGTGAAGAGCAGCCAGGCACATTCTAGCAAGTTTTACTTGTAAGTGGGGTTGGAAACGCTGTTCAGGCTCAGTACTGGGCTCAAAACATACAGCCCTGAGGTCTCTCATGATAGGAGGTGGGTAAGTGGAAATTCGCAGCTCGGCTGACCCAGCAGGAGCAAACGTATGCCAAAAATGTACGCAGAACCAGCTTTTTAGTGAAGATCAGCCGGGCACATTCTAGCAAGTTTTACTTGTAAGTGGGGTTGGAAACGCTTTTCAGGCTCAGTACTGGGCTCAATACATGCAGCCCTGAGGTCTCTCATGATAGCTGGTGGTTAGGTAGGAATTCGCCGCTCGGCTGACCCGGCAGGAGCAAACGTATACCGCCAAAATTGTACACTGAACTTTTCAGTGAAGAGCAGCCAGGCACATTCTAGCAAGTTTTACTTGTAAGTGGGGTTGGAAACGCTTTTCAGGCTCAGTACTGGGCTCAAAACATGCAGCCCTGAGGTCTCTCATGATAGCCGGTGGGTAAGTAGAAATTCGACGCTCGGCTGACCCAGCAGGAGCAAACGTATGCCAAAAATGTACGCAGAGCCAGCTTTTCAGTAAAGAGCAGCCAGGCACATTCTAGCAAGTTTTACTTGTAAGTGGGGTTGGAAATGCTTTTCAGGCTCAGTACTGGGCTCAAAACATGCAGTCCTGAATTCTCTCATGATAGGAGGTGGGTAAGTAGAAATTCGACGCTCGGCAGACCCAGCAGGAGCAAACGTATGCCAAAAATGTATGCAGAACCAGCTTTTCAGTGAAGAGCAGCCAGGCACATTCTAGCAAGTTTTACCTGTAAGTGGGGTTGGAAACGCTTTTCAGGCTCAGTACTTGGCTCAAAAGATGCAGCCCTAAGGTCTCTCAAGATAGCAGGTGGTTAAGTAGAAATTCGCCGCTCGTCTGACCCAGCAGGAGCAAACGTATGACAAAAATTTCTGCAGAACCAGCTTTTCAGTGAAGAGCAGCCAGGCACATTCTAGCAAGTTTTACTTGTAAGTGGGATTGGAAACGCTTTTCAGGCTCAGTACTGGGCTCAAAACATACAGCCCTGAGGTCTCTCATGATAGGAGGTGGGTAAGTAGAAATTCGCCGCTCGGCTGACCCAGCAGGAGCAAACGTATGCAAAAAATGTACGCAGAACCAGCTTTTTAGTGAAGATCAGCCAGGCACATTCTAGCAAGTTTTACTTGTAAGTGGGGTTGGAAACGCTTTTCATGCTCAGTACTGGGCTCAAAAGATACAGCCCTGAGGTCTCTCAAGATAGCAGGTGGTTAAGTAGAAATTTGGCGCTTGGCTGACCCAGCAGGTGCAAACGTATACCAAAAATGTACGCAGAACAAGTTTTTCAGTGAAGAGCAGCCAGGCACATTCTAGCAAGTTTTACTTGTAAGTGGGGTTGGAAACGCTTTTCAGGCTCAGTAGTGGGATCAAAACATGCAGTCCTGAATTCTCTCATGATAGGAGGTGGGTAAGTTGAAATTCGACGCTCGGCTGACCCAGCAGGAGCAAACGTATGCCAAAAATGTACGCAGAACCAGCTTTTCAGTGAAGAGCAGCCAGGCACATTTTAGCAAGTTTTACTTGTAAGTGGGGTTGGAAACGCTTTTCATGCTCAGTACTGGGCTCAAACGATGCAGCCCCGAGGTCTCTCAAGATAGCAGGTGGTTAAGTAGAAATTTGCCGCTTGGCTGACCCAGCAGGTGCAAACGTATGCCAAAAATGTACGCATTACCAGTTTTTCAGTGAAGAGCAGCCAGGCACATTCTAGCTAGTTTTACTTGTAAGTTATTTTGGAAACGCTTTTCAGGCTCAGCACTGGGCTCAAAACATGCAGTCCTGAATTCTCTCATGATAGGAGGTGGGTAAGTAGAAATTCGACGCTCGGCTGACCCAGCAGGAGCAAACATATGTCAAAAATGTACGCAGAACCAGCTTTTCAGTGAAGAGCAGCCAGACACATTCTAGCAAGTTTTACTTGTAAGTGGGGTTGGACACGCTGTTCAGGCTCAGTACTGGGCTCAAAACATACAGCCCTGAGGTCTCTCATGATAGGAGGCGGGTAAGTGGAAATTCGCCGCTCGGCTGACCCAGCAGGAGCAAACGTATGCCAAAAATGTACGCAGAACCAGCTTTTTAGTGAAGATCAGCCAGGCACATTCTAGCAAATTTTACTTGTAAGTGGGGTTGGAAACACTTTTCAGGCTCAGTACTGGGCTCAATACATGCAGCCCTGAGGTCTCTCATGATAGCAGGTGGTTAGGTAGAAATTCGCCGCTCGGCTGACCCGGCAGGAGCAAACATATACCGCCAAAAATGTACGCAGAATGAACTTTTCAGTGAAGAGCAGCCAGGTACATTATAGCAAGTTTTACTTGTAAGTGGGGTTGGAAACACTTTTCATGCTCAGTACTGCGCTCAAAAGATGCAGCTCTGAGGACTCTCAAGATAGCAGGTGGTTAAGTAGAAATTTGCCGCTTGGCTGACCCAGCAGGAGCAAACGTATGCCAAAACTGTACGCAGAACCAGCCCTTCAGTGAAGAGCAGCCAGGCACATTCTAGCAAGTTTTACTTGTAAGTGGGGTTGGAAACGCTTTTCAGGCTCAGTACTGGGCTCAAAACATGCAGCCCTGAAGTCTCTCATGATAGCCGGTGGGTAAGTAGAAATTCGACTCTCGGCTGACCCAGCAGGAGCAAACGTATGCCAAAAATTGTACGCAGAGCCAGCTTTTCAGTAAAGAGCAGCCAGGCACATTCTAGCAAGTTTTACTTGTAAGTGGGGTTGGAAACGCTTTTCAGGCTCAGTACTGGGCTCAAAACATGCAGTCCTGAATTCTCTCATGATAGGAGGTGGGTAAGTAGAAATTCGCCGCTCGGCTGACCCAGCAGGAGCAAACGTATGCCAAAAATGTACGCAGAACGAGCTTTTCAGTGAAGAGCAGCCTGGCACATTCTAGCATGTTTTACCTGTAAGTGGGGTTGGAAACGCTTTTCAGGCTCAGTACTTGGCTCAAAAGATGCAGCTCTGCGGTCTCTCAAGATAGCAGGTGGTTAAGTAGAAATTCGCCGCTCGTCTGACCCAGCAGGAGCAAACGTATGACAAAAATTTCTGCAGAACCAGCTTTTCAGTGAAGAGCAGCCAGGCACATTCTGCCAAGTTTTACTTGTAAATGGGGTTGGAAACACTTTTCAGGCTTAGTACTGGCTCAAAAGACGCAGCCCTGAGGTCTCTCATGATAGCAGGAGGTTCAGTAGAAATTCGCCGCTCGGCTGACCCAGCAGGAGCAAACGTATTCCAAAAATGTACGCAGAACCACCTTTTCAGTGAAGAGCAGCCAGGCACATTCTAGCAAGTTTTACTTGTAAGTGGGATTGGAAACGCTTTTCAGGCTCAGTACTGGGCTCAAAACATACAGCCCTGAGGTCTCTCATGATAGGAGGTGGGTAAGTAGAAATTCGCCGCTCGGCTGACCCAGCAGGAGCAAACGTATGCCAAAAATGTACGCAGAACCAGCTTTTTAGTGAAGATCAGCCAGGCACATTCTAGCAAGTTTTACCTGTAAGTGGGGTTGGAAACGCTTTTCAGGCTCAGTACTTGGCTCAAAAGATGCAGCCCTGCGGTCTCTCAAGATAGCAGGTGGTTAAGTAGAAATTCGCCGCTCGTCTGACCCAGCAGGAGCAAACGTATGACAAAAATTTCTGCAGAACCAGCTTTTCAGTGAAGAGCAGCCAGACACATTCTGCCAAGTTTTACTTGTAAATGGGGTTGGAAACACTTTTCAGGCTTAGTACTGGCTCAAAAGACGCAGCCCTGAGGTCTCTCATGATAGCAGGAGGTTCAGTAGAAATTCGCCGCTCGGCTGACCCAGCAGGAGCAAACGTATTCCAAAAATGTACGCAGAACCACCTTTTCAGTGAAGAGCAGCCAGGCACATTCTAGCAAGTTTTACTTGTAAGTGGGGTTGGAAACGCTTTTCAGGCTCAGTACTGGGCTCAAAACATGCAGCCCTGAGGTCTCTCAGGATAGCAGGTGGTTAGGTAGAAATTCGCTGCTCGGCTGACCCGGCAGGAGCAAACGTAAGCCAAAAATGTACGCAGAATGAACTTTTCAGTGAAGAGAAGCCAGGCACATTATAGCAAGTTTTACTTGTAAATGAGGTTGGAAACGCTTTTCATGCTCAGTACTGGGCTCAAAAGATACAGCCCTGAGGTCTCTCAAGATAGCAGGTGGTTAAGTAGAAATTTGGCGCTTGGCTGACCCAGCAGGTGCAAACGTATACCAAAAATGTACGCAGAACCAGTTTTTCAGTGAAGAGCAGCCAGGCACATTCTAGCAAGTTTTACTTGTAAGTGGGGTTGGAAACGCTTTTCAGGCTCAGTACTGGGCTCAAACGATGCAGCCCCGAGGTCTCTCAAGATAGCAGGTGGTTAAGTAGAAATTTGCCGCTTGGCTGACCCAGCAGGTGCAAACGTATGCCAAAAATGTACGCATTACCAGTTTTTCAGTGAAGAGCAGCCAGGCACCTTCTAGCTAGTTTTACTTGTAAGTTATTTTGGAAACGCTTTTCAGGCTCAGCACTGGGCTCAAAACATGCAGTCCTGAATTCTCTCATGATAGGAGGTGGGTAAGTAGAAATTCGACGCTCGGCTGACCCAGCAGGAGCAAACATATGCCAAAAATGTACGCAGAACCAGCTTTTCAGTGAAGAGCAGCCAGACACATTCTAGCAAGTTTTACTTGTAAGTGGGGTTGGAAACGCTGTTCAGGCTCAGTACTGGGCTCAAAACATACAGCCCTGAGGTCTCTCATGATAGGAGGTGGGTAAGTGGAAATTCGCCGCTCGGCTGACCCAGCAGGAGCAAACGTATGCCAAAAATGTACGCAGAACCAGCTTTTTAGTGAAGATCAGCCAGGCACATTCTAGCAAATTTTACTTGTAAGTGGGGTTGGAAACACTTTTCAGGCTCAGTACTGGGCTCAATACATGCAGCCCTGAGGTCTCTCATGATAGCAGGTGGTTAGGTAGAAATTCGCCGCTCGGCTGACCCGGCAGGAGCAAACATATACCGCCAAAAATGTACGCAGAATGAACTTTTCAGTGAAGAGCAGCCAGGTACATTATAGCAAGTTTTACTTGTAAGTGGGGTTGGAAACACTTTTCATGCTCAGTACTGCGCTCAAAAGATGCAGCTCTGAGGACTCTCAAGATAGCAGGTGGTTAAGTAGAAATTTGCCGCTTGGCTGACCCAGCAGGAGCAAACGTATGCCAAAACTGTACGCAGAACCAGCCCTTCAGTGAAGAGCAGCCAGGCACATTCTAGCAAGTTTTACTTGTAAGTGGGGTTGGAAACGCTTTTCAGGCTCAGTACTGGGCTCAAAACATGCAGCCCTGAAGTCTCTCATGATAGCCGGTGGGTAAGTAGAAATTCGACTCTCGGCTGACCCAGCAGGAGAAACGTATGCCAAAAATTGTACGCAGAGCCAGCTTTTCAGTAAAGAGCAGCCAGGCACATTCTAGCAAGTTTTACTTGTAAGTGGGGTTGGAAACGCTTTTCAGGCTCAGTACTGGGCTCAAAACATGCAGTCCTGAATTCTCTCATGATAGGAGGTGGGTAAGTAGAAATTCGCCGCTCGGCTGACCCAGCAGGAGCAAACGTATGCCAAAAATGTACGAGAACGAGCTTTTCAGTGAAGAGCAGCCTGGCACATTCTAGCATGTTTTACCTGTAAGTGGGGTTGGAAACGCTTTTCAGGCTCAGTACTTGGCTCAAAAGATGCAGCTCTGCGGTCTCTCAAGATAGCAGGTGGTTAAGTAGAAATTCGCCGCTCGTCTGACCCAGCAGGAGCAAACGTATGACAAAAATTTCTGCAGAACCAGCTTTTCAGTTAAGAGCAGCCAGGCACATTCTGCCAAGTTTTACTTGTAAATGGGGTTGGAAACACTTTTCAGGCTTAGTACTGGGCTCAAAAGATGCAGCCCTGAGGTCTCTCATGATAGCAGGAGGTTAAGTAGAAATTCGCCGCTCGGTTGACCCAGCAGGAGCAAACGTATTCCAAAAATGAACGCAGAACCAGCTTTTCAGTGAAGAACAGCCAGGCACATTTTAGCAAGTTTTACTTGTAAATGGGGTTGGAAACGCTTTTCAGGCTCAGTACTGGGCTCATAACATGCAGCCCTGAGGTCTCTCACGATAGGTGTGTAAAAAGAAATTTGACACTCGGCTGACCCAGCAGGAGCAAACGTATGCCAAAAATGAACGCAGAATGAGCTTTTCATGAATAGCAGCCAGGGAAATTCTAGCAAGTTTTACTTGTAAGTGGGGTTGGAAAGGCTTTTCAGGCTCAGTACTGGGCTCAAAAGATGCAGCCCCGAGGTCTCAAGATATCAGGTGGTTAAGTAGAAATTCACCGCTCGGCTGACCCAGCAGGAGCAAACATATGCCAAAAATATACGCAGAATGAGCTTTTCAGTGAATAGCAGCCAGGGACATTCTAGCAAGTTTTATTTGTAAGTGGGGTTGGAAAGGCTTTTCAGGCTCATTACTGGGCTTAAAACATGCAGCCCTGAGGTCTCTCATGATAGCAGGAGGTAAAGTAGAAATTCGCTGCTCGGCTGACCCAGCAGGAGCAAATGTATGACAAAAATGTCTGCAGAACCAGCTTTTCAGTGAAGAGCAGCCAGGCACATTCTGCCAAGTTTTACTTGTAAATGGGGTTGGAAACACTTTTCAGGCGTAGTACTGGGCTCAAAAGATGCAGCCTTGAGGTCTCTCAAGATAGCAGGTGGTTAAGTAGAAATTCACCGCTCGGCTGACTCTAGCAAGTTTTACTTGTAAGTGGGGTTGGAAACGCTTTTCAGGCTCAGTAGTGGGCTAAAAACATGCAGCCCTGAGGTCTCTCATGATAGCAGGTGGTTAGGTAGAAATTAGCCGCTCGGCTGAACCGGCAGGAGCAAACGTAAGCCAAAAATGCACGCAGAATGAACTTTTCAGTGAAGAGCACATTATAGCAAGTTTTACTTGTAAGTGGGGTTGGAAACGCTTTTCATGCTCAGTACTGGGCTCAAAAGATGCAGCCCTGAGGTCTCTCAAAATAGCAGGTGGTTAAGTAGAAATTTGCTGCTTGGCTGACCCAGCAGGAGCAAACGTAAGCCAAAAATGTACGCAGAACCAGCTTTTCAGTGAAGAGCAGCCAGACACATTCTAGCAAGTTTTACTTGTAAGTGGGGTTGGAAACGCTGTTCAGGCTCAGTACTGGGCTCAAAACATACAGCCCTGAGGTCTCTCATGATAGGAGGTGGGTAAGTGGAAATTCGCCGCTCGGCTGACCCAGCAGGAGCAAACGTATGCCAAAAATGTACGCAGAACCAGCTTTTTAGTGAAGATCAGCCAGGCACATTCTAGCAAATTTTACTTGTAAGTGGGGTTGGAAACACTTTTCAGGCTCAGTACTGGGCTCAATACATGCAGCCCTGAGGTCTCTCATGGTGGTTAGGTAGAAATTCGCCGCTCGGCTGACCCGGCAGGAGCAAACATATACCGCCAAAAATGTACGCAGAATGAACTTTTCAGTGAAGAGCAGCCAGGTACATTATAGCAAGTTTTACTTGTAAGTGGGGTTGGAAACACTTTTCATGCTCAGTACTGCGCTCAAAAGATGCAGCTCTGAGGACTCTCAAGATAGCAGGTGGTTAAGTAGAAATTTGCCGCTTGGCTGACCCAGCAGGAGCAAACGTATGCCAAAACTGTACGCAGAACCAGCCCTTCAGTGAAGAGCAGCCAGGCACATTCTAGCAAGTTTTACTTGTAAGTGGGGTTGGAAACGCTTTTCAGGCTCAGTACTGGGCTTAAAACATGTAACCCTGAGGTCTCTCATGATAGCAGGTAGTTAAGTAGAAATTCGCCGCTCGGCTGACCCAGCAGGAGCAAACGTATGCCAAAAATTTACTCAGAACCAGCTTTTCAGTGAAGAGCAGCCAGGCACATTCTAGCAAGTTTTACTTGCAAGTGGGGTTGGAAACGCTTTTCAGGCTCAGTACTGGGCTCAAAAGATGCAGCCCTGAAGTCTCTCAAGATAGCAGGTGGTTAAGTAGAAATTCGCCGCTCGGCTGACCCAGCAGGAGCAAACGTATGACAAAAATGAACACAGAACCAGCTTTTCAGTGAAGAGTAGCCAGGCACATTCTAGCAAGTTTTACTTGCAAGTGGGGTTGGAAATGCTTTTCAGGCTCGGTACTGGGCTCAAAACATGCAGCCCTGAGGTCTCTCACGATAGGATGTGGGTAAGTAGAAATTCGCCACTTGGCTGACCCGGCAGGAGCAAACGTATGCCAAAAATGTACGCAGAACCAGCTTTTCAGTGAAGAGCAGCCAGGCACATTCTAGCAAGTTTTACTTGTAAGTGGGGTTGGAAACGCTGTTCAGGCTCAGTACTGGGCTCAAAACATACAGCCCTGAGGTCTCTCATGATAGGAGGTGGGTAAGTGGAAATTCGCAGCTCGGCTGACCCAGCAGGAGCAAACGTATGCCAAAAATGTACGCAGAACCAGCTTTTTAGTGAAGATCAGCCGGGCACATTCTAGCAAGTTTTACTTGTAAGTGGGGTTGGAAACGCTTTTCAGGCTCAGTACTGGGCTCAATACATGCAGCCCTGAGGTCTCTCATGATAGCTGGTGGTTAGGTAGGAATTCGCCGCTCGGCTGACCCGGCAGGAGCAAACGTATACCGCCAAAATTGTACACTGAACTTTTCAGTGAAGAGCAGCCAGGCACATTCTAGCAAGTTTTACTTGTAAGTGGGGTTGGAAACGCTTTTCAGGCTCAGTACTGGGCTCAAAACATGCAGCCCTGAGGTCTCTCATGATAGCCGGTGGGTAAGTAGAAATTCGACGCTCGGCTGACCCAGCAGGAGCAAACGTATGCCAAAAATGTACGCAGAGCCAGCTTTTCAGTAAAGAGCAGCCAGGCACATTCTAGCAAGTTTTACTTGTAAGTGGGGTTGGAAATGCTTTTCAGGCTCAGTACTGGGCTCAAAACATGCAGTCCTGAATTCTCTCATGATAGGAGGTGGGTAAGTAGAAATTCGACGCTCGGCAGACCCAGCAGGAGCAAACGTATGCCAAAAATGTATGCAGAACGAGCTTTTCAGTGAAGAGCAGCCTGGCACATTCTAGCATGTTTTACCTGTAAGTGGGGTTGGAAACGCTTTTCAGGCTCAGTACTTGGCTCAAAAGATGCAGCTCTGCGGTCTCTCAAGATAGCAGGTGGTTAAGTAGAAATTCGCCGCTCGTCTGACCCAGCAGGAGCAAACGTATGACAAAAATTTCTGCAGAACCAGCTTTTCAGTGAAGAGCAGCCAGGCACATTCTGCCAAGTTTTACTTGTAAATGGGGTTGGAAACACTTTTCAGGCTTAGTACTGGCTCAAAAGACGCAGCCCTGAGGTCTCTCATGATAGCAGGAGGTTCAGTAGAAATTCGCCGCTCGGCTGACCCAGCAGGAGCAAACGTATTCCAAAAATGTACGCAGAACCACCTTTTCAGTGAAGAGCAGCCAGGCACATTCTAGCAAGTTTTACTTGTAAGTGGGATTGGAAACGCTTTTCAGCTCAGTACTGGGCTCAAAACATACAGCCCTGAGGTCTCTCATGATAGGAGGTGGGTAAGTAGAAATTCGCCGCTCGGCTGACCCAGCAGGAGCAAACGTATGCCAAAAATGTACGCAGAACCAGCTTTTTAGGATCAGCCAGGCACATTCTAGCAAGTTTTACTTGTAAGTGGGGTTGGAAACGCTTTTCAGGCTCAGTACTGGGCTCAAAACATGCAGCCCTGAGGTCTCTCAGGATAGCAGGTGGTTAGGTAGAAATTCGCTGCTCGGCTGACCCGGCAGGAGCAAACGTAAGCCAAAAATGTACGCAGAATGAACTTTTCAGTGAAGAGAAGCCAGGCACATTATAGCAAGTTTTACTTGTAAATGAGGTTGGAAACGCTTTTCATGCTCAGTACTGGGCTCAAAAGATACAGCCCTGAGGTCTCTCAAGATAGCAGGTGGTTAAGTAGAAATTTGGCGCTTGGCTGACCCAGCAGGTGCAAACGTATACCAAAAATGTACGCAGAACCAGTTTTTCAGTGAAGAGCAGCCAGGCACATTCTAGCAAGTTTTACTTGTAAGTGGGGTTGGAAACGCTTTTCAGGCTCAGTACTGGGCTCAAACGATGCAGCCCCGAGGTCTCTCAAGATAGCAGGTGGTTAAGTAGAAATTTGCCGCTTGGCTGACCCAGCAGGTGCAAACGTATGCCAAAAATGTACGCATTACCAGTTTTTCAGTGAAGAGCAGCCAGGCACATTTTAGCAAGTTTTACTTGTAAGTGGGGTTGGAAACGCTTTTCATGCTCAGTACTGGGCTCAAACGATGCAGCCCCGAGGTCTCTCAAGATAGCAGGTGGTTAAGTAGAAATTTGCCGCTTGGCTGACCCAGCAGGTGCAAACGTATGCCAAAAATGTACGCATTACCAGTTTTTCAGTGAAGAGCAGCCAGGCACCTTCTAGCTAGTTTTACTTGTAAGTTATTTTGGAAACGCTTTTCAGGCTCAGCACTGGGCTCAAAACATGCAGTCCTGAATTCTCTCATGATAGGAGGTGGGTAAGTAGAAATTCGACGCTCGGCTGACCCAGCAGGAGCAAACATATGCCAAAAATGTACGCAGAACCAGCTTTTCAGTGAAGAGCAGCCAGACACATTCTAGCAAGTTTTACTTGTAAGTGGGGTTGGAAACGCTGTTCAGGCTCAGTACTGGGCTCAAAACATACAGCCCTGAGGTCTCTCATGATAGGAGGTGGGTAAGTGGAAATTCGCCGCTCGGCTGACCCAGCAGGAGCAAACGTATGCCAAAAATGTACGCAGAACCAGCTTTTTAGTGAAGATCAGCCAGGCACATTCTAGCAAATTTTACTTGTAAGTGGGGTTGGAAACACTTTTCAGGCTCAGTACTGGGCTCAATACATGCAGCCCTGAGGTCTCTCATGATAGCAGGTGGTTAGGTAGAAATTCGCCGCTCGGCTGACCCGGCAGGAGCAAACATATACCGCCAAAATGTACGCAGAATGAACTTTTCAGTGAAGAGC